>NC_088927.1:53135000-53185000 GCF_038396675.1 Hydra vulgaris | reverse complement strand
TAGCATAGAAATATTCTGAATTTTTCTTTTTATATTATTTTTAAAATTTTGAGAAAAAATCACAAAATATTGTTTTCTATCTTTCTATTTTTTTTTCTTCTAGTTTCTTTTCAAACTGATAAACCAATGTCTCCTTTTCTGGTGGTTACTTTTAAAGTACTACTACGCAACTTTTATGCGAAGTTCATTCGATTAGATGTTTCTTTTAAATAACAAAACTGCAATGTTTTTATTAAAATTAGATTTGTTTAATTGCGCATACCGGCTTTCAACTGCAAGGTTGATGGGTAACTTCATGTCAAAACAGCAGAAAAAATATGAAATGTCAGCCCATGATTTGGATTTTGCTATTTTTTTAGTATGTTATAGGGTTTATGAAAATTAAGAAAATCTGAAATTTGGAACCTCCAACCCCTTACGGTTTTTGAGATATTCAGGATTCAATTTTCTTATTTTTTCTGACTCAGCATTTTTTGCAAAATACTTTTTTGTTGTTAAATAGGAATATTTTATGAGCCAAATGAGGTATCATCCTGAAATTTTGTATATAGACAATCTTCCACATGGCAGAGACAAATTTCAAATTGAAAATTTTTTTAACCACCATAATTGCATGTAAATTAGATAATAAAGGCATATATTTTGGGGTATTTTGATGGTCAAAATGGTAATGTCACTTTGATCATTTTTTTGGAGGCATTTTTAAAGTCTAAAGAGGAGGAGGGGGGGGGGGGTAATTAAGCATTTTACCAGCCCCCCTTCTTTTTCTTTTTTTTTTTTTTTTGTTAAAAACATAAAGAAAAGTGACTAGGAGAACTTTGTAGCCGAGGAGTGCCATTTACACATACTCAGATAAAGTTGTATCTTAACTGATATTGAAAAAATAACATACGAATATAAAAATAATAATGCATCAGAAGTTTTTCTATAAACCTTTATTTTTTTTTTTTATAATTTCTATATTTATACTATATATTTTTTTCATCTAACTTAGTTTCTGAAATTTTATATACGTGACCATTTGTTGTAGTTGGCGGATTAATGGTACATAAAATATGATTTGATGGGATCCAACACATATCTTCCTTTGCGGACCAAATAAAACTTGGGCTGGGACCATGTGGATGGGACCAAATTGAATTTTATAATCTCAATTTTTTTCATCTTTTTGGTTATAATTCCAATCCACCAAAAATTGTCATACTTGCAAGCTACATAATCCATATGATTATATATGACCAGCTGCACAACCAGCTCATTTGGTATCTGCACAAGGTTAAATGTCTGAGCATCAGTTTATTGACTCATCCTTTTAAAAGAAATTGTATATTTAATAATTGGTATAAAATAGTGGAAGCATCTTGTTACTGGCAAAATTCTTCGCATAGTAAACTATTGTAATGATTGTCGAACTTCATTTATTTCTATTTTATAAACCAAAATGAATTGAATGTTTTTTATATTGGTTACACAAAATTCAAACATCTACTTCTAAAATCTGTCCAGTCATTGTCCTAAAATCTGTCCAGTCATTGTCCTTTTTAAACTGGCTTGTGCAGTTAGTCTTTTTACAGTGCCTCCAATACCATCATAAGCAGATTTACCATGGTTTGTGGCAAAAAAAAACCCATTCAGCATCAGTATAAAAGTCATCTTTGGGATGGCAAAGATTAATAAAAGTACTTAAAGTTTTTATATTGTGCTGCACATCCATCAGTGAAGTTTTTAATATTATTACTTATTAATAATATTATTAATTTGTATAATTTTTGCTTTAATGTAATTGATAATGAGCAGTTGTATTTTATATACAAAGTAAACATCATGTTCAACTTCATCAGAAAGAAAGCAAAATGACTGATTGATGAAATGAAGATATCAGTTTACCATTTGATTTATAGTATATAACAATAGGATGAAGTGTACATTTTGGTTTATTCTAGTGGTAACTTTGCACCTCATCCTGAACAATAAATTGAAAGTTCTCTGCAAAGTCACCTAATTATACACTCATTGTGATTTAAAAACTCTTTACAGTCTTTGAGGCACTTGACCTGACTTTTCGTTATAAGTGAATGAGATGTAAGTTTATCTATTTTATTGTATAAGGTCAATAACATCTTCAATATTGACTTTTTGATTTAACAGTGTAGTTCTATCAGTACCTTTCCATTGATTAATTGTTATTTCTTTTTCACTGTATTCAAATTTTGCTTTTAAGAATTCTCTTAAAGCAGTAATACCAGGACAAAGAAGACATCAATGTAACATGCACTCTAGATTATCCCGATTGCAAACAATCATTTCCATTAAATTCCTATAGTCTTTGTCAATTTTAAGAGCATCAGTTAACAACTTAACATTCTGACGATAGATACAGACACAAACACATTGTGAGTGCCAGACAAGTTTGTGGTTACACACCACCTTGGGCAAAGGCTGCAAAACTTTGAAAATGCAACATTTAAATTAGTGTTCCGATTTAAATGCTACATGGAGTTTTTTTAAATTAATCAAAATACTCTCATCATCAAGTATTAGTCTTTATTGCATGTGTTGTTTGTACTTTATACTGACAAAATCTTTTTTTTCCAGGCATCATTTGTGTGTACTCGTCACTTTGATAAAATCAATGGTTTCATTGGAAAGCGACTTTCCGTTTTTTGATGATGGTTTATACAAATTTCTCTGCTTTTTTTCATCTTTTCTAGCCTTTTGCATAAGGTAACCTTGTGTAACCTTATGTTACATTTACTGCATAATTTCCATCCAGGTACAACAGGAACATCTTGTGTTTTAAGAGTTATTGCTATTGATAGCGGTATTTTCCCATTTCCTATAAAAACAAACAAACAATCATTTCTAAAAGCTAATATCATTGTAAAAAACAAATTTTAAATTTATAAAAATATTTGAATTTTCTTTTTAAAAAGGAATTATGTTGTCTTATTGTTATTTTAGTTTATTTAATTACTATTTTCTATAAAAACAAACAAACAATCATTTCTAAAAACTAATATCATTGTAAAAAACAAATTTTAAATTTATAAAAATGTTTGAATTTTCTTTTTAAAAAGGAATTTTGTTGTCTTATTATTATTTTAGTTTATTTAATTACTATTTAAATTATTCTTATCATGAAAATAATATTAAAGTTGCCTCTGACACTTTTCTTTCGATTTCCATGTTTTTTAAATAAATTACAGCATTTCTGAAATTTTCTTTTAAATGCAACTCCAAAGTGTACTCTATGATAATAGCAAACTAGTGTAAAAAATTTTCAACAATCAATTAAACCAGCTCTCCATAATAACTTGTGTTTTTCATCACTTAAAAATGTTGATAGTTCAAAAAGACTTTGTCTTCTTGCTAGTAATATTCAACATTACATTCTAACCCAATAGAACACTTTTACATATTTTTCAACTTTTAAATTTAATCAAAAAATCTAGTTTTCAATTATTTTACAAAATAAATATTTGATAGAAATATCATTAACCTTATTTAGTTTATAGTAAATTATTTATACATTTTATTAAAATATCCATATAATTGGATGTGTCAATGGATGTGCCATATAATAATATGACTTCCTCTTATACATGATTAAAGGGTAATTAATTTTTATTTTATTTACAGATCATATAGTAATTATTTAACATTTATTAATTAAGTAAATATAAAAATTCTGCAAAGTAACAGGAAACTAATATTTACAACATGAAATCAGAAGCAATAATATAATAATGAGGAAATAAAAGGTTTTGTCTATAAAAGAAAAAAATATGTCTTTTATAAATATAGCCTTTTACAAAAAATGTCTTTTATAAATGCATTTGGATTACAGCCTAGTAAAGTTTCTATACTTAAAAAAATGTTTGTATTTTACAAAACAAAATTAGCTTCAATAATTAAAAATATTTTTTCTAATTATTGCTCCATAAGGCCTCTAAAATTATCAATTTTGGAAAAATATTTAATTTGGAAAATTTAACTAATTTTATAATTAATGTATATATATAATTATTTTATTTTTGGGGAGGGGAGGGGAGTCTAATTGCCCCCTACTCATTCTTAGAACCTACCCTAGGCACAAAAAAAAAAAAAAATAATTTCAAGTTTATTATTGCCCTCAAAAAGACTTAAATAATATCTTTTTACAACATAAAATTAAGAATAGCTAGTTTTGTCATAAATAGTTTTGCAACAAATTTTATGCTGACTCAGCATATATATCAGCTTTACTTAAAATTTAGAAAAGTTGAAAAATGCAGTAATATATTTTTTATTAAAAGTGATGTTTAATATTTATTTTGCAAGTTATAACAATGCCTAAAAAAAAATGACCATCATTTTGACCATCGAAATACCCCAAAACAAGATTGTCTATGTACAAAATCTCAGGATGATACCTCATTTGGCGCATAAATTATTGCAATTTAACAACAAAAAAGTCAGAATAAATAAGAAAATTGAATCCTGAGTATCTCAAGAACCCAAAGGGGTTGGAGGTTCCGAATTTCAGATTTTCTTAATTTTTATAAACCCCATAACATATAAAAAACCTATCAAAATCCAAAACATGATTGACATGAGCCTGCTGATTTGACATGGAATCACCCTGATTTTAGTATTTCATTGAAGTATTATCTCCAGCAACTCAAGAGTAAGAGAAAGGTGACTGATGTTCAAATTGACAAGTTCAAAAAGGAAATACGTGATTTTCTTTCCTCAATGTGTACTATATTATTGAGAAAAGCCCTTTGTCTTCGTTGGTTGCTCGCTGTCTGGTGTGTATTTCCACATCATTTATGGTTGAATATCACAGAGAATTTGATTATTTTTTTGACAAACTGTTAATGAAGCTTGTTACTTTCAAGAAAATATATATATATAATATATATATATATATATATATATATATATATATATATATATATATATATATATATATATATATATATATATATATATATATATATATATATATATATATATATATATATATATATACAGTTCTGTGAATAAGTTTTAGACCACTTACATTTTTTCAAAAAATCCCGGAAAATTCTTCTCTAATATTTAAGTTTGTAGTTCTAAATTATAAACTTATTAAAATACATGTATTTCACACAAAATATGGAACAATTACAAACTTTTTAATGTCAAACTTCATAAAAAACTCTTAATATTTACTATGACCTTCTTTTGCCTAAATCCCATCCAATAATCGCCGGGGAATAGATTCATACAAGTTAGTTATTAAATCCTGGGGTATGTTGTGCCATTCTCTTTGAAGTACTTCAAAACATTCTTCAGCATTTCGGGGAGCATGTGCGACCTTCTTTCTGTCCAGGTAATCCCAAATATGCTCAATCAGAGGCCAGGTCATCAATTCCAGTACTTCTTCCTCTGCCAAATCATTTAAATAACTTTTTGCCACTTGGGAACAATGTTTTGAGTCATTGTCCTGTTGCAGAATAAAATTATGTCCTATTAGTCTCATTCTGGATAATACAGCATGGTACCTTAGGATATCCGCATAACGTTCCCTGGTGAGTTGCCCCCCCCAATTTTGATTAAATCACCTACTCCTGATGAAGATAATGCAGCCCCAAACTTGTAAAGAGCCTCCTCTGTGTTTAATAGTAGGGTTTAAACACTCAGGATGATAGGCTTCTTTAATTCTTCTTCAAGCCTATTGGCGTCCTTTCATTCCAAAAATTTCAAATTTGGACTTGTTGGTGTACAGAACCCCATTAAACATTTCCTGGGCCCAATCTTTGTGTTGTTTTGCATGTTTAAGTTGTTTTTCTTTATTGAGACACTGAACAATGGTTTTCGAATTGCAACTCACCCTCTTAATCCCAATTTAAGTAGGTGCCGTTGAATAAAAGAAGAGCTGACATTTTTCCCAGTTGCTGTGTTAATGTGTTTTGCCAGCTCGGTTGATGCTTTTTTTGTATTTCTTAAAGGGTTTTTAAATATTATTAGTTCCAATTTGTAGCTTTAGCACCAATTTGTAAAGATCCATTGATAGTATGTAAACCACAGGCAATATCAATGAGTGTACTTAATTCATTGTTATGACATTATTTGTTGAGCATTTCCAAAAACAGTTAATTTACATTTGGGTCAACCTGAAGCATATTTTCATCATTTAAACCAGTCGTACAGGATTTGAACATATTTTGGACTGCAGTTTTTTCCATGAACTCTGAAGTATAATATCTTGTAAAAACAGTATTCTCTTCATTTCAATAGCGCACATGTAAGTCCATTTGACCTTTCTTTAAAACTTTGTTGTAAGACTCATCAAAAAGACATATATATGTATATATATATAAATATATACATATATATATATTTATATAAATATATATATAAATATATATATATATATATATATATATATATAAATATATATAAATATATATAAATATATATATATATATAGATATATATATATATATAGATATATATAAATATATATACATATATACATATATATAATTATATATTTATATATATGGTTGTTGAGTTTTTTGAAATTTTTTAAAGATTATTTGGAAAAATACAACTTTGTGATGGAACTTTAAGTTTCATGCCCTTCGGCAATCATCAGCCATATTTTATTTTTATTTTATATATGCCAGAATTATATATATGCCAAAGTTTTTAAATAATTACCAATGCAAATAACTCAAGATTTAAAAATGATAAATTTATTTTATTTTCCCAAGAACATTTATATAGTTAGAAAGAAATCAACCATCAAATTTTAGATTATTTTCCAGGACGGAAAATGAAAAAGTAGTTGAATTTTATTCTCTTTTTGGACAGTTAAAAGTTGCAATTAGTAATAAATATTTTGTCAATTTTGAAAAATCACAAATTAAATATTTAATTGAATTTTCGCTTTTCTTTTCAGAATTTCAATATGCAATTTTCATGGAACTAACAAGTCAATTTGATCAAGTTAACTGCTAAGCTAAGCAGCTCACTGTATGTATCAGAAAAACTGAAACTAAGAAGACTCTCTTTTCTTTTTATGAATTGAACAAATTTTATTTAAAATTACATACCAGGTAACGTCTTTTTTACGAGCTTAAAGGTTATAATTTGTAATAGTTTCATTATGATTTCTATTCGCAATATAGTTAAAGTTGCACAATTTCTGAGAAGTTAGGGAGTTTCAACTTCTTAATAATAAACTTAATAATAAACTTAGTGTTGAGTATTGCAAGGCTAATGAAGTTTTGATTTATCTATAAAATAATTTTCCAAATCCTGATGTAACATGAAGAATTCCAAAAGCAATAGCCATTGTATACTTAATGTTAATAATCAAAATCGTGAACATATGTTTATTAAAATTACAATTTTTTTACAATTTTTTTTTGTGATACAAATTTTAACGTACTTGGAATTCTTCAATTTTTTAAGTTTTATATAATTGATGTCTTTTAAAAAAAATGACATTTTAATATATCAGATTCATTTTTTTTTAATTTCAGTTTTTTTTTTGTTCCTTAATGTCGTAACTTTGTAATTACATAATAAAGATTTGTTGACAGCGAATATACAAATAAAAACGCAAAGTGGTTTCACAAAAATAAACTTGCAGAAGTTGTTTTGAAAGTTTATTATTAAGTTTATTAGCTTCAGGCTACTAAGTTACTGCCTTAGTTACGGAAACTGATACAATATTTTAAAACTTCCAAGAACTTTAATATAGTTAAGTAGCAAAATCATACTCTTAGTCCATTAACAGTAAATGACCCAGTTGGTGGTCTATGCGGTGCAAAAATCAAAATCCATAGAGAATATAGGAATTCAGCCAGATATAATTTTCTATGCAATCATGTAGTACCTTATTAGAATAGCTAGGTATATTTCAGAATAAAAATTAAACAACTTGAAAAATACCTTGATGCAAAAAAACTCTTAAGTTGCCTCCACAATTACAATAATTCATGGTTCCCAAGTATCATGGTGCGCCACTCTCCCCTAACTTACTTAAGTTTAATATAAGAAAATTATATTACATTCAATATGAAAATGCAATAGTTAAATTTAACAGAAACACGATAAAAATAAGCTATAGCTGTATGCCGAATATGAAGTCTTTTTTAAACGCACACAATCAACAAATTATGAACAACAAAAAAATTCCACCTAAAACCAACTGCATTTGCCTTAATAAAAATACCTGCCCTTTATCAAACCAATCCTGAACAAAAAATAATATATACTAAGCCAATATAAGTTCCAATAATCCTACTAACACTCCTGTCGACAAATCCTACACCGGTATAAGTGAAACACCATTCAAAATTAGTTATGCCAACCATATAAAATCATTTAAGATTCTAAAATACAAAAGCGACACCGAATTATTAAAAGAATTTTGGAAATTAAAAGATGCCAATTTAAACCCAGTTGGTAAATGGAAAATAATTAGGCAATTCAATTACAACCCAACCATTAAGTCCTGCAAACTATGCATAAACAAAAAATATGAAATTCTATTTTCCAAAAATAAAAATCTGCTAAACAAAAAAAGTGAAATGCTATCCAAGTGCAGGCATCGAAACAAATTTCTTCTCGCCCTATTCGACATGGGTGATTGATCAATTTTCTAATTAATTAAATATTGTTTGTTTTTTTGTTTTGATGTCAGAACTCATTCCATTACTTTGTTATGTTTTGTCTGTCAATTTCTGTATTTTGTATTTTTTAACGGTTTTTTCTTAATTTAAAGAATAAAATATTACTGATGATTGCCGAAGGGCATGAAACTTTATGTTCCATCACAAAGTTATATTTTTTCAAATAATCAATTTTGTAAACAATTTACTTAATATTGATCACTCTCAAACAAACAAGAGACTTTGTATCATAACTTGGTACAATAAAACAACATCAATACATATATATATATATATGTATATATATGTATATATATGTATATATATATATATATATATATATATATATATATATATATATATATATATATATATATATATATATATATATATATATATATATATATATATATATATATATATATATATATATATATATATATGTGTGTGTGTGTTAATAGTTTTTAAGAGGTTATTATGTTGTTTGCAAGATTTCATATTGTTGTGACTTGGCTCAGTTTATAGCAAAATACCTTGTTAGCCAAGTAATTTACTTTTTTATAATGTGACATGGCTTCCTTGAGAGCACGAATGATGTCCATGCCAGTAAAGTTGTGTACTGGCATGATAAAACACATAAATTAAATTTGTTTGTAGTTAGTGTAATCATAAAATGTGTTGAAAAAATATTCTTGAAAGAATGTGTCTAAAAGAAATGTTAAAAAGATGTATAGTTTATTGACCTTTTTTCTTTAGAATGTCAAATATAAAGTGTGGTGTTCCACAAGGGTCAATTTTAGGACCACCCTTATTTTTAATTTATATTAATGATTTAAGCAAATCTTGTAAGTTACTTGACACTATATTGTTTGCGGATGATACAAATTTTTTTTCTCGCTTGTCACGATATTAAAATGTTGTTTAATTCAGTTAACATGGAACTCATAAAACTCACAGAATGGCTTAATGCAAATAAATTATCAATTAATTTAGATAAAACAAAGTATTCTTTTTTTCATCGCCTTCATGAACACAATAAAATCTCTTTAAAACTTCCAAAACTTTATATTGGCAGTCAATTTATAAAAAGAGAATTAAAATTTATTAAAATTTTTAAGAGTACTCCTCGACGAAAACGTTACTTGGACAAATCATATACATTATCTTGAAAGCAAAATCTCAAGAAATATTGGCCTACTTTATAAAGCAAGGCCATTTTTGTTTATTTACCTTTTTTTTTTTTGGTTTTTGGTTATTTTCTTTCATTTTTGTTTAACTGTTATATTTCTCCTTTGTTCATAGTTATCTGAATTACACAAACATTGCTTGGTGTAGCACAAATCAAATCAAACTTAAAAAACTTTTTAATAAACAAAAACATGCAATGAAAATAATATCTAATGTAGGCCGTTTGACTCACTCCAAAGAACTATTTATAAAGCTGAATATACTCAATGTGTACCAAATATGTGCAAATTTATCTTTATATACTTATTTATTTAATATTTATATCTAAGAATTTGTTATTTTACTTTTTATTGATTATTTTATTACTTTAAAAGAAATTTAAAAAAATTTTTTTTTTTTAAAATTTATAATATTTTTAATTAATTTTTATTTTTTTATTTAAATGCTTATAATATTTTGTCAATAATTAATAATAACTACTTTAAATATAACATTATTCAGTTAAACAGATTATATCAATTTTTTTATAATTTTAGTATAAGTTCTTGATAGAAATATAATATCTTTACATTGCTAAATTATTTTAATACGTCTAATTTAAATATAACTAATAGTAGAGGTTGAATAGAATTAAATTATTATATTATGCTATGTTTTATTTGCTTACACTGTATTTTGGATAAGTTTTAGAAAGCCCAAATTTCAATCAAAAATAAAAGTTTAACTTTTATTAATTTAAGTATTGTTTTTACACACTCCTTTGATGCTTAATTATGTCTGATAATTTAATAAGTGAAATTAAAAGGCTTTCTCAAAATGAAAGAAACCAGGTTAGGTGAGCTGAGATAAATCGTTGTCGAAATGAAAGAGATAAACCTATGCTTGCTGAAATAAATAGTAATCAAAATGAAAGATATCAGGGTCTGGGAGAGCTAGGTATAATACGCATCGCATTGCAAATTTAATTGTTATTTTATTTCTTTAGTTATATTTTGGTGCTCTACCAACTATCATATTTTCACTTTGTCTACTGTTAAAATATGGTTTTAACATAGTAAATATTAATTGTTTAAAGTTTGCTATGTTGATCATTAGCTTATTGTTTAAAAAGAAATTAGTTTGTGGCAATCAAGGTAAGAATAATTTTATTTTCTGATCAATTTGCAAAATTTGTTTGCACCTATATAGCTGTTTTTATTTTTAATTTTGTGTAATAGGTAATTGTCTTTGCAATAAATGTCTTTTCATACAGATTTTGACTATTTTTAACAATGCCCTAGAAAAAGCAACAACAACAGGTAAATTGGTTTGTAGTGTTAATCTTTGATATTTTTACTTCTTTTATCATGCCTAACTTTTTTTCTTTTTTAATGAATTTAGACATCTAACAATGATTTTTTGGCTTATTGTAGGTTAAACAGAGGGCCCATATCTCATAAAGCACTAAAGGTGTCAGCTTAAATTTAGGGCAAAAGCTCGCCATCAACAACTCCAATCCCCCCTCCATCCCCCATTCCGCCACTTTTTTTTAATATAGAGTGTTGATCCTTTATAAAGTAAAGAATGAGGGAGTGGTGGGATAAAAAATACGCTGCATCTTTAATTATTATTTTTGTAGTTGGTTATAAATAATATTCTAAAATTCAAAAAAGTCAAAAACTTTTCTATCTTGTTATTTATTCTTCAAGAAATACTCTTAATTTTTCAGTGAAATATAATATAAATTTATTTTTAACTAAATTACCAGTTATTATAATTTTAGATTTGCTTCTCTAATTTAAAGTGTTGGCCGATCAGTTGGAATGTTAGCCAAGATCAGACATTTCGTAAATTTTGAAACACTTATGAGTATTTATCATGCCATATTTGGATCGCACCTTAGGTATGTATGCCAGATTTGGGGTAAAAAAAAAGGTCCGTTAAACCAGCTAGTTTCACTTCAAAACAAAGCCCTTAAAATTATTCACTTTCAAAGTTTCCTATTTGACTATGTTTCTCTACTGTATAAATTGTCTAAAATTCTAAGGCTTAACGACAATATTACTTATTTAAATTGTTTATTTGTATGGGATTATCTTCATGATAAACTTCCAATTTCCTTTAAGAACTTTTTCCTTTAAATATGTAACAAACATTCTCACTTCCTAGAATCCTCTTCATGCAACAATATCTTTGTAGAACATACTAGGACAATAAAATTTGGCAGCGAATCAATTAAACATCAGTGCACCAATGCTTGGAACAATCTCCCTAATTCTTTTAAAACTGAAAACTCAATTTCTCGATATAATTTTCTCAATAAATTAAAAAAACACTATTTGGATAGCTACTAGAATAATAACATCAATAAAAGCAATATATCACTGTACTCAAAATGCATGCGGTCATTTTAGAAAGATCTCTAATGCGAGTTAAAACTTTTTTCCTTATGAAATTTAATTATTAGTTTAGATATATTACATAAAGAATCATACTAAGATAAATAATCATCGTTAAGATCATACTAAAAATAAAGTAAGTATATAAAATAGTTGTAAATACATTTTTATTAGATAAAGTAGAAAGGATTTAAATTTTTATTAGATGAAGTAGCAAGGATTTTAAGTAGAAAGGATTTTAATTTTTTAAATCGTTTATATTTTGTTTGTTTTAGCTTTTCTTTTAGCAGTTTTATTATTTTATTTTTTAGAAGGAAAATAGGTGTATGGAAATTAAAAATTTGTGCCAACGCTGAAATGGCATGTCACATGTTATTGTACGTAAAGGTTAAATTTTGTTATGAGGATTACAGTTCTTATGAAAAAAAAGGTAAGGAGTACTGTTTGTAAATATATATTTTGTTTACTTTGAATCTTTTTAAATTTTCCCGCGTCATTTTTAAAATTTTTGTTTGTACACGTTTATTGTTTGCATTTATGCTTTTTTGATATATATGTGTATGTGGTTATACTACTGTGATCAAAAAGTTCGGTGAATTTTTTTATAATATGAAAAATCTTTATTTATTCTTCCAAATCTGTATCGTCCCCTTCAAAATAATCCCCTCGGCCCCAATGCACTTATGCCAACGTTTTTTCCAGTCTTCGAAGCATGCCGAAAAGTCCTCGGTAGGGATAGCCTTCAATGCGCGTGCCGATTCACGTTGGATCTCTTCAATGGACTCAAAACGATTTCCCCGGAGTGGTCTCTTGAGCTTTGGGAACAGCGAGAAGTCACACGGTGCTAAGTCGGGCAAATACGGTGGTTGTGGAGCAACATGGGTAGAGTTTTTGGCGAAAAACTCACGAAGAACCAGTGCTGTGTGCGAAGGCGCATTATCGTGGTGCAAAATCCAAGAGTTATTGGCCCATAATTCCGGTCTCTTTTTGCGAATAGCTTCACGCAAACGTCGCATAACGCTTAAATAATATTCCTTGTTGACAGTTTGGCCAGTTGGAAGGAATTCGTAGTGCACGACACCACAACAATCAAAGAAAACAGTCAACATGACCTTAATTTTTGAGCGACTTTGACGTGGTTGCTTCGGTCTCGGCTCGCCTTTTCCACGGTATTCACTCGATTGGTCGGTTGTTTCAGGGTCGTATGCGTAGACCCAAGTCTCATCGCCAGTAATAATTTGTTTGTAGAAGTCTTGATAGTCAGAAAGCATTGCTTCACACGTTTTAATGCGACGCTCTTTTTCAAAGAAATTAAGATATTTCTGCACCAAACGTGATTTGAGTCTTCTGAGGCCCAAATGATCCTTCAAAATCGCTTGCACCAACCCAAATGATATTCCAACCATGTCAACAAGGTCTCCAATGGTTAACCGACGATTTGCAAGCACCAATTCTTTGATTTTGTTGATGTGGCGATCATCAATCGAAGTCGATGGTCGTCCGGAGCGTTCCAAGTCATCAACACGTTCTCGGCCTTCTTTGAAGTCTTTGTACCACTTGTAAACATTTTTTTGAGACATAGTCTCTTCACTGAAGGCCTTTTGCAACATTCGATTCGTTTCAGCAGCAGAAATATCATTCCGCAAACAAAATTTAATAGCACTTCTTTGCTCAACAAAATTAGACATCGTGAAAATCGCCAAATGCACTTTTGGTATTTCAGAAACAAGCGTAAACAAAAAAAATAATTATGAGTTTGACATGTAATTTGGCGCAAATGCTAATGACATTCCTACCAACTTAAAAATAAAAAAGATTGGACGATTCGAATAAGGCGGGAAGTTTAAATTAAAAATTCACCTTACTTTTTGATCACAGTAGTAAGTGCTTTAGAGTTGTTTTGTCAATGTGTTTTTATGATAATGTAAAGTGTTTTTTATTGTTTGTGTATGTGTTAATATGTTATATAATTATTTTTAAAAATGTGTTTAAATATGTATATAAGGTATATATTTAACCTTATATATATATTTAAACACATTTATTGTGTTTAAAGTTGGTACATATGTTTATATTATGTTGTTTCAAAGTGCTGTGACTTTGTAAACGTGTAGAGTAAGATTTGTCAACTTTGCCAGCAAAGTGATGTACTTATAACAGAGGGTTACAGGATAGTGTTTAGTGTCAAAATTACATAATTATGTATTTTAATAACATTTTGCTTAATGTTGTTACTTAAGTTCTGTTAAATATGAATTTTATCTTACTTAAATTATGTTATATACATTTTATATTAACTTATGGTGTGTGCTATTTTTGTGTGTTGTTGCTGTGATGTTTTTTTGTTATATTTTGAGCTGATAGACATTGGACTTATCTTCATGTTGGTGTCTATTGTTAAAAATGGTAAATAGGTAATGTTATTTAAAATCACTGCTTTTAATCATTTACTAAAAGCCAACACAAATTATTTTACCATATATACAATTTGTTTTATCTCAATTTGATTTTTTGTCTTTAGCACTGTTTACTATATGATTATGCTATAAATATTTTGGAATCATGATGTTCCATCATAAATTGTTTTGTAAAAGCTAACATAAAATAATAATATTTTACAATTACTACTCTGTTAAATCACAACAGCTTTTCTCTATAAAGTGCATTGATTTTCATTTTTTGTATGTAATGTTTTTCTTATTTATTTACTTATTCATTTACAGAATTTTAGATTTATCAGATGATGTATTAATGTGGTATAGAAGAGCAATATATTATAAAGTTTTGTGAATTTTTGAAAAAAACGTTTGCTAATAATTTTTTTGAAGAAATAATTTTTAAGTTTGCAACAAAGGGTTTGCAAGTTTTTTTTTTTTAATTTTTCTTTGTTGGCAGTATGTTTATTATTAGCATTGCATGTTTTTAATAATTTTTTTTTATTATTATTTGCTAAGCTAATTTTTTTCAAACATCTCCTAGCTGATATATATATATATATATATATATTTTTTTAAAGTCATAAGATTATTTTTATTATTTGTGTGTGCTATTTAGAGTAGAAAAAAAATTATATAGGAAAGATAGCAATCTTCAGGATTCGTTTAAGATTTTTTGTTACTACTTTCAATTAAAAGTGAAGTTTAAATGGATAATATTAGGCTAGAAGCAGATATTAGTTTAGAAAATGGAAATGTTAATAGGCAAGTTGTTTGTTGCACAAATGAAAGAGATAGACTTAGGCGAGATGAAATTATTAATGGACAAAAGGCTGCTCTGCAAGCAGCAAATAATTCGAACCCAAATAAAGAGAGAGCTTGGTTAGGCGAGTTGAAAATAATCGTCACAGAAATGAAAGAGATAGTCTTAGGTGAAATGAAATTAACAATCGACAAAATGCTAGAAATGCTGCTCGGCAAGCAGCAAATAATTCGAACCCAAACGAAGAGAGCTTGATTAGACGAGTTAAAAATAATCGTCGCAGAAATGAAAGAGGCGAGATGAAATTAATAATCAACAAAATGCAAGAATTGCTGCTAGATACGAAAGAATGCATTGTATAGCAAGAAGTAATACTATTCCAGATTATAATTTTTTAGGAGAAATGAATAATATTTGTCAGCATTGCGGTGCTAAGAAATTTCCTGATGAAACATATTTTTTATGTTGCCATAATGGAAAGGTGGTTTTGTTGCAACCTTCATCATTTCCACAAGATTTAGAAATTTATTTAAAGGAAACTATGCAGATAGAAATGCCAATCTGAATTTTTTTAAATATATTAGAAATTATAATGCCTGTCTTTCTTTTGCTTCATTTGAAGCTAATGTAGTTCAACCCATGAATCATGGGCCGCCATGTTTTAGAATTTGGTTTTTTAAGGTCAAGTTTTTCATCGTATTGGTAATTTAAGACCAAATCAAGATGTTCCGCCGACATATTGTCAACTATACATCTATGATCCACTTGCAGCAGTAAATTTTAGAATGCAACAATGTGGTAATGATCTTTGCTTAAATGATTTAATATTTCGATTGCAAACTATTATTAGTGAAGAAAACCCATTTGCTCTTGCATTTAAAAACTTGGCTGAGGTGGAAGATGAAGAAATTCGTAGAGCAACTATAGAAGGTCGCTCAGTGTCAGTTGTAAAAATGTCTTTACTTAAAGGGCAAGATAGGCGTCGCTATATTCTCCCTTCACATAATGAAGTTGCAGTTTTATTTATTGGTGAAGATGGTACACCATCTGCATCTGCTTCCAGGGAAGTTGTTATTTACCCAAAAGGTCATCCTCTTAAAACTATATCAAGTATGTCTGCCAACTTAGATCCTATGGTTTATCCTCTTTTTTTTCCGAGGGTTGATGCTGGTTAGCATAATCAATTGGTTCACAACCCTGAACGTGCTACATTGGTTAGAAATCATGTTACATTATCTCAGTATTACAATTAAAAACTTTCAGTTAGACAATTTTTTCTTCACTCTTTTATGGCAAAAAACAAATACGCATTAACAGCATATTGCTGTTTTAGCAATATGCTGAAACAGCAATATGCCTTGGTTTCATCAGAAATAACCAAAACAAACTGAGAAATGAGCAGTATAATGTCTTACACAAACATGTAAGCAACCTTAGAAATGATCGTAATGTTAGTCCAGAGCATGTTGTAGTTTTGCCATCAACTTATGTAGGCTTTAAAAGAAAACTTTGAAGATGCTATGGCTATAATTAAAAAGTATGGTAAACCAGATCTTTTTATTACTTTCACTTGCAACCCAAAATGGCGCAAGATAACTGAAAATTTATATCCAGGTCAGACAGCAAATGATAGACCAGACTTGGTTATTCGAGTATTTAAACTCAAATTAAATAACCTTCTCAATGACATTTTTAAGCACGTTGTATTAGGGAAAATTGTAACACATGTTCAGGTTATTGAGTTTCAAAAGCGTGGTTTGCCACATGTTTATATTTAACTTCACTTTGCAAATGATGATAAGTTTGAAACAGCTCATGATATCAATAATTTAATATCTCCAGAAATTCCAGATCCGATTGTTAATCGAGACCTTTATGACGTCGTTAAAACTTGCAAGATTTCCAGTCCATGCGGCATACTGAACCCAAATTCTCTCTGCATGAAAGATGGGGTGTGCAGCAAAAACTATCCTAAAGAATTTAATACTAAGACAGTTAATGAATTAAGAATTTAATGAACTAAGGATTGTACTAAGTACTAAGGATAATGGACTAAGGATAATGAACTAAGATACTAAGGATAATGAACTAAGGATAATGATACTAAGATACTAAGGATAACGAACTAAGGATAATGAACTAAGAATTTAATGCTAATAGCAGTTCATAATGGTTATCCACGCTATAGATGTTGTGATAATAATTTGGTTATCAATATTAAAGGTAACAATGTAGATAACTGCTGGGTGGTACCTTACAATCCATTGTTAACAAAAAATTATCAAGCTCACATTAATGTTGAAGCTTGCATGTCTGTTAAGGCTGTTAAATATTTGTACAAATATATATACAAGGATCACGATTGTGCCAATATTTTAATAAATTAACAAATTAATCATAATGAAGTAAACTCTTTTTTAGATTGTTGTTATGTAAGTGCACCTGAAGCATTGTGGCGAATTTTCGAGTATCCGATAAGTCATATGTCACACACTATTACACGCCTTAAAGTTCATCTACCTGAAAATCAATTAGTGTATTTTAGAGAAGGAGCAGAACAAATGGCTTTAGATCGTGCAGCTCAACATGATACGCACCTGACGGCATGGTTTAAGTTAAATACTGAAAATGAAAGAGCACATTGCTATTCCTATGTAGACATTCCTTATCACTTTATATTTGATGATAAACATTGTAAATGGAAGGTTAGACAAAGGGGTGGTAATAAGGTGATAGTAAGAATGTATAAAATTAATCCAACTAGAGAATTGTTTTTTCTTAGACTGTTACTTTTGCAAGCAAAAGGTGCAACATCATGGGAGGATGTGCGTACTGTTAATGGTATTGTCCTTGAAACATTTCGTGAAGCATGTGTTTTGAAAGGTTTGTTGCAAGATGACACTGAATGGCAGAATACTCTTTCTGAGGCGGTTTTAACACGTATGTCAAAGCAAATTAAACAGTTGTTTTCAATTCTTTTGACTATTTGTGAACCTGACAATCCTTTGCATCTCTGGAGACAAGTTAGTTTGTTTTTGCTTGATGAAACATCCATGATACCTAAACATGCCTTAAATGCAATTGATAGGTTATTAAAAGATATTTGCAACAACAACTTTCCGTTCGGAGGAAAAATCATTTTTTTTGGTGGCGACTTCAGGCAAATTCTGCCTGTTGTGAAAAGAGGACAACCAGCTGAAATAGTAGAATCGCGTATAAAATGTTCTTTGCATTGGCAATGGGTGCAGAAGTTTGCATTAACTGAAAATATGAGAGTGCAAGATGGAAGGTGAGTTTTCCCAGTGGCTACTAAAACTTGGGAATGGAACTATACCTGTCAAAGAGGAGGATCCTTTTAAAGGATGCATTGAAATACCAAATCAGTGCATTATTAGAGAAAATGAATCGAATGTTGAAAAGATTTTTGGAGATGCTGATCAAAATGATTATTCTAAACGTGTGATTTTAACACCAACTAATGTTGATTCATTATCAATCAATCAATGAAGAAGTGCTTAAATGTCTGCCGGGTGAGGTCAAAATTTATTTAAGTGCTGATCAAATTGAGACTGATGACCTTAATGAAAGAAATAACTCCTGTTGAGTTTTTGAACAGCTTAATTCCTTCAGGTATGCCACCTCATTGTTTAAAATTGAAAATTGGTTGTTTAATTATGCTACTTAGAAATTTAGATCTCAAAGCTGGGTTATGCAATGGTACTCGAATGAAAGTTTGTGCTCTTCAAAATAATTATATTGATGCAGAGATTTTGACAGGTGTTTCTGGTGGTAAATGGGTTTTTGTTCCTCGAATTCAGTTGGCTCCATCAGATTTTAATATACCTTTTGTTCTGAAATGTCGTCAGTTTCCTGTCAGATTGGCTTAGTCAATGACAATTAATAAAAGTCAAGGTCAAACATTTGATAGAGTTGGGGTATATCTCAAAAAACCGTGTTTCTCTCATGGTCAACTATATGTTGCATGTTCAAGAACTAGAGTATTTAATAGTTTGTTTTTCAAAATTGATAAACATCTCATTCAGGGTATGGTAGGTGAAAAGTGTTACACAAATAATGTTATATTTTCTAAGGTTCTTAATTTATAGTCTTTAGATTTTCATTTCGAAAATTTACTGTTTGTAGGTTGTGAGTACTTGTATGTATAACTTTATTTATTATTTTAATTTTTTTTTTTCATAGTTTTTGATAAATATATCTGTCATTTAATATTGTTATAAAATGTGTTTACATGTGTTATATAAAACCATATTTGTTTATAGTTGTATATATTTTAAAATTATGTTGTTTCCATGTTTTCAAAGTTGTGTCATTTAGGATTATGTTGAGCAAGATTGATAACCTTGCTAGCCAAGCGGTGTACCTATAGCAGAGGTGTGACTTGGCAGCATTTAGTGCCAGGCGGTGTTACTGCTTTAGGACTAGGTTGTGTTGTCTAGCCTTTTTTTAATTATTCTGGAAACACATAATGTCTGTTAATGTTTAGCGTAATGTGTACGAGAGAGTATGCAACCTTGATCTTTAAATCTTGGGCGTTTTAATTTCCTAAGTTTGAAGTAATTGATTAACTAATATTGAATATAAAAGCAAATATACTTTTCTGTATTTATATGTTTAGTAAAAAGATAAATATAGTTAACTTTAAATTGGTTTTTGAATTTTGTCTTTCATATTTTAATTTGGTTTGTTATTTTCGCTGGATTTTAGGATCAAGGGTGTTAATATTCTATTGTTATGTGTTATTGTTGTGATGTTTTGTGTTGATAGACTGCTTGGCTTACCTTCACGTTGGTGTCTATTGTTAAAAATGAATAATTGGTAGTTTCATTATTGGAAGTTACTGTTTTTATTTATTTACTAAAAGCCAAGACAAGATTTTGCTAAAAATGCAATTTATAACTTAATTTGATTTTTTTTTTGTTTTTTAGTATTGTTAATTTTTTTTTTAGTATTGTTAATTTTTTTTTTTAGTATTGATACAATTTCGATAAATGTTTATATCAACTTAAATTATATTAACGAAAATTTTCGTAAATTAATTCAATCCAGAAAGATTAAATATTTATTTTAATATTGGAGTAATTAAAGAGGTTTAAGAAAGAATCGACTTCAATATTTGTTTGCTTTTCTGTTTAGATGACAGCAGTATTATTGGAGAAAGTGAGTTAAAAAGCATTTTTACTTTTTAAAATGGAAAAAAATACTTTTTAATATATCTGTTTTTTTTTAAGTAGGTTTAAAATTTCAGGTTTTTAAAATCTTATATATTATAATCTTAAATATTTTTAATTACTTAAAAAATATATCTATGTTAAACTATACCAGGTTGTAGAAAATAGTTATAGTTTAATGACAAAGTTGTAGACTGTTAGAGTAGATTAAATAGATCAAAGATTTATTTAATCTACTTAATAACTTACTACCAAAGTGAAAATTTACTATCAATTGTTTGTTTGTTTTTCTGTTTAGTTGAAAATAATGAAGAGAGAGGTAGTAAGTTTAAAAGGATTTTTATTTTTAAGTAACTAAAATGTTTTTTAAATATTGTTGTTGACTTTAAAGTAAAAAAGTAGGTTTTTATAATTTTATACAACAAGCCCAAGAACTTAGGTCCTACTTAAAATTATATTGTCAATAATAAAGACAAGAAATTTATAATTCTCAGTAAGACAGCTTATTATTATTTTATATCAAGTTAGTTTAATTGAGATTTATTTTCTTTAGTTGATCAAGAGAGATCTAATAAAGGTGTTAAGTAGATAATTTAACCTCTATAAATTTAAATACTTTTATTGTTTAGACACAGAATTGAAGACTAAATTAAGTCAGTGTTTTTGCTATTAGATATTTGTTAATAGGAATTTTTTTATTTGTACTGTAACTGGAATTTTAAAACTTCAAGTACCTAAGCTTTATTTTTTTTTTCTTTTAGGAGAGTTGGAAAAAAAACTTACATATTTTTTTAAATGTGTTATACACATGTTTGATTGTAAATTAACTTTTTTTTGTTTGAAAAGTATTTGTAATCAATTGCTTAGTTATTTATAATAAATTTATTTAAGTTGTGTGCATTTAACGTTTTAAAGACAATTTCCTTTTTTAACGAAACATGTATCAAGGGGATATCAAAAAATTAATAACTCATGAGAAATTTACCTTCAATTCATATTAATCTTATTAATTAAAGTTCATGAATTAAAAAATATAACAAGAATTTAGCTTTACTTTTTCGTCAATTTAAAGCATGACGAAGTGTTATTTTTTGTGTCAGTAACTAAAAACGTATTGTGTTGCCTTACACTGATATTACCTGTCAGTTGTAAATTACTCAAATAACGTTAAATAATTGGCAAATTATTTTACCTCCACGTACTTTTTTATTCTAATTTTACAGATTGTTTAATTTTTTAATTTGAAGGCGTTTTTCTAAAAGGGTATTAGTTAAGGTTTCGCAACTTTAAATTGTGGAAAACAGTCACTATAAATTAAGTAACAGACCAACCATAACCTGTATTACGGGTTTCTATCTGCTAGTATTATATTATTTGCTGATGATGCCGGTGCCTATAATCCGGTGAAAATTTGAAATAAATTATTTAGTATTGAGAGAATTCGAATTATCTGATGTTTTAAATTAGTTTATATATATATATATATATATATATATATATATATATATATATATATATATATATATATATATATATATATATATATATATATATACATATATATATATAAATATATATATATATATATATATATATATATATATATATACATATATATATATAAATATATATATATATATATATATATATATATATATATATATATATATATATATATATATATATATATATATATACTCTCGTACAAGATGTAAACATTTAAATCATATATATATTTATATTAAATGTATTGTTATACATTTATATGTTTCCCAGATATATTTTACATCAGTGACAGTGCAGAGACTTCCGGAATGGCGGACGCTTTTTTATAACGAATTTTATAAATAAATTTGAAAAAAAGAAAGATAAAGAAAAAAAAATAATAAGAAGAAAAATAAATAAAATAAGTAAAAAAAGAAAAATAAATAAAATAAAAATAAAGAGAATGAAGAAAAGAATGAGAAAGAAATAAAAAAGCAAAAACTAAAAAAAAGTTAAAATCCAAATCAAACAAATTACAGAAAGAAAAAATGAGATAAGAAAAAGGAAAGACAAAAAGCCATAGTTAAAATAAAAAAAACGTTCGAAAATGGAAAGTAATTAAAAAGAATTAAAATAAAATAAAAATTTCTCCGCTTTTGAAGAAAGCATAAAGAATATTTTTTAAATTTTATTATTTTTGAAAGACTAAGTGTTTGTTTGATGACTTACTTTTTTATTTTATTATCTTCATTTATTATGAAAACTCTATACTTTTCGTGACTAAATGTGTTTGTGAGTGTGTGTGTGTGTGTTGAATTGTTATTTTTTGATGAAATATTTATATTAATTTATATGATTATTGATATTAATATTATTATATTTATTAAATCATTGTTACTTTTTTTTTGCAGTAATTGTTTTACTTACATGGTAGGTTGTTACGTTTTGTCAGTACATAACTGTTTGTAACTTTCCTGTCTATGCATTATATTCAATTGTTGTTTTAAAATTCATATTGTTTTATTATCATATAATTTTCTTTTTATTCTTATAATTTATCATCATTATTATTATCATTATTATTTGTAATAATAATGCTATTTCATGGTATATACTTAAGATTAGTTTTAACTATTTGTAAATGACTCGATTGTATGATCTTTTTATCGAAAAATATATTGACATATAGACACATTATAAACATACTTTATTGAACATAAAACTATTCAATTGAACTTAATATTGGGAATTTTTTATTCCCCTTTAAACTAAAAGTTTTAGTTGCAACACCTTACAGCTCATTTAAATGTAGCCACATACAAGCATATATTATGCTAATGTTCCCAATATTATTCCCAATATTAACTCACTTTGCCATGACATCGCAAATGGAGGAATCATTTTTTTTAACGGTGAAAAGTAAAAATCAGATAAAAGAGCGAAAGAAAAATAAATAAAAATTGTTCAGAATAGAAGATTTGAAAAATAAAAAAAATAAAGTTAAAACAATGAAAATATTAAAGAATAAAAATCGAAGAAAAGTATCAAATAAACAGTAGAAAAAAACGCTTTAAAAGTTAACAGAATAAAAATTTTTGCGACAAATTCGAAAATAACGTTATTAAAAGAAAACAAAAATAACATTTTTTAAGTTTTATTCATTTATGTTATTTGGATTGCTTATATTATCTTGTAGTTTTGTGTATTGTTTACAATGCCGTCTGATTATGTGTACTTTTTACACATAATCAGACGGTATTTTTGTTTATACTGTTGTGTAATTTTGTGCATAATTTATATTGACGTGAACATTTGTATATTATTTATGTTGACGAATATTTTTTTTGTGGTCTTTATCTTATTATTTTTATTATTGTTGCTTTTTATGTTTGTTGCTATTATTCAAGTTTTTTTTTTTTTATCTCATAATATTTAAAAATATTATTTTTTTTTATTTTCTATCATCATTCTGATCGTCAAACGTTGTGTTATCTCATTCATTTGTTATTTCTTATGTCAGTTAATTCATTTTCTCCCCTTTTTGTTATATTTGTCTTGCTTTTTTAAATGTTATTGTTCTTCCTTTAATTTTGCTTCGAATTCTTTTGGTCGCTATGTGTATCACTCATTTTTGCTTTATTTGTTTATTTTATTAAGGTATTACTCCATTGATTAGATTTTAGTTGTGCACGTGGCGCCGATCCTAGTTTTGTAAAATTATAAATAAGTTTTTAACTTTTTCAATTTTATGGGTAAATAAATGAATTTAAAAGAAAATGTGCAAACGGATTTCTTTTGCTGTAATAACTTAAATCTTAACTACTTCCTTTACGGAAGTAATTATAAATTAAAAAAACTACTTTTTATTGAACTTTAACAAAAAGTAGTAGGGGAGTTGGGGGCTCTTTAATCTGTAGGGCAGCTTGATCTTTTAGCGCTACATCATCTATTTATAATTATATATGCGTGACGTCTAAAGCTACTTTCAGCATATACTTCTGGCTATTTATTTTCGTTATTGTTTTGTCAAAAAATCAATTTTACGAATCTTAAGAAATAAAAGTTTGATTTTCACGATAAATGGTAAATTTGATAAACAGGAGAGTTATTCATATATTTTTATTACTATGTTAAATATTTGTAAAATATCAACTGCAGTCACTAGGCATTTTATCGTCGTATATTTTATGGTATGATTTCGCCGTTGAATGTTATTTATCAGCGAGATACAGCCATTATTACATGACGCATACCTATAGGGGTTCCTTGATCTCTCATTCACGGAGCTGGTTGATCAAGGTGTCCCATACTAAAACTATGATACGTATAATTTGTTGTATTTAATTACATTCGAATAACTATTGAAATGCATTCGTTGCACAAAGAAAAAATATTTCCATTTGCTAGATAAATAAAATTAATAATAAAAAATAAAAAAGTAAATTATTTTAACAAGATATAGTAATAATACTCGATTTAATTTTGTGAAATTTTTGATAGACATAAACATGTATCAGCTGCCGCTGGATTTGAAACTGTCAATACGAAAGGTCAAACATTTAAAGAAGATTATTGCGAACAAGAGTAATTTTTTGTTTTACGTTTTCCTTGCCGTTCTCATCAAAGAAAAAGATCGGGCTGTTGAGCAGTGGTGCACGCTTGGTGTCGGCGTTCGATACCCGTGCGTAGCAGACGCTTGGTCAATTTATTCTGAGCGTCTGTATTTGTAAGTAGCTGCTAAATTTATGTCACTGTTTCTCGCTCATTCAGTTTTACGTTGTTTTCCTTCATGTTTAGTTAATTAATGCTGCTTCATTGATTGATTGACTGAATTAGTATTATTACTTATGTTCTTTTGTTATGTTACTGTATTTTTGTGACGAATATATATATATATATATATATATATATATATATATATATATATATATATATATATATATATATATATATATATATATATATATATATATATATATATGTATATAATTATTGTATCATATTCTAAAAACGTTTATGATTTTTTTTCAAAATTTCAGATTTGGTGTTGATTGAAAATGGTTAGAAATAGAATTCGGAAGACAGATAGAGGAATGGTACCTCCCGAAACAATGAGAGCAGCTGTGGATGAAGTTTTATTGAAAAACAGACCTAACAATGAAGTTGCTCGAGAGTTTGGTATCAATCGTATGACATTGAAAAGATATGTTAAAAAGCAAAAACTTAATCCGGGTGTTACATTTAAACCGAGATTTAATACACAACAGGTCTTCACAGTAGAAGAAGACTGCTTATCAAATTATTTGCTTCAAGCTTCGAAGATGAACTATGGCCTTTCAACAAAAATAATTCGCCAATTAGCATATGAAATGGCTGTTGCTAATAATAAAGTTTGTCCGGATTCATGGATTAAGAACATAGTGGCAGGCATCAATTGGTTACAGAGCTTTATGAAAAGAAAACTAGAATTATGTTTACGAGCTCCAAAAGCCACCAGCTTTGCAAGAGCAACAGCTTTCAATAGATTCACCGTTAGTGAATTTTTTCTGAATCTCCGGGAGATTCCTGGAGTGCGAGAACGTGATCAGTTTGGTCCAGAAAGTATTTATAATGTGGACAAAACAGGAATAACAACCGCACAAAAACCTGTTAAGGTTATTGCTAGTAAAGGTTTCAAACAAGTAGGTAGCATAACATCTGCAGATAGAGGAACTCTCGTGACAGCTTGCTGTGTAATTAAATGCGATCAGCAATTCGATACCACCACTGTTCGTTTTTTCGAGGGTAAAGTTTCGAGATTTTATGATTAAAGATGGTCCACCCGGATGCGTAAAATTTGCTAATCCATCTGGTTGGATGACATCAGATATCTTTGTCGAGTGGTTGAAACATTTTATCAAGCATTCGCACTGTTTGAAAGATTCTCAAGTTCTTCTCGTGAACCACGAGAGTGTATCTGAATATATCTGTGACAACCCTCGAATTGGCAAAAGAAAACGGAATAGTTTTCCACCACACTACAGTCATAAGCTGCAACCGTTGGACAGATCTGTGTATGGGCTTCTGAAGAGGCATTACAATGCGGCTTGCGGCAACTGGCTATTCAGTAGTACCAGACCGATGAATATGTATAACATTGTTCCGATTGTGTGTGAAGTATACGGTAAAGCCTTTATAAAACCAAACATTGAATCTGTATCTAATGTTGCCGGGATCGATTCATTAAATCCAGACATTTCTACAGATGACGAATATCTGCCAGCATCAGTGATCGATTGTCCAGCACCCACTCCTACTGTTGAACATCCAGAAATTATTGCAGATATTGCGGAAACTATTATATCTAAACCCGATGAAAGTCTGCAGAAAATGGCTGAGCGAATTGGATAAGCGAGACTCTTCTGAATTAGCAGGACCCTCTGTTGCTGTAGCAGGACCATATGTTGCTGTAACAGCAATCCCGAGTATCGTAACACCGGAAAGACCCTTTCCAAAGGCTCCAGCCAGAAAAAAACAATTTAAAATTAGGCAACAAAAAAAAGAGTTTTGACAGACACTCCTGTTCAAAATGAGGTTTACTTGGCAAAAGAATAAACAAAACAAAACAAACAAACAAACAAAAATTTCTATGGTTCAGAAAGATACAAAAAAGACCACAAGAAAACCTAAAGCAAAACATGCTGCTTCAAAACTTCAGTTTGAAGAATCTGATGATGAGTTTGAGGAAGAATTGAGACTTCGAAAGATAAAAACATATAAGAAAAAAAAATACAAGTGCAGCAGTTGAAGACAATGAACCAATTGAACTTTCCGATGATTCTGATAATATTCATCGCCTACCACTGCTTGAAAGTGATGACAGTAAAAATGATCTTGAAACGATATCTTCTTGAATTATCAGACCTGAACTTTGACTTTGATGCACTGAATGTGAAGGGTTTTGTTCTTGTTAAATTTGATAAAAAAAAAAAAAGCTATTCATTATGTTGGACAAATCTGTGAAGAAGAAAATGTGCAAATGCTAAAATATTTGAAAAGAGAAAATTTAAAATCGTATAAATTCGTGTCTGTCAGTGAGCGATTGTACCAGTTTACCAGAGATGATATTGTCTGCAAGCTTCCAGATCCAATGCAGCATGGTGGCACAACTTCTGTCGGTCGACATTTGATTTTTGATTTTGATTTTTCAGTTTTTGCAAACATTTCTTAAAATTTCATATGAAAAAACTTGTTCACTAAACTTTAAATGTAAATCTCTTGGCAGAAAATTAAAAAACTGTGTTTTTAATAATGCTTTATTGCCAATTTTTTATTGATTTTGTAAAAAACTGTATATAAGATCAAAGTGCCCCGTAGTGCAGATCAAGGTGCCCCATACATGGGGTACCGTGATCCATTATAAGTGATGTTATAATTAATCCATTGTAGGTGATGTTATAAAGTTGAGTTCTAGCTTACTAAATATTACTTGGACCAAAATTAGCTTGTTGATTTGAATAAAGAAATAAATATTCTTTTAAGAATATTGAAAATAGTATTGTTGTCTGCAAGGGTTTTTAAGTAATCAAGCATAAACCATAAAAACGTTAAAGGTGCCCCCATCTCCCCTATAGTCTGATAACTAAACAATAACTTATAGAAACATATACACCATGTTTATCACAAGTTATAAAAAATCTTATCACAAATCTAAACAAAAAACGTCAGTATACATGAGCAGCGCAAATATTTTAAAGTTACGCCAAGGTTAAGGTAGCTTCAACTAAACATAACTTTTCTTGCTTAAATCAGGCTGAGCATTTTCTGAAAATGTTTTGTAAATAAAATAATTTGAGAGTTAAACTTACAAAAAATAAATTCTAAATTTTGTATTAGACTGCTCAGCAAGTTTTGTGAATACTAAAATTAGTAAATTTTGAACTTACGCCAAACTTGCGCTAAACTTACGCTTAAAAATGTTTTGTGAAAATACTCAAGTATTTAAAGAATAGAATAGCGTACCGTTAACAACAATACTGTTAACAAAAGAATGCCGTTAAACGGCAATATTTAAAAACTTAAGTTTTAGATATAAAACACTTTTCGTATAAATGTTATTAGAGGTGTCCCAGATAACACTTTTTCATTATCCGACCGGATATTTAATACCCGGATATTTAAAATTATCTGACCGGATATCCGGATAACGTAATTCAAATCCTAAAATATATATTTTATAATGACAAAATATTATCGTGATGAACCTTCAAAATAGCAAACTTTGTTTCACAACTTTTCTAAGTTAATGATAACTGTGATTTCAGAGCAATATGCATTGCATGTGGAAATCAGATAGGCAGGGGTGTACTAAATCTGGTCAGAAGTCATTTTGCACAACTCCGCCGCATAATCACGCAAAAAATTGTAATTTGTATGAAGAGGGAAAAAAATGAATACTGAATCTTCTTCAGTTGCACAAAGAAGTCCAAAACGCATTAAAATCTGATCAAGTCTCCTTTTTAAAAGCTGTTCATGGAGATGATGTTTTCTTTAATCACTCGATTATAGAAAAAAATAATGACTAAAGTTTTAAATTATTGGAAACATGAAGAGAAGTTTCCACTGCTAAAAGAGTTAGCACTTAATTTACTAGCACCACCTGCATTCTCTGTATTTTTGAAAGATTGTTTTCATTCTTTATGAGAAAAAGCAATCAAGGCTAGATATGTTAGTTTCTTTACATTAAGGTAAAAAAATATAAATGAGTGATAAACTGATGTATTTATTGCGCATATATAACTTTAGTAGTACTTTATTAATAATTATAGGGAAGTGACCTAAAACAGACCCCTTTTAAAAAAAAGATAGAATCAACTACCCAGTAGGCACGCAACGTTTTATTCACGTTTCAATCACGTGTATTTTAGGTGACTTCGTCCAGGTTACTATTTTACGTGAAAGTCACGTGAAAGTTACGTGCCAAAATATCTCGTCTTTCGGAACTTTTTTTATTCTCAAAAAAAACTGGCATTAGAAATGTGAAATAATATTTTTTATTATATTAATTATTTTTTTATAGTATAGTTTTTATATTCATTTTATTAGTTATAATTATTTACTTCTATGATAATATAATTAATTTTTATTGTAGTATTATCATAATTAAAAAAAAAAAAAAGTGGTCTATATAATATCTTTTAACGCAATGCATTTAAAACAGAACTAAAAAGAACAATATATTTTAAGTTGTAATATCTAATATCTAAATTATATCAAATTAAGTTAAATAAATTAGTACCCTATTTGCCGTCCCTATTTGCCACACAAATAAGATTAAACTCAAATACAAGGTATGCTTTTTTTCTACTTTATGATATAATATTTTAGACTGGCGAATTTGTCCATTTTGCTTACTTAATTTAGTACGAAATAAGTTATGTTATAACGAATTTAATATTAAATTAAGTAAGCTACATGGACAAATTATAAGTTCTAGCAGAACTTATTCTTGATTCTTGAGCAATAATAATGTCTCTAGTACTTCTGCATACATTATTACTCAAGAGTCGTTTAGATAAAAACCTAAAATAGATTTTTTTTCTTCATTTGGTTTTTATCAACAAGGTTAAAGAGTTTATCCAAGATAATATCAATAAATAAATGTGTTATGTTATTTATTATTGATATATGTATATATTATTATTAAATACTTCATCTTTTTATAATATATGACATCTTGATCTCGTGCTTTACTTGTTAAAAAGGGTTAATACTTATTTATTTCCTTTTTTATATTATTTGAGTATTATATGATTAATATATATATATATATTCGAGTTATATGAAATTATTATTATATATATATTATATGACTTTTATTACTATTGTTATTATGTACAATATAAAACAGGTTATTCACGCGGATTTGTTCGATGTTTTCCCCACAAAAAGATAATTATGATGCTATTGTATTTGAAACTGCATTTTACTTATCTTTCAATGTTGACAACCTTCCAATATGTAAAGCAAGTTTCTCTCAAGTATAGCATTGCTTTTTTAAAAATTGTTTAATGATTTAGATCAAAGAAATAGCAACACCAGAAAATCTTGTTGCCAAAACAGTTGGTGACTCACCATGTAAGATTTGTGTTAAAAATTTGTGATTTAAGATGATTATTTAATATTCATATTATTATTAAAGTTTTTATTTGTTTCTTTTGATCTAAATTTGGTGTTGTGAGCTATTATTGGAGAAAATATCGACTTGTTCATTAGATAAAGTTTGATGCCTGCTCTTACCCCGTTTCCTTCTTCATGTTTCAATCATGTATATTTTAGGTGACCTTGTCCAGGTGACAATTTTACTTGATTAAAACGTGAATGTTACGCTGCCAAAATATTGTGTATTTTGGAACTTTTTTTATTCATAATAAAAACCTGTGATTAGAAACTTGGAAAGATATTCTTTATTTTATTTACTATTTTTTTATAATTTAGTTTCAGGGATTATCTTATTCGGGATATTCCCGGAATACCAGATATTTTTCTGAAATTTATATTTTTCCAAATATCCGAAAAGTTTTCCACACATACAACTTATATTACAACATATAACAGGTATATATTATTCATCTATTTGTTTTTTTGTTGTTTTAGTCATCATTCATACAAAAATTAAGAAAAGTTTTTAAAAAATTGAGAAACAACTTGGCTGAATGCAAAATTAAGGGGAAAATGAGGGGGAAAATATTCTGAATTTTTTCAGGATATTTTCCGGATATTTTAGATATAATGATTACATGAAATATGTAGTTTATATATTCATTATTGTAATTACTTTTTATTTTACTTTTATAATAATGTAATTATTTTGCATTGTAATTTTATAATAATTTAAAAAGTAGGGCGTAAGATATCTTATAACGTCGCAATGCATTTTTGACAAAAATAAAATGTCACATATATAATATTTTATCCAAACATATTATCTTATAACTAAGTTTTATCAATTTAGGTTTAATAAATATATTATAAAGCTTAGTTCAAAATTGTGTAACGTTATGGCAGATAATTCTCATATTGCAACACGCAAAAGATCAAACCCTACTACAAGGTATACTTTTTTTTCTACCATATTGTATATTATTTTAGACTGTCAAATTTGTCAATGTAATTAATTTGATAATAAATAAGTTATTATAACTTATTTAATATTAAATTTATTAAGCTACATGACAAATGATAAGTTCTGCATAAAATATATTATTGACTAGGAAGACCCAATCGTATTGTTATGTTATTGCCTAGGAATATCATTCTGTAGTAAGACCCAATAACCTTTTAACTTTTAAAGTTTGAGAAAATTCACTTTTCCCTTTTTTTTGTCTTCTTTTGTGATCGCACTTTGTAGTAAGAATTTGATTTAATTCATATATTGTTGGAGAATGCAACTTGATTCTGAGTTGAATTTTCAGCACTCTGTATTTATTGGTGACCTAATTTGACAATACTTTATTATACATATTTTTAGTTTTATACTTAATATATTATATATAATTAGGGGTAGATGAGGCTCCTTAGCCGTGGTGAATGTTTTCACAGCAAAAGGAGCCTCAAGGTGAAAATCTGACCATGGATAAGGAAAATCGTGATATAAAATCCCCACTATAATGCTTTGTGGTTATGTGATAACTATTACATTTTTATAAATTGTTTTAATTTTTGTGTGCATTCTAAAATGACATTTAATGCTGTTCAAAACTTTGTAGATTACTCATTTAAAGCAACTTTGTGGGCTGTCACCTTTGCATCTAGTGAGTTAATGTATGAACAAGTTAATGCAGAAACAGTTGCAAATATAAGATGAAAAACAAAGAAACCAAATTATCATGTTATCACATAGTACACAGATGTTATCACATAAGGTGAGTACAGGTCTTTTTCTAATCACGCCCATCAGTTATTAACTTTATATAGATATAGATAAATCCATAGATAGATATTAGATATAGATATATATAGATAAAAAATATTTTTTTAAACTTGTATTTTTTATTATGTACTTCTTTTTTTTTAATCATCTGTCGACTTTTTTGTTACATCTTTTTTTATTAAATACTTATTTACTTTTTTAGCAATCAGAGTATTTTTTTACACTGTATGTAGTATTGTTTTCTTAAAATTATTTAATGATTTAGATAAAAGAAAACAAATAACACACTAAAAAATCTTGTTGCCAAAAGTAGTTAGCAACTCTCTAAGTAAGATTTGTTTTAAAAGCTTGTGATTTAAGATAATTATTAAATAATCATACTATTATTTAAGATTTTATTCGTTTCTTTTCAGCTAAATCTGATTCATTAGATAAAGTTTGATGCGTGCTCTTAAAGAAGAAAATATCGACTGATTTGTTAGATTGTGTTTGAAGTGTGCTTTTATGGAAGAATAGATATATAAGTTTGAAGCGTGCTCTTCGTAAGTTGCAGATCTACGACTTCGTACTTATTACTTATTGGATATAAGGAGGATATTTTAACAAAAGTGCAGCTTTAGTTACAAATTAAAAATTTTTATGTCAAGAACTAATATACTGACTAATAAAACCATGTATTTTAATACGTATTAAATATTTCCTCGACGATGAGTTTTTTTTCTTTACACGAATCCAAACACTTATAATTGTAATTATAAAGCATAATTATTGCTTAAATATTACGTGCCAAAATTAACGTAAAAAACACGTCTTTTGGACAGTTTATGGGGACCAAAAAGTCACCTAAATATCACGTGCCAAAAGTAACGTGAAAAACACGTCCATAAATCACGTGAATTGGTCATTTCATGGGGACCAAAAAGTCACCTAATTGTCACGTGCCAAAATAACCTGAAATTCACGTTTTTGTCACGTCGCTGTGCCTACTGGGTAGCTGTAACAAACCAAAACAACATAAAATTTTTACGGATATTTAACCTATCTACAACTTAACATCAGAAAATTAAAGGTGTAACTATGCCTTATGTTAAGAAACAACCGTTAAACAAAGAAATGCTAGGAGCCCATTTTCTGTGAAAGTAGCCTTTAATCGGCCCCTTAATTTAATTTCTGAATAAAACCTGATTATTAACCAAAAATTGACTATAACTGATTTGTTGATGGTACATAATCTTCTGTTCATTATCTACATTGAAAATTGACACTCTGAATAGAGAAAAATTGACAATAATTTAAACTATAGTCAAACTAAAAAAAATTAGCTCAATAAAATTTTAAAAGGAGTACTCTTAAATATTCATTTTGCCAAAAATTAACAATAAAAAAACTATTTTTCGGATGGTTCACTTAAACTTTTATGGTCAGCCGAACAATATTCTAAAGTCAAATTTGTAATAATCTATGTCCAAGCAAGAGATTTGATAGGGGCTTATCTCACCTTTGGGGCCCGTTGTGGCCCACTTTGCCTAATAACAATATTATAAAGTTTTCTAATAACAATATTCTAATAACAATTTTCTAATAACAATATTATAAAGAAACATGAAATACATAAACAACCGGATAAAGTTATTATCCGGCCCAAAAACGGATACAATATAAAATTTACCCGGGACACCCCTAAATATTATATAAACAACCTAATAATTTTAATATTACATTAAGGAATCACACAATACGGATCGAAATAAGGATCAAGCTCAAAAGAACTTGAATACATATACATTATCAATTAAGAAAAAAACTTTTTTAAATTTATTTTTAAATAAATGAAAATTCCAACTTCGATAAAAATCAAAATTTTTTAAAACTATTAGGTTCCGAAGAAAAGCTCCGTGATATGTTATAAGAGATCTTCCAAAATTTTTATGCAAATTATATTTATGAACAAGATCGTAATTTCTTAGGTCAAATTTTTTTTGGTTTCATTGCATATAAATTTGGAAAGGATATAGGCATAAAATTTATTTTACAGTGTACATAAAGCAAAAGATATTAAAAATATTTAGTTGATATATATTAAGAACATTCATTTCCAATAAAAGAGGTCTGGGATAAGCTTAACGGTCTTTAAAGTTTATTAATGGTGCTAGATACTTCTGTTGATCTAATTTTTTTTTTTTTAGTACTACCTCATGCAATATCTGCATAGTTTACATTGCGTTGAATAAGCGAGTAAAAAAAGTTGAATTAATGCATGTCTATTTAGAAAATTTCTTACTTGTTACAATACTTCAATATTTTTTAAAACTTTGTGGCATAAAGTATTGGTATGACTTTTACTTTTAAGATTTTCACCAATGAAAACACCAAGGAAATGTATAACTTTTTATTGCTTTATTATTACTACATTATACTGCCCAATTTTTGAATCACCAATACATTTGGCTAGGATACTTCTAACGAAATAAATATTATTAAACGCTGTAAAAATAACGGACTTTTTTCCACATTTTGTTTGTGTCATCATCACCATTTATTTTTGTAAAGCAGCACGTGATATATTCAGAAGCATTTATTTCAACTTCTTATGGTCTTGATTTATATTTTTTCAAAACTCATTTATACCAAAAGAACTATAAGGATATCAAGTTTAAAAATATTTTATTTTTTTTTTATTATAAGGATATCAAGTTTAAAAAGAATATTTTATTTCCAGACTTGATATGAAGAATGTATTTTCAAATGCGGTATATCCATTTTTGAGATAATTGACTTTTGTCGCTACACAATGATGACTCATATGTTTGGAAAAACTATTGTTGCCTAATTTATATATGCATAAATAATATATTAGATAATGTTGAAAGTCAAAATATTGGTAAATAAAAAACATAAATAGTTTACAATGCCCAAAGAAAACAACGGTTCCTATTAAGAACAGACATTTCTTTGATTAGAAAACAATCGCCTAACGTGCATTGGATCTCTCGATTTGCAAAAAACCATAATTCTATATGTCCGTGCTGAAAAAATAGAAAATAATTCCTTTATTGGTTCTAAATCTACTGCGTTTAGTTTATTGCACATTGGTGGTATCTTTATCAACATCAGCTTTTTTTAAAATATTATTGAGGATGAGAAAATTAAACCTAGTGACTAAAAATATAATCACCGATAGTCGACTTCAATCTTTTGCAAATGCAAAAAAAACTTACAAAGACATCAATAACCGAAAGATTTGGAGTATTGCTTCAAGCCACTGTTATGCTTAACGTAAGCTAATTCACTGAATTGAATACATCTTTAGAGATTGATAATAACAAATTCGCTAGGGAGAGGTATCGAACCATGGAAGAGCTTAAACTTGAGAGTTCGAAAATTAATAATAATTATATATCAAGTCTTTCCTTTAAAGGACAACGTGACAGAATATTTTCAACACGAAAGAAGGTTGATAAATACTATCAAAGAGCATTTGTAGATGAGTTATGATAAATCAATTTCTAAAAAAATGTCTACCCTTTGCTGAAACCATTGCCCGTAGGTTAAAACCACGTTTTTGTTTTGTAGTGATAAAACTGTAATAAAACTGTGATAAAACTGTTGTAAATACTGGAGTTTACAGTTGTCTCGAACCGAAAATTAGCAAAAAGCAGTAGAATGGGCAGTATGTCAACTACATTTTAACGACTTTTTTTCTCCACTATCTATTCAAGAACTTCAATGGTTCCACTTCATAACGTACTTTCTACACTGGTTCTAAGCCTGAACTCAAACCACTGCGCCAAGGCAGCACATAATGATGTTATTTAACAAATTGATGTTTATTATCTTAAAATAAATATTTTGAGACAAAGTATAATTGCTAGTATACGGAGACCAAGCAGTGATAAATGGTAGTGAGCTGTATGAATAATTGCCGATAAAATGTTGTATCTGCCACCAGTAATAAAAAACGCCTCGTTACTGAGACTTTCTTTTTGTTGTTGAAATAAAACAAACCTGGTTTAAAATTTTGTGGTTGTCAAAATAAAAAATCACCAATAAAAAGTCTTAACAGAAATTTTTCAGTCCTGAACTGCAAAATCTATTAACGCCAGACATCAAGCTGAAATAAAAAGTCTGAAATTTTCAATTTGTTTTTGTTGTATAAAAAAGAAAATGGTATTAAAGAAAACTGTATACTGTGTATTTTCTAAATGTGTGTTTTCATATGTGTATTTTCTAAATAATAAGCTTAACATAATAATATAATATTTATTGACGATTTCCACTTATTTTAATGTCTCTAGTTATCGAATCGTATTAAAACTTACTAAATCAAAATTGGAAGTTATAATTGAAGGTTATTGGTTTTTATAGTATGTATATAATATCGAAGTATTTTTGGTTTGACGAGCAATCTTTTTTGATAGTTAATTTTTTTGTGCAAGGAAACGCTGTTTGTGTTCACTTTGTCTTTGACCTGCTAATCCTTTAGAAAAAGAGAAATTTTTTTCATTGTTAGTGATTTTACCATACCTTTTACTATTTTGACTTTTTTAATTTAAAGTTAAAATAATGAGTAAAAACAAATTGTGTGCTTGTAAAGTAGGTGTCAAATTTTCAAAATTTGCATTAGATAAAAAATCTTTTAAATAAAATACTGCTTTACCAGTAATTTTATCAATGTATGTATAAAAGTTAGTTGACTGTGCATACATTCTGAAAGCTTAATCTCTGGAAATTTAAGTTTTGAATAATGAATTTTTAATGAAAAACTTAACCTATTGAACACTTTGATTTTTTTTAAGAAATGTTGTGGTTAGGGATCAATATATACAGATAATATATAACTGATTAATATACTTATGATATATGATGATATATACCTGATTTCTCGATTGTTATTATTTAGGAATTTTATACAATTTTAATTTTCAAATTATAAAAACTTTAAATTTTTCAAAATTTTATTTTCTTACCTTAAACTTGCATCCAATATTTAAATATTGACATGGAATAATTGTATTAGCGCAACTATCAGTAATATGAGAAAACATCTATTAAAAGTTTCAAAGATAAAGTTTTTACCCAAGTAAATTAAATGTTCAGTAAATACATGACGTTTAAAAGACGTAATAAAGACGTGTTAAACATGTCTAGAAGTAAAAAGACGTTGTTTAGACGTTTTTAACAAGTCAAGTGTTTACTTCGGTAAAAAAAGGACACTTTGAATATAAAACAGCTATTTCAATTTTAAATCAAACCTCTTTACGCATAATTTTCATGCCACATTGATTTACACAACAAAGAGGTAAACATTCGCAATTTTCTTCATGAATCTAAATATAAATTTACGAGAAAATTTAATTTTTACTTTGATTTTATTAAACTTGACATTTCTTTTAGCACATTCATCAATAAACATTATCTTCATCATTACCATCATCATAGTTATCATTATCATAAGGGCCGTCCCGAAGAGACGCGTCGGAGGTGTCTCACCCCCCTTCCTATCCCAACGAAAACTTTATTTAAAAATTAGTAGGAAAATTTGGACATTGGAGTCGGAAAATAATAGCCATCAAGGATCTTTTTTTTTTGTTTATATCTTAGTTAGCAAATCTTTTTTCTAAGCCTTAAATGGCAAAGAACAGACACGTCAACCCCCTCCCCCACCCCTTATCAAGAACTCTTTTGGAAGGTCCTATTCTATTCTACTATTACCATTCCTAGTTACCATCATATTCTTGAAGTTTTATTACTAATAGCATATATTATTTTATTAGGGGTGTTCTGAAACAAATAATTTGAGAATCGTAAAAACTAAATAAATATAAAACATATTTTACATTTAAAATCACATTTAAACCTTATCTTTTAAAATATGTATTTATGTTTATTGTATATTTTTTATTATTATTATTTGTTGTTAATATTGGTGGTGTTTTTTCTATTGTCAAATATATTTGTAATTACTTATATAACGCCCTTTAAATAAAAACTGAAAACCAAATTTCTTTTATTAAAATAATAAAGCCATTTACTATTTTTATTTAATACTCAAAAACAACTTTTTTCCTACTTCTACCGCCTAACGTTTTTTAAGCATATTAACCAACTTTAAAAATCTAATATGTCTAAACACCTTGTTATTATTATTATTTTTTTAATACATACCGCAATATTTTTAATTCTCAAGATTTTTTTGCTTTTTGCATGCAATTCTTTAGTGCAATATTGATATTCATTAAACATGCATTTGGTAAAATAAATTGAATTATGCGCAGAACATCGTACATAGCTATAGTAAGACGTCACTTGAAAAATGATATACTAGTATGGTCACCATATTTGAAAAAATATTTAGAAATACTCAAAAAGATTTAGCACGCTGCACACGTTTATGGACATTAAAACAGTTCGAGATTAAAATTATTTCATTTAACAACTCTCGAAGTAAGACGCGTTAGAATCGATTTAACTGTAATCTTTACATTTTTCAAAAAAACAAATATTAATAAAAATTAAAAATTGCAAAGTTTCAAAAAAGCACTAGAGGTCATGCATCAATATCCCAAAAAACTTGTAAAAGTTGTCGTCAATGGCATAACTGTCTACTGAACCGCATTTGAAACGTTGAAAATTTTTTACAAAACGTTTGAAATCTCTCACAAAAAAGAATAATTTAATAGCAAACGTCATCAAAAGATAAATTTTAAATGCATGATAGTTTGTAAATAGTTCAGTGCTGATAAAGTGGGATTTAGTATTCTAACTTAATTGTTTGCTAGTAACTTATGCAACAAATTAATAATAATAATAAAAATAACAACTAATGGTATAATGCGAAAAGCATAGAAAACTTAAATCTCATCACCATATTTCACATTAAATATAACTTTATTTTATTATTTGATACAGAATGTTTAAAAACTTTTTAAAATATATTTATCAAAAGAATTCTTTTGAATAAGAATGAGTTTAGATAGGCCGGTTGTTTTTTATATTTTTTTTAAATAGGACTTACTTTGATGTCTTCAATATAGAAACATGTTCAGTTTTTTTATTTAGTAAACTTTCTTGATGCAAATAAGTAATAATTTCGAATTCTTCTTGTAAGCATAGTATGCCTTTTTTGGAAAAATTATTATATGTAGGCGCAGATTTTAGAATCATCATCAGAAGCATTTTGCAAGTTAAAAAAATTTTAGTTAATGTTTTACCCTTGCAGAGCGTAGGAAAAATGAATGCACTAAATATATATCAACTTATAGTTCTTTGTTTTATGTTTTTATGTAAAATCGATTCTTCCCCAGTTTCTTTTCATAACTTGTATTTGACAAAAGTTAAAAATAAATGCATTTTATGCAATGTTACTAATGTTAAGAAGCCATATTTTCAAACAAATTAAAGCAAGTTTTCCATTGCTTTTTGCGGACCATTTTTATGGAACAAAATAGTTTTGAAAATTATTCTTAAGTTTTATTGAAAAATGTATTGATGATTTGTTAATATTCTTTTATATATATTTTTTGGAGATTCTATTTTACCTATATATATATATATATATATATATATATATATATATATATATATATATATATATATATATATATATGTATATATATATATATATATATATATATCTTTTAAAATCATATTCTTGTTATACGATATTTATAATTGTTAAATTTGATTAAAACGGCTGCGTATAAACATTTTGTTTTAAATATATTTCGATGTAATTATATATTTATTTACACAATATTTCGCTGACCTTTTGCGGTCAGCATCATCAGGTCTAAATTTTACACCTGATGATGCTGACCGCAAAAGGTCAGCGAAATATTGTGTAAATAAATATATAATTACATCGAAATATATTTAAAACAAAATGTTTATACGCAGCCGTTTTAATCAAATTTAACAATTATATATATATATATATATATATATATATATATATATATATTATATATATATATATATATATATATACCAAGACTTTTATGCAATTTTTTTGAATATATAGTATATAAAACAGATTTATATATTTTCAACGGACTTGCTCAAAAAAAAAATTTGTATTTATCTTGATTATCTTTTACCAATATAAAAAGAAATTATTATCTTTATATTAAACGTTCTCGACGACAAGACCTAATGGTCTTATATATATATATATATATATATATATATATATATATATATATATATATATATATATATATATATATATATATATATATATATATATATATATATATATATATATATATATATATATATATATATATATATATATATATATATATATATATATATATATATATATATATATATATATATATATATATATATATATATATATATATATATATATATATATATGATGTATATTGGTATAGATATAGTAGATATAGATATAGAATTAGATATATATCTTTTTATTATTGCTGAATCTAATAATAGTGCTGTAAGTAGTGCCTCTTCGTGCGTGTTTGATATGGAACTCTTTGCAGCCATTGCAGGGTAAAGGCGCGAAAAGGTTGTAGGTTGTAGCACATTTATTTGAAAGCAAAAGTAATCAAAAGTGATCAGAAGGCTAATATCTATTTACCTGTAAATTACATACCGGTAACATTTTCTTAACTTGATGTATAGCTTTTGTTTCCGTTTTATAAAGTTATTTAATTCTTATATAGTTTTCAAACTTTCGAGTGGTTACCTTGCAGAGTTTCTGAAAAAAGTGCCACGGTTCGTATCATACCGCTGGCGCCTTTTTTTTTTTTAATTATTATATTTTTCTAAAATACAAAATAAAATACTTTTAAAGTTTTCGGATATTATATACATTTATTACGGAAGAAAATATAATTATAACTATTTCAAAACAAAAATTAAAAAAATCTCCTGACTCTTTCGGTATCTCAGCAAAACATCTGAAATGCACAAATTGTCATACTTTAATAAAAAAGCGTACAAAAAGTCTTTAGATAGCCCGAGCAACTATCGCGGTATTAGCATTATACCAATTTTTACAAAGGTTCTAGAATACCTAATGCTTATTATATGTCCGGATATTAGAGATACTCATCCCCTACAAATTGGATTTAATGCTAATTGTTTAACACTACATCCTAAATTTCTTATTAGCGAAAGAATTAAACATTACAACAGCAACAATTCCCCTGTGTACCCATGCTCTTTAGATGCAGTTAAAGCTTTTGATAGCTGTCACTGGGATATAATATTTGATAAATTATATTTCGATAACAAATTACGACTCTGTATAGCTAACACTATATCTGCGTTATATAACAATAGTTGTGAAACTCATATCAAGGTTGTAAATAAAACTCTTTTCTTCTAAAGCTAGGAGTGAGACAAGGATCGATTCTTTTACCTCACCTCTATAACAATTACACTGAAAGTCTTCTTGAAAGTATTAAAAATTGAGGTATTGTTGGCATATCTATATGCGGAAACATTACGAGTTTGGTAGCATATGTAGATGATATTATACTTTTAAGCTCTACTCTCTCTGGTCTCAAAAAGCTGATAAAAACATGCAATACTTACCGTAATTTAAATTTTATTACAATAAATGCCAAAAAACTGAGTTCTTTATATCAGGTAAAAATACAAACTAATACGATAGCAATTTCTAGTAATTAAATAAATCTTCATAATAAACTTAGTCATCTGGGATTTACATGGGAAACTGAACATTTAATTTTTGCTTCTTTCAGTTATACAAATGTTGATAGAAATCTTTAACTTTAGAGCTGTTGTTTAAACTCATATTTAATCTGGAATCCGGTTTGCCCACCCAAGTTCTATTTCCTGTAAATATAAGTTATCGGCAGTCCCTACCTTAACTTATGAAATGAAGCTATGTGAAAATAATTTTGCTTTGATGAGAAAGCTAGATGTAATGCGAAGGAGTGCGCTAAAATCGCGTTTAAATGTTTCGAAACTCAGTAAGAATTATACCAATTCGCAATTTAAAATCCAGAAAATTTCAAAAAGTATTCATCAGAATAAATTAATCTTGTTGCTTCGTCTTCTTAATAATAAAACAACTGCACGCATTATCTTTTCACTGCTGAAACACCCTTTATTTCAACATTCGTTGTTGGCAATATCCAGGACCTATGATGTTTTCAGATGTTAAATTTTCAAAATTTAATTCAAAAAAAAAAAGAAGGTAAAAATACCACTTTCTAAAAGTGAAATTCCCTCCAAAGTTTAACAAAATTTTAAAGTATGCAATAAAGTGCTGGAATGCAAATAAATAAAGAGGAATTTTTAAACAAATTCAGGAAGAAAAAGTTCTTAAGTGAAAATCACGAGAAATAATTTTCTTCTTTTTCTTTTTACCTTGTAAATTGCATTAGGAGTTAAATAAATGAAATAATAATAAAGAAATAATACACTATAACAAACGAAACTCAGAGAATTTTTAAAAAAGCCTTATATTTATAATACCATCAAAACATCGGCAAAAAATTGTTGTGCATTTGCTATGATAGAAATGCTTAGGTAATAAGTCCTAACAAGCTGCGGATGGTCTGAAAAAATTATGGTCTGAAACTTAATAAAGAAAAAATTTAATGATAAAATGTATATTAAATAAAAAAAAGCAATAGCTAGAAAAAAAAATTTTTTTAACTATTGAAATTGTTTTTTGCTGTATGTAAGTTTTTGATATATATATATATATATATATATATATATATATATATATATATATATATATATATATATTTTATATATATATATATATATATATATATATATATATATATATATATATATATTATATATATATATATATATATATATATATATATATATATATATATATATATATATATATATGATTAGATTGAAAAAATTGAAAATATATTGTGTAAAAAGGCGGATTTGAAGCATTGCAAAACAGCACTGATTACAGCGAGTTAAATCAAGTTTATGCATGTAACTGAAAAACAAATTATTTTATAAACTCTTATATCAATTGCAATCAACACTTTTTAAGTGAGTTCTCTAAGAAGAGCTTTAATGCATTAGGCGTTTCTTATAAACGTGTAAAATAAAAGAAAACTTTTAAATTTTATCTTATTTAATATATATATATATATATATATATATATATATATATATATATATATATATATATATATATATATATATATATATATATATATATATATATATATATATAGTGGCGTAGAAAGGTTTTTAAATGTTTGAAATAACCAACATTTAAACAAAAAGAATATTCAAAATTTTTTTTGTTCATATATATCTCGAAAAAATACTTCACAAAAAAACTACTGTAATTGGAGAATAAGAACAAGAAACCCTAAAATCTTAGAACCCCTTCTACCCTAAACGTAAAGGCAATGAGTGAACTATTTATTTTGTCATAACTTTAAACTAGTTACGTATTCATGGACAGATTTCAAATATGTTGTTATGCCAATATGTTGAAAATATTCAGTGTTCAGTTTTTATGACCATGTAAAGAATAACCACCCCCCTCAATTTGAAAGAGCCACAAACTTTACATGGCCATAATAACAGAACACTGAATAATTTAGACATAAAATTTGAAGTCTGTTTAGGTAGTTTTTATTTATGAAAAAATAAAAACATCAACTCATTACCCTCACGTTTAGAAAAGCGAGGGGGGTGTTGGGTGTTGAAGATTTTAGGGTTTCTTGTTCCCATTCTCCTATCACAGTAATTTTTATTTGTGAAGAATTTTTTCGTCATACATATAAACGTAAAAAGCATTAGAATATTCTTTCAATTAAACAGAGATTTGGTACTCAAAAGTGCAGAGTTTGCGTTATTGTACGCTCATGGGGTAGTTTTGGGTTACGGGAAAAAGTATGTTGTATATTTTAAAAACTCAATTTTTTACCATAATGTATAAAACTTGATATTATATCCTTTTATAAAAACTCAGCTCGTACTCTCATTTCCAATAACTTTTTTAACTGCATAAAGTTGCTACATTGAACAATGAAAACTTTAAAAAATGACAAAAAAAAAGTCAACATTTTATAAAACCTCAAATCGCAGTAACTTTTGAACCGCTTTGAATTATGGGCTTTTAACTCAACTATTTCTAGTTGCTGATTTTGCCTCATTTTTATAAAAATCGACTATTAATACGTAAGCTATTATTTAACTCAACTATTTCTAGTTGCTGATTTTGCCTCATTTTTATAAAAATCGACTATTAGTACGTAAGTTATATCAAGTTATAGTTTACACTGTTTTGTTGAAAATATTCGTTTATTAGTTATATTAGTTTATATTAAATCATAATATATACCTTTTAACCGGAGATGTTCCTTTTTTTTTAATCTAAATTTAACTGTAACATATACCGTGTAAGTGGAGCTACTCGTTTTCTACTTATTTTATAGTGAAGTCATTCGTTCATTATATAATAAAAGTTCTATATATTATAACTTGATTGAACACGAGTTTAAGGAAAAAATATAGAAATATAGTTGAAATTTTGCCTACTATTTGAAAATAAATAATATTATTACATGAGTTCTTGAATAAGCTCTTGTTTTATCTTTTATTCTCTTGTTTTATCTTTTAATTTTTTTGCTAACGAAGATTTCAAAACTTTAAACTTTGATCTTTTTGAGGATTTTCTTAATTTTTCTGAAGATAATTTATTAGAGAAACTCAAATAAACTTAATGAAAACATCATGTTTTGTTCCTTATAGTTTTAGAATTAAAAAAGATAATATTTCTTTTTCTTTATTACATTTAAGAATAAGAAGCATGCGTCAAAAATTTAAAGAATTTTTAGATATTATAAAATGCACGTTCAACGTGCAGAGACTTAGCATGAAACAGAAAGTCCGATAAAATCAAACTCTATTTAAAGCGTGCCAAAATACAAAGTAATTAGCCATCCACGAGGATATTTTAAAAATGGTGGAGGACTAGGAATTTACATTCTTGAAATATATATATATATATATATATATATATATATATATATATATATATATATATATATATATATATATATATATATATATATATATATATATATATATATATATATTAAAAAAACAGTTATATTTAGAAAATGTAAACTATAAAAGTCTTTTTATTTTATAAAATAAATTAAGTGCCTTAAAATATCCTTACGGTCTTATCACGGAGCACCGCGGATTTAATTGGAAGTTCAAGCCTCCTTCCTAAATAAAATAAGTAATAACAAAAATTTAAATACGGTATTTGGGTGTATTTAATGTCCATTTGGAAAAATCAGATTGTTTCAAAATTATATTGAATTGTGTGTAATTAACAAAAAAAAACAACGAAAAAACAACAACTATGTATAACCATGGAAGTATTGTAGGTGGAAGTACAACGCTTAAAAACATCAAAGGTTCCGAATACCGTCACAAAAATCATGCGTGAAATATAATTGTCAAATGAACGATATTTTAGAAAAATGGCGTATTATTTACGCCGATGCATAAATTGAAAATTTAAGTTGAACAGATACTTCATGCTTGTATAAATAAAAAATAGCTTAGAAGTTAGCTGGAATGTTGCCAAATAGTTAGTTCTATAATTTAAATGAAGAGACTGATTTTTATGAGTAAAAGGTGGTTTAGCTGATGGCTGTTGGTTCTAAAGTATATTCCGTCATATACCTAAAAACCATACATATTAGTGTTTGCATTTTATAAAAAAAACTTAATTGTTTTTTCAAATTTAAAAATACCTTTTAATATACATATCAGCACCATACATTCCCTTTAATCTCCATTCTTTAAAAAATACTATATTTATACTATTTGTTAACAACCTTGAAATGTAATACCAAATATTTCAGAAATACATTGATAGAGTGATGAAACTTAAATTTTCTCTCAAAAATAAACTTTTTGAAATTTGACGACTCCATTTAATTTTATTTGTCTCGATAAACACGCCTCAATAACAATAATAATATAGGTTCATTATTTAAAAAAAGTTTATTTGTACTTTATGTTTTGAATGTATAATTGGTAAAATTCAGTCAAAGTTAAATATATTTTAAAATTGTATATAATAAAATTATATGCATATATGATTTTATAAATATATATGTATATATATATATATATATATATATATATATATATATATATATATATATATATATATATAATACATATATATAAAATTATGTTACAATATTGTTTTTATATATTATATTTTAAATTATATATTTTAAATATACATATATGTTATATATATTATATATAAATATATATATATATATATATTATATATATAAATATATATATATATACATATATATATATATAATTTATATATATATATATATACATACATACATATATATATATATATATATATATATATATATATATATATACATAAAAATATAATTTATATATATATATACATAAAAATATAATTTATATATATATATATACATAAAAATATAATTTATATATATATATACATAAAAATATAATTTATATATATATATATATATATATATATATATATAATTTATATATATATATATATATATATATATATATATATATATATTATATATATATATATATATATATATATATATAGTATCGGACAAAACGAGTGCAACCAAATAATGCTAATTTAATTTCTTTATATAAAAGAGCTGCATTTTCTCAATTTAGAGAAATAACTATGTAACTGTTTAGAGACAAAGTTCTTCAAGTTTTATTCATCACAAAGTTCATTATTTGTACACGAAAATTAATTAATCAAAAGTATTAAAAAAAGTTGATTTCCTTCTGGACAAAACAAGTGCAACTCGACAAACTGTTGACCAAGCTGTATTTCGCTATCAATATTTCGTGGCAATTCCTTTGTTTTCGATCACAGCCTTGCATTTTCAAGGCATAGATTCGATCAGGTGATCAATGAAACTTTGTGGAATTGCTGCCCAGGCCTTTTGGATTTGTTCAAACAGTTGATCCTTATTGTGAACACCTTCACGATTAATTCTGTGGTTGACGAATCTCCCACAGGTTCTCGATAGGGTTAAGATCCGGAGATTGAGGCGGCCAATCCATCACCGATAGGTGGTTATCTTGAAACCACTGCTTGACTACTTTTGCAGTGTGTTTCGGATCGTTGTCTTGCTGAAAAACCCATTTTATTGGCATATTCCATTCAGCATGAGGTAATATAACATCTTTCAGGATATTTTTATACATGAAACGGTCCATTATTTCATCGTTTCGATGTAGTAGACCTAGACCGTTAGCAGAAAAACACCCCCAGACCATTACATTGCCTCCACCATGCTTCACGGTTTTATGGCAGAAACATAAATCGAGGCGTTTTCAGGCCGGTCGACGTACATGGCAAATGCCATTGCTCCCAATGATGTTGAACTTCGATTCATCACTGAACAGGACAGTTCGCCATTTCTGCACATTCCAGTCAATATGAGATGTAGCAAACAGGAGTCCTTTGTTCTGGTTACTTAGTGAAATCAGCGATTTCTTTGCAGGGCGTCGATAAAACAATCCGTCTTCAACAGCACGTCGTCTGATTGTTCGGTCCGATACAGGCAGCTCTAATTGCTTTTGTATCTCGACTGATGATATCCAGGGATCCTTCTTGACGGATCTGGCGATCTTAGAGTCCTCTCTAGAAGTGGTGGAACGCGTTCTTCCACCTTTGTTATCTGCTGCCAACTTCCCTGAAGAACGATATTTGGAACATAGTCTTGATACGGTCGATTTCTTCACGGCATATTAATCACAAATACTTTTTTGTGAGATTCCACTTACGTAATCGCCAATAATTTTCTTTCTTATTTCCAAACCAAGACTGTCGGCTGTCGGGAATCATTTTTGCACTTGAAGTCATAAAAATAATAAAAATGCTCTGTGGAACAAAACGTCTTGGTTGGATGTGGACTGTATTGATGTAATGAAACACTTGTTGTATTTCACTTCTTGTATTGATGTTCTTCGATAAAACACTTTGATAAAACTCACTTCAATAAACTGTCTTGATAATACTGACTGATTGACTTCCATATACTGACTGAATTACATGTCGATTTACATGTTTCTTATATAGTAAAATGAACCTGTGTGAACCTGTTCTGGAAGATTCTAGAGGCTTCTTTTTGATGCTTCTTGAAGTTTCTGGATGCGTCTGGATGCTTCTGAATGTTTCTGGATATATCAGGATGCTACTGGATGCTTCCAGATGCTTCTTCTGGAAACTTCTGGAAGCTTCTGCATTCTTCTGGAAACTTCTGGATACTTCCTTTAATAATTTAAAAACTTCCGTGACGTAGACACAGACCGGACTTAAGAAAATGAAACAAATCAAAAAAGTTGCACTTGTTTTGTCCGCTGCAAAATGGCACTTGTCAACGAAATTCTGCCTGTGTGCTGTCACCTGTCAGCTGATTGCTCATGTCATGGCATGCTATGACTCCAGACTCCTGAACTGTTTGCTGTGGTAGTATAATTCGTTTCGTTTTTAAGACATGTAAAATTAGGAACACTTTTTAGCATTGTTCGATGTTGATTGCAAATGTTTTGTCCAATACTGTATATGCATATATATATATATATGCATATATATATATATATATATATATATATATATATATATATATATATATATATATTATATATATATATATTATATATATATATACTGCCCAGATACCAGAAGAAAAAAGTTAGATAAGTATTTTTTATCTAATTTATATATATATATATATATATATATATATATATATATATATATATATATATATATATATATATATTTATGTATACTATATATATATATTATATATATATATATATTTAGTTGCATATATATAAATATATTATATATATATATATATATATATATATATATATATATATATATATATATATAAATGCATATATATATATAAAAAAAATATTTTTGTTTATTCTACAAAGAAAGTGTTTAATGTTCTAAAAAAAAAAGCAATAATAATTAGTAAAAACAGATATTTAATTATTAGTTGTCTTTTACACCTTGTTTCGCCATCAGTTAGGTTGATGAGCCTTCTGAAAACGAAAGAACGTGTAGAAGACCAAAAAAGAACATGTAATATATATATATATATATATATATATATATTATATATATAATATATATATATATATATAATATATATATATATATATATATATGTATATATATATATGTATATATATATATGTATATATATATATGTATATATATATATATATATATATATATATATATATATATATGTATATATATATGTATATATATATATATATATATATATATATATATATATAATATATATATATATATATATATATATATATATATATATACATACACTACATCAAAAAATAAAACATACAGTTAATTTCCAAACATTCAAGTCTTTTTATTTCAATCAAATAATAAATA
>NC_088927.1:53107500-53130000 GCF_038396675.1 Hydra vulgaris | reverse complement strand
GAGGATGGTAAGACTCAATCGTACGTGTCTAGTTTTAAATTATCGTCATTTTGTAAGATAATATATTCTTTACTTTAAAATGACTTGTTTCTTCGACTCGTTACTAAATATATATCAAAGCTATGAGCCATAAATGCATTTTGATGTCTTGTATTGAACTGAAAACAAAATATATGTCTAGATTTGCGATATATTGTTATTATCATTCTTATTTTATAATTATGAACCAATCATTCCTATAGTTTACTGAATAACAAAAGATTATTAAAAAAATTTTTTTCTCATGGTTAAATTACAAGAGTTGCTTATAGGTAGAACTAATTAATATAATTATGTGCTAGTATTCAACAATTACTAAGTCATTAAGTATTGCTTTTAGGTTGAGTTTCTTAAGATTATCTCTTGCACAATAAGTTCTACTAACTTTCTTTAAATTATATCAGTGTGTTTCTTTTTAAATGGGAGAGAGTTAGGGTGTTTGACTCAACAGTAGTATGTCCTGTCAAATCTTGCGACATAAGAAGGCTTTGACGGCTTAAGAGTGTGTTTTATTTGTTTATTTTGATGATGAGATACTTACGAGGATTTCTAAAAAAATATGAAATTCTGTCAATTGTTTTGTTAATTGATTGGTTCATTACAGAATCCTTATATTTTATTTTTGGCAATACTTTTAGAATTCCCGCCATACGTTGAATAATAAAAAATACTATCGCTGCCCAATCCCAAACCCTTGGTTGATGAGGTAGCTACTTCTTTATGTGCTCGCCCTAAATTAGTCAATTGATATATAAATATATATAATTATATATAAACTAAGTATAAAACGATTATATCCCCTAAAACTGTATATCTTGTAATAAATATGTATTATGTTTAAAACAAACAATTTTACGAAAACAGTATAAATTCTGATTAAATAAAAACTAAGTATATAACGAATATTTCCAGTTAAAGGGTGTTAATTAAATTTAAATATAAACTTTATTTCCACTATTACGAATATTTCAGCTAAAGCATTATAGAACAATGAACAAATAATATAAAACAATAATAGACTTAACCCTTCAGATAAAAACATACGTTTTTTGGTTATGAATATTCTTACGTCTAAATTTTATGCTTTCTGAACTTTTGTCCTTTTTTTATAAGTACTCGGTTACTACATACTTTAATATAGACTTTTGCATTTTCACTTAGAAGTTAACGACCGATGTGTTCTAAATATTGACAAGACTTTTGCTTTAGTTACAAACAATAATATAAAAAGTGCCGCGGTCAAGGATAACACGGAGTTAATGTCGTGAATGACATTTGAGGAATGGACTTGCAAAACCTGATAATTCACTTTTTCAAAAAATCTGACTTGCGCACACCACTGGATAGCTCTTGTAATTTTGCATCAGGAAAATAATTCAGGACATGCAGAATCCAATATTTCTATCACAAATTCAGTGGTTAAAATTAAGTAGTCCATGCAAAACTGCATAACAAACAGATTTTCTGAAAACGGTTTTTGCCAATTATCTCGAAATGACAAAAAAGTGAATTATCAGGTTTTGCAAGTCCACTCCTCATTTAATTAGAAGTTAAAAATTGTGATATTCAGCCAACTGCGCAATATAATCATTGCACGAATCTTAGTTTAAATCTGGTTGAAATATACGCTGTTCCTGGTCTCCGAGAAGAAAATGAGTTTTTCTAATTTTACAAGACATTTACTTCTTTTTCAACCACGGTTATAAATAATAGGATTTGTTATTAAATTTCAGCAGGAAGTCGGAAGTAACATTAAAAGATTTCTATAAAGTTGTAAAGTTTTTTAGAGCTTTTTAGATATAGTTAGAACTTTAACAGAAACTTCTTTAAAGAAGCTTGAAAAGAGAGGAAAAAAATGAAGCTCTAAAATTAAGAGACAAAATATGAAACTTTAAATTTGTTTTTATTTGGCTGATTTTGTATCAAATAATAACAAATGTAAGTTATGCGTTTAAAAGTTTACAAAAGTAGTCCGTAGATCTAAATGAAGCGGCCACATTAGTTAATATGAAAATCAAGTTTATTTATTTAATAATGACTGTGTTTATGTACAATAACCTTGTACGTTCCTAATCTAGGCTTTAACAGCTGTTTTATCTTAAAAACAAATACAACTTTGATTTAAACTATTTAGCTATTTTAGAATATACAATGTTTTGATCTGAGTTATTATTACTGTTAATAACACTGTTTGTTAGGAAGAAGTATCTCTTTGGATTTTTTTTTATTAATTCGCGACGTTAGAATCAATTTTAAAAATAAAAACTTTATGAGACGGCATAAATAAATATTAAAAAAATTTTTTTTTTCTCTACAACTTTTTTACTTATAAATTAGGTTTTAATATAGAAGAAAAACATTATTATTATGGGGAAACTAGAGCTATCAATAGCTCCATTTTTTCAATAAGTAGAGATAGAACAAGATAATTATAATGTCGAGAATTTTTTTTTTTCTTTTTTAAGTGCCCCACGAAGACCTTACGGTCTTATCATAGAGCACCGCGGAGAAGCATTTAATGGGAAGTTGGTTGGTATTCCGAGTTAAATTATCTACATAAATTACCCTTACGTAAAATATTATTAGATCATTACGGTCTTTTTTTCAAGAGTCGTTAATTTAAAGTAGGTTAGTCTTGTTTCATAGTTTTTCCCTTAAAGACACTTCGTTCGTTATGCTTTAATTTGTATTTTTTCCGTTTTTTTTTATCTTGTCTAAGTAAACTTACCACACCGATGTTGTGTTGTTTAGATGCGCTCTTTCAAGAGAGGTGTATAATAGTTTAGACGCGTTTATATCTACGTTTTTAAATGAATGTTTTATTATTGTTAACACTTTATAAGCTTTACTGAACATATAACTAACATGAATAGACCATTTTAAGTCGTTTGAAACCAGAGTTCCTAAATCTTTTTCAATTTTTGTTTCAGGTTTTTAAACTCTGGCTAACACCTAATAATACATTGTATATATGTAAACTACTACTTTTGCTACCGATATGCGAGCGTTTACATTTGCTAACGTTAAATTTTATTAGCTATAGTTTTGACTTTTTCATTAATTTGCTTTGAATTTTTTCTATATCCAATTATTTTGAGTCTTATCCAAAAATGATCTAATTATGTTAATTAGTTTTAAATAACCAGCATATATTTTACACTTAGTTGAAAACTCATTCGGTAAGTCGTTTATCTAAACAGTAAACATAAACGGAGCAAAGACAGTGCCTTGTGGCACTCCACCTGCAACTTTGAAAACCGATTTGAAAATTCACTGTTGCAGATAACATGTTGCACTCTTTTACATACAAAAGTACAAAACATACAAAACTTTATGAATCTATTTTTTACTCTTTTTTTATTTCTTAAAATGCTTTCTGATACTTTATGATATTACGACTTATAAATTTATTATTATTATCATAAGGAATTATTTTTTAGAGAATTTTTATAGTTTTAATCTTTGCCACTACATATTTTATTAAGTTTTCATCAAAATTATTCTTAATTTTCGCATACTAAATGACTTTTTTTTATATAAATTCAAACATTATCTAATTAAACTATTTTCTTTTATAGATGATTTTGTAATTGTTTTATTAGTTTGTTTACTTAATTAAAATCATGTTAAAACATGATTTTAATTTAGTAAATTTATATATGATTTGAGATTTACTAAATTAATCAAAAGACAGCTGTTGGATAAAAATAGAATTTTACATAATTAAGGTAAAAATAATTTTGTCTACTGGTATCATTGCAAAACTAACTTTATTTTTATCGCTATTTTTAACTACTTTATTTTATAATATACAAAAAATTTACAAAATTGGTTATAATGAAATTAAATATTTTAATAAGTTTTAATGATTTGTTGTGTATCTTTTTAACTTTTTTTGACGAAGTGTCTTAGAAACGCTGTCAACCTCTCTCTGTCTCTCTCTCTCTCCCCCTCTCTCTCTCTCTCTCTCTCTCTCTCTCTCTCTATCTCTCTGTCTCTCTCTCTCTCCCCCTCTCTCTCTCTCTCTCTCTCTCTCTCTCTCTCTCTCTCTCTCTCTGTCTCTCTCACTCTCTCTCTCTCTCTTTTACTCTGTCTTTCTCTCTCTCCTCAGTATTCAGGTATTTCTTGGTATTTACTGATTTAATAACTGATGTTATCTAGTCTCTATGTCGTCATCTAAAAGCATGCGGAGCTAAACAGTTTGTTTTAAAGATAAATTAGTATTTTATTATAATTTAAAGATAATATATCAACTTTAATTGCTACTATTAATTCATTTACTAACAACTGTAATATACGACTGCTTACTGCTAGTCGTATATTACAGTTAAAAAAATGTTTCAGACGTTTAAACTTTCATGGAAAACTTGTTATTGAAAATACTTAAAAATAACGAAGTTAGCAACCTAGTTTGGTTATTTCAGCACAATTGTAAGGTAAATTCATACTTAAATGCATACTTACTTGCATACAAGATTTTTTAAAAACAATTCATTAAATTTAAAACATCATAAATAAATTCAACTCTACATCCTTTAAATTCACGGTCAGGTACAATGATGTTATTACTCGCTATTGACATATTCCTTAAAATTATATCAATAAAAAAAGCGAAGAAAAACTATATTTCAACTGCCGTTTTTTCAACAAATCCACATATTAAAAATATGCCTCTCAAAACTTCATAACTTATAAAATGAGTGGTTACTGTTGTTAAAAAACGTAGTAGGAAAAAAGATATATATATATATATATATATACATATTCTAAGAAAAAAATATCTCAAGCTATTGAAAAGTAAAAATTGAAGACCATGCAAAAAAAATATATATATATATTTATATATATACATATGTTAATTCACCTCCTCAATGCCGAGAAGGCTATTACAGACGAGGAGGCTACTTAATTGTGGTTATAACCCTCTCTAAACTCTATAACTTCGAAACACAAACTTTGACGAACAAGGACGCTGTGCGGATTAACAAGTTGAGCGCGGACGTGTTGGGGATCGAACTCGAAACCTCTCGCATATGAAGAGAGCACTCTACACTACACCACTACCGCATTATACCACACTTTTCTCTTTCTTATATAATTTTTAAAACTTTTTTTCTACCCCTAATAATGATTTTAAAGAAAACGATTTTTGAGTCATTAAATCAACTTTGCTCAATTGATTTTTGTTAAAAATTTCTGAAAAAAGTGCTTCAACCCAATAGAGATCCTTGTTCTAATCTATTCTTGTACATATTACTTAAATAAAGTTGTCAAAAGACAACATTTCTGTAAATTTTCACCAAAAATTTACGATAGTGCTGTATTTAAAAAATTCTGATTTGATGAATTTCGTAAAACTACCGATAAAAATCATAACAAATCATTTTATTGAACTATGATATTCTTTTAACCTAAAGAACGCATTTAATTCAAATTTAATTTCAAATCTGGTAAGCAAACGTAACTTTTAGGAGAATAAAAAAAAATAGCAATAATCTCCGATTAAAAATAAAAACATAGTAATAATCTGAGTTTTCTCGCCGCAAACACTTTTATTTTATGTTGCGGCAAAATTTAGAAACTCCTATAGTTTTTTATTCCTCTTGTCATAGTTGTGTGTGTGTGTGTGTGTGTGTGTGTGTGTGTGTGTGTGTGTGTGTGTGTGTGTGTGTGTGTGTGCATGTGTGTGTGTGTGATAAAAAAACTTTAAGTTAAATTTTATTTTTTGAAAACGAAATATAAATATTAGCAGAATTAAAAATAAAGTAAAATAAATGATTGCTTTTACTTGCTTCTCACTAAAAATAATCTTCTCTTTGCAATATTGACAGGTAACCAAACGATAAATGCAATGCTTTTCCATGTGTTTTTTTAGATTCTTAGGCAAAAGTGAAGTGGAACACGGATTATTAAGACATTTTAATGTTTGATATTCGCAAGAACCCAAATGTTCCTTAAAAAAAAAGAACTTATTTATATTGCTTTAAAATAACAATAATTTTTGAAATAACCTTTTTTTATAAATACAGACAGCTAGCATTTTTTTTATCTCTGCAAAGTTATCTAAAAGAACAATCCTTTTAAAACATTTGAAATTAGATAAAATCTTTTTAGATTATATTAACTTAACTACAAACTAAGTAACTACTTATTAGATTACATTATAATCAATTATTAGGTTACATTAACTTTACAAAATAAGCTAAACTGTTATAAATCGAAACATTTATCCCTCTATATTTTATTGCATATGGGTTAAAAAACTTGTCATAATTGTCATCAAGTAGAATACCATAGTAAACAAAAAACTTTGGTCTGCCTAAGTTAAACTGTTATAAAATTACTTATACTTTATAATTCCATTTATAAGTGAGGAGCGAGTTTTTAAAGTGGAGCTAAGCTCCAAAATTAAGATTTTCAAAGGTTCGGATTCTTGACTAAAGAAGAACTCTTACTATGTCAGTATTAATAAAAAAACTCTTCATCATCTTTGTTTACGGTTAAAAATCTATTGAATTTCAAAACATATTTTGCCAGACAATTAGATTATTATTTTTTTTTTCCAAAACAATGAAATGAACGCTTTAACCCTTTTAGCAAAACGCTATTTAAATAGTAATAATAGTCATACTAAAAAAAACATTAATGAAGAATGTTTTTAGGCTTTTCAACACCGAGATATAGTAAAATTGTTACATCAAATATTTTTGAATAAAATTTAAATAACATACATTAAGTATTTTTAATTCTCCGGTCCATTCACAACCATCGGAAAAATTACTACATTTAACTTTTAATTGCATAATAACTCTTTTAACAGCTACATCGCTAAAAATCTATGAGAAAACATTTTATCAATTGTTAGTAACAGACATATTTTTTGAAAAACAAAAAATGGATTTTTCTTTATAATTACAATAAGTTATACAAATTGATTTAAAAAACTAAACTAATAAACTTAAAAATAAAGTTAAAAATAGTTACTTTGCTAGATTCCAAAATGCTATTGTCTAATGGACAAATTAAGACTCCCTTATTTCTAAAAAAAGAAAAACTTTTATATACATATATATATATATATATATATATATATATATATATATATATATATATATATATATATATATATATATATATATATATATATATATATATATATATATATATATATATATATATATATATATATATATATATACAGCGGCGGGAGGTGACATTACACTTTGGTGAGGCCAGGAAATATTAACCAAACTATCTCGCGACGACTTGCTGTTAACGTAATTGATGCTTTGGTGTTTGTTAGGACGCTAGCGTTATTTGATTAGTTAAGAGTTAAGGGCTAGCATACTTTTAAAATAAATTATTTAATAACATTGAATCTTTTAAACCTACGTAAAAACCAACAAAAACATATACATTGAACTCTTTGATAGGTTCACATAACGTTTTCTGAGAATGGCGATAGGGTCAACAAAAACAAAAAGATTTACAACATTAAAAAACTTTTTTAAAATTTTTTTCATAATACAACAAATATTTTACTTAATTAAATCCATAATTCTTAAATACAACATTTACAATCTCAGTCATAAGTAATAGTAAACTTCACAAGATTATTTACATTGTCAAAGATGGTTTAATGATTTCATGTAATTAAAGATAAAAACTTAACATCTGTTTGTAACCATACATAACACTTTAATGTTTATATAGTTTTAGTTATTTGGCTTCAGCTTTCACAAAAAAAAAAAACATTTCAATAAAATATTCTGATTATTTTATTTCCATGGTAATGGTAAATGTCAAACGTGTTAAAATAATCTAAACTTTGCATATTTTTTTAATTAGAGTCTATTTGGAAGTATTAATTAATGAAGCTGTATTAAGAAATGTAACAGTACCACCAGTAGTACAGTTTTCGTGATTAAAAAAATTTTTCTTTATATCTTTTGTTGTTTTAGTTGTTTGTAGTTTTATTATATCAAACTAATAATAACATTGACTAATTTTAAAATATTTCTTGAAAACCCAGTTGCATTTTTTTGTTGATGAAAAATTCTTTAAAACTTGTAATTGATGTTTATCATCATGGTTGAAATTGGCTCTGGTTCAGCGTCGATCTAATTGGCAACTTAAAAGGTAGAATAACTCAACTGCCACCAAACAGTGTAAACAATTTTCAATGGCTGATTCATTATGCTGCAGAATATAATACGTAAGCTATTTGGAAAAAATAAACTTTCCTATCCCTCATTTAGAATAGAACAAGAATTTTAAAAGTACATACAGTTTATAGCTCTTATTATATTTGTAGAAATGACGTAAGCTTTCTCATGTCACAATATATAAACTTGCTAAACATTGCCATACACTTGCTTTACATTTGTTCGATTAATACACAAATCAAGATTCTCATTAATATGGCTGAGCCACTATTTTTTCTCTGTAAAAAAAACAAACAAGCGTTATAAATTTTTAAAAAAATAAAACGATATATGCCTGAAAATGTAGTTCACTAACAAAAGTTATAAAATGTACAAGATTGTTGATTATAAAAGAAATGCGAAACTTTTTCATGATATTTTAAAATCAATTTTCTATATTATTTAATTCCCCTAGAATTTCTAAACTTATAATTTTATTCTTTTTACCATTATTATTTCTGTTAAAAGTATAGAATAAAATGACTTGTCCTAGAAAATCTTGTTTCTGAAAATTAATAAAAATTAATTTTTTTTTACCTAACTGTATCTCTTTAAGTGTTTATATCAAACCAACATTTATACCAGTAATTTCTGTTACATTATTTTAAATATCATGTTTTTGCCATGCTCCTATTCCTATTAATTTATACTCCTAATAAATACATGATAAATTTTATATCTACATATCCAGGTGAGGAAACCAATATTAACACTGTTAATATTGTAATATTAACACTGTTAATATTGTAATATTAACACTGTTAATATTCACAGTAAAATTGCAATATTAACAAATGTATGATGTTTACAACATTATTTTTACAAATAAGTGTTTACATTTAATGTTATAAAGTTTTCTAATATTACTGTACCTTATTGAGTCAACAAACTTCTGACTTTTTGCAGCAGTAAATTCTTCACTCTTTGAATTGAGAATTAAAAATGGTGGACGAAATTTTACAGCTTAGTGATGTTTTCAAACTTCTTTTTTTCTCGGGCCAGTTTAATGAGGCTCTGCGGTGCGCTTTTTCGTCCCTGAAAGCACAATAACTTCTGCGCGCGCATCAAAAATTATATTACTACAAACAAATTAAATGGAGCCACTAAAAATCGGCCCAGCCGTTATTAGCAATGAAATAAAACAACGCTACAATACTTTAAACAAATTGCAAATAAAAGTATTACTTATAAAATAAAATGATTTAAAATTAAAACTAACTTAGAGCTATTTATTTTTATAAAACCTGTCTGCAAATAGTTTAGCTAATAGTTGCATATTTACATATATATAAATACATATTTACATTAACAAATACTATAATTTAAATAAATCTAGCTGGGGTCGGGCCCCTATGGCCCCTATTGACGAGTCGCCACTGTGTGTGTGTATATATATATATATATATATATATATATATATATATATATATATATATATATATATATATATATATATATATATATATATATATATATATATATATAAATAAAAATTTTGCAATATATTTAATTTTACAAAAGTATAAAAAATGCAGATAATGCAAAATAAAAATACACTGCAGAAAATATTAATTTCAATCGCATATTTTGGAAGATTGTTGCTTCAAACTAAAGAAAACGGTATTTAATAAAAAGATTTATCAAGGTAAGGATTTCTAATTTAATATTTAAGTTTTGAAAAATACACAAAAAGCCATATTTTTTTTAATGCAATTTACAGTGGGCCAGAATTTACTTCTTACAGGACAAAACTAATAACTCCTCATTTTAAAAAGGTAGGGTTTTAATTTGAGGTTGCGGTATTAATGGTGAAATTAGTTTTAATTTTGAGTTGCTATGGATACCTAAATTGCTTAGCAACCACATATTTTATTAACGGTGATAAAGATAAAATGGGTTAAAGTAATAGCTTTATCTAATTATTCCCATAATTACAACATACATTATTATTACACTGCAAATGTAAAGGTACTAAGAATTTTTATTAGCTTGGTTGTGATACCTGGAATAATTGATTCACGATTATATCACGATTAAGATTAAATTTCTTAAAATATCAAAGTTATAAAGAAGACTAAAATTAATGTGGCATTCTGATTGAAAATTATTTTATGCATTTAAAAAATTCAACACGTATTATATTATTAATTTACAGTGTTTTCATGCAGTTCTAGGGCTCTTTTTATTATTTCAGGAAACCAATACATAAACCATATAAAAAAGAACCTAAAGCTTAAACCTTTTTTTGTTTATAATAGTATAAAAATTTTGGTTTAAAATAATTTTTATTCAAAAACTCATATATTCTGATAATTGTAAAACAGCTTTAGCTTCTTTTTCTTTACCATCTTGGTGCAAACTACAATCCGATGCAAACAATAGTTAGGAAGATGAAAAAGATGCAAATAATGGTGCCAATCTTCTTTTCTTTGTTTTATTACTTGAAGAATCATAATTCACCTGGGATCTGGACACTACAATTGAATAAGAGCAGAGTTATCTTTATCAATGAAGGCAGTTAAAAGAATAAATATTCTTACCAATTACAAATTGAACCGATATCGGTTCATTTTTTACCCAGTGTTTGTTATTCTCTTCGAAACGAATTTAGAGCTTTTTCATATTTCACCTTTATCAAAGATGGTTTATGAAATTAGACAAGTTGTTATGTGCAGTTATGTTCGTACCATTTACAATTGCACCCAACATATTAGGTTCAGCTAACTTTAAGTTTTCTTATTTTATATATGAATAAATATCGATATTTTTCATGTTTTAAGTATATATAAAAAAAATGAATTACACTTACAAAATCTTATAAATGGATATTTTAAGATGTATCAATATTAAAACAAGTTTATAACACTAATCTAGACTCACTGAAACCCAATTATTACATAGCCATTTAAAACAAAACACATATCATGTTTTTGCCAAATAAAATTGAATACATCAGTTAATTTGTAAAAATCATTATTAGAGACCAGGCGGACATCCGTGGATTATAGACTAAATTTATATTGATAATATACATATTAAACAATGTATTTAAAGTCTCAAATTACTGGACCACCTTGGAACGTAAAAGTATTTGATTATATAAGTGAAATTTTACCTTAAAAAAGTACTTCAAGTACGCCGTCATCTGAAATCATTTTATAGGACAGTGGGTAGAAAGGGTTGAAATTTTAAATGTTAAAAACTGGAAATATTATGTTTTGTAATGGATTATGAAGTAAGGCTGCATGAAGAAAAGTGGAGTCAATGTTTAAAATGTACCATTTTAGCTCATTCTGACAGTTATATATTTCAAAAACTGGCGAAGCAATCTGTGGTTTAAGTGACAAGTGACAGTGCGTTTGATTACATGATTGGCTAGTGACAATTTGAATATGTATTATGTTTGTTTGCTTATATCTTATATACTATTATTAGCTGCATTATACTATAAAATGATTAATTTATAGAACTTCTTAAAATTCTCTTTGGTTTATCATTATTTATTTGAATTACTTCAGGAAAAATCTGTATTATTTTGCCTTGCATAGCGAGTGTAGGTGTTGTCAATAAAGTATCTCTGATGATCAAAGCAATGTAGTTTTAAAACTTTTATTTTGTTAGACTTTTTTAGAATGGTAGAAGATTTAAAAAGTATCAAGTTCTTTTTTCAAAAGTTATTAGACGGCCTGCATACTGCATAATGTATAGCAATGATTACTGCAACAAGTTAAGAACTACAACTTTTATTGTACTTGCAATAGCTAAATGTTTACAGCATTATAAAAATTTACGTTATTAAACATATTTTTGTAATTCTATAATAAATTAACTTTCTAAGTTTGTTTTTAGTTATATTTTACAAATAATTTTTTTTAATGAATTGTTTAAACTTGTTTAAATTAAACAAGTAAACTTTAAAAGCGCCGATTGCCAAAGAACTGGTATCAAATCACACAATATCCTTGTCACCATGTACAGCTCAATCACCATTAGCTGTTTGCATAAACCTCCTGAAGTACGTACTTTTAACTTTTCATTCAAAACCTCGTTGTTCTAACACTTTGTCAAACAAAACGACTCTTCTTTTCAAAAAACTACAAACTGTCTTTACCAAACACAAATTGGCATTTTTGGTATTAAATTGCATTAAGCTAGAGTAGATGGTTTATAAAGAAATAGTAGTTAACTCAAAAATAAAAAAGTTCAAAGTTAACTAGTTGCTATCTTATTTGAAAAATAAGTTTGAAAAATCAACATAAACCGCTATAAAGACACCATTTTTTGTTGAGTTACAAAAAAATGCGTCATTAAAAATATGTGAAGGTAAACAAAACTAAATTTTTCCAGCGCTTTATTAATATTTCTATATGTTTATCTAAACCCAAGCAAATCGCAACCACGTTTTTTAAATCTAAATATATGGCTTTTATGTAAAGCTACCCATTTTTACAGGACCCAAATATGTCTAAAAAATTATAAAAATTAAAAAATAAGTTATTTACGTTTCATTATGTATAAAAAACACAGATAGAAGTTTTACACCGACATTCGTATTAAAGTTCATTAATTATAACTCACTTTAGTTAATGTTTCATAATAAACTAAATGTAAAAAGTTAAAACTTAAATAAGACACAATTGGGATAACTTGCAACTTTCAAACTTTGCTGCTCACAAATGCAAAACACAACTCTTCTGTTTAAATTTTTCAAATTCATTTCAAATCAATTCCCGCTGGACTACATAAGCTTTCCACCAACCTCGCTCACACACAATCTCAATGCACGAGCCCCATTACATCCAATTTGTTCCCCTTCCTTACTATCCAAACTAAATTTTTCAAAATGTCTGTTAACAAATAAGAGGCATACTATTATCTCATTGACAAAAATGTTGTTCATGATGGCAGATACTCCCCACTTCGCCAAATCGTCTTGATCTTTAATGACACTCCAAGATATTTCATAATCACGCGCAACATTTAATCCAATACCAAGTCGTGTAAACTCAGTATACGTTTTGATGCTTCTCTCCGCTCAAAAACATGGCTGATTTTATATCTTTATTTTGTTGAATAACAACAATTAAGAGAGCTTTTCCTTTGGAGAGTTCTATTTTGTTTTCGTCATCTTCAAATAACCATTTACGACTAATCTTACCTTCTAGTTTATTTTCGGATTCTGCACTTGCATGTTTTGGTATGTTGTATTGGGAAACTTTGTTAAATAATTGGTTGGAGCCTTCTCTACGTCTCCATTTCCGTTTAACTTTCTATTTGACACTATCAAATATTGATGATTTTCTTGATCTTGTTTTTTAATGCCAAAAACACATTTCTCTCCAACATTCAATTATCGTTTTATAAAAAGTTTGTACGCAGTACAAGCTTCTACAGAAAATGCTGCCAACAAACAACGCTCAACTTCCCTTTTATCTTGCTTACCTTCAGCGTTTAAAGCATCATATACTAAATTTTTCAAATAAGGGTTGAAAAAATTAATTGCAGTTTTACATTCTGCATTATGACAACTACTTTCGGTCGTTGTGTCCAAACGGCGACGTCCGAAGTTCCATCTTACGTTTAAAGTATATCAAATAATTTTATAGTTGAATATCATGACCGGTTAGCTTGTAATTTTTTTTGTTGAAATAAAAACTTCTTTTCATTCCAAATAAATTATCTTTTGTTTCAAACTACCCACAATAATCGGCGTTAAAAAACCGCTTCATACATAATTACAATTAAAATAATTAAGAGCCGATTAAAAAAGAAACCACATAACTACCAAATAATACTCTTGAACTTTCTACACCCAAATTACATTTTATACATTGAATGAAAATAAACCCATTTACATTAAATGAACATTGGGTCATATATATTGGATCAATTTTGTGTTTATATTGTAAAAAAATCAACTTTTGCAAGATTAATGTGACATTGAATCAATATAACACATCAAGCTGCTTTAAATGTTGATATTAGATCAACTTTGGGTTAGCGTCGAAACAAAAAAAAGGCAGCATTAACAATAGTTTTACATATTTCGGTCAAGTGTATGCATGCAAACTCGGAAGTATGTAGTCTATTAAATGTATTTTTATATGCATGCCACATAACTTGCAATATCAATCTACAAAAGTTAATACCTTTTTCTCATTTCTTCTGCGCATAACAAACAAAGTCGATGACCACATTGTGTTTGAATAGGCTCACGAAGAGCCATTTTACATACAGGACATTCATGTTCATCTAAAAGTTCATTTATAAAATACGCATCGTATCCACCGAAGTTCTCCTCATTTAGGCTTTCCATTTTTTTTCTTTTGCTAAACATAAAAATGTTGATATTAAACGTTTTTTTTTTTAACTTTTTTTAGTTAAAACAAATAAACTTATAAACTATTTTGTAAACTGAAATATTGAAACTTTGATTTTGTATTCTAATACTTTAATGAATGTTTGCTTTCATTAAAGTGTCATTTTGTGAAAATTTGCTAAACCTGTTATAGTGCGTTTGATTTAATTTATTCTTGTTGTGTTGTTTAACATGGCTACATCACTTTTGGTTGGTTGTTCTAGTCACTTAATAATACTTAAAAGTAGGAAAAACTTATTTGTAAAGTTCAAAATCGTATATATAAAAAGATCCTATCAGCTAACGCTCTTAACACTTTAAACCTAGTCTTTTTCCAACTAAATAAAAGATCAATAGCGTCAAACAATTTATAAATGCATTTATAAATTTATACAAATCTCAATGGGAATCTTTAAAATACTGTAAAAATAGTTTAGATTGTTTTTGAGATGAAAGGTTTTAATAACTTACAGAGAGATTAGGGTACAATTAGGTATGTGTATTAAAATTTTAAGTTTATCAAATACTAGATTATTATTATATATAATTAAAAAATTCTCAAATACAGTATTTTAAGGGTGAAAAAACTATCAAATACAAGCAGATCTACTCAAAGGTAATAAGTTTTAAGTAACGAATTTTTGAAACATCAATTTATTGAAAAAGTTATGGTCAAATCTTATTATTTGTTTGTCTAAATTGTTATTACTTTTTTAATTTTCACCTTAAGGAATATAACTTGGTATCAAAAAATTTAATTTTTACCACCAAGCAGTTTTTGAGGGGACGCCAAACTACCATCTTAACAGTGAAAAAGTACATAATCCTTTTATAAAAGGGTATTTTTTTTTTAAGCCAAAAAGTAAAATTAATTTTATTCCAGACCACAAAAAATAATAAGAACTGCAACTTAGAGTTGCGAGAAAATGTGGTAATGATAGTTTTACATATCAAAGAACTGAAAAAGTTTAATTCTTATAAACTTATCTTTTTTTCAAAAGAATGAAAGTAAAACGCAATTTACAATACATCAAATAAAAATTTTGTCAAAAGTTATTTCACGCAGTTTTTTAAAACATCAGCTTGCAAATAATAGCTTATATTCACTAATGAGATTTTGCTGAATCATTTGTAATTGTTTATTTATACTTTGCATAATTGAAAAACAAGTATATTTGTTATTATAAAAAGGTTTCGGATAAGAAAACATACCAGATAAGTTATTTTTGCGCATTGTTAGTTATATTAAAGTCCAGTTGCGACAGAACACGCATAAAAGTACAACAGTACTAGTCTATTATAGCTGTAAAAGAAAGTTTGTGGATAGTCTTAAAGATCAATATTATGTGTACCAAGAAAGAAATTTACTTGAAGAAGTATTTGATTGAAAATCAAAAGGTTTTCTTTGTACCAAAAAGGTAGACCACGAGCATTTAGCAATTGCTAAAATTGAATCCATACCATTGATTAACAAAATGATTAAACGTTCTTTGAATAGATACGAAGAATGTGGAAATGTTGTAGATTTTCGTTGGATATCTTGTAATGACTGACTGCGAACTTTGTACCCTTTCGGATGTGCACATTAAGATCAAAAAACTTAGTAATGGTTATTCATATTACTCAACGAAATCTTTAAAATAAATGTTACTTGAACATTATGGTGATCATACTTTTTTAGGAGAACTTTCCGGTCAATCTAATTTAGCTTGTGTTCAGAGACATGGCTTCTTTTGATATATTAAAAATTCAAAAATAGAAAGCTTGTACTAAAGACAATATTATTGCTCCCGCTGCAAGTATAATTACAAGCAAAATCAGAAAAATGGATGTAATTAAATCTGTATATCAATCACAAGAGGATATGGGTGACATTGAATATAGACTTAAGTGGGTTCCAAAGAATTTACAGCAATTCGCAAGCCTTTTAATTGTTGTAAAGCTTTGACAAACTAGTTTAGGACAATGAACTACTCAAGTTTTGCGACGAAGATTTATGAAAGCACCAACTCCATTTAGGATTGGCGTAGATTGATATATCTTTTGAAACAAAATGGCTTGTGAATCACCTTTATAAATTTAGATCTTCAATATCCATTGATGAACAGAAGTTATTTAAGTCATCTGCTGCAGTTAGTAAAGTAAATGCTGTGCAAGAACAAAAGCTGAATTTCTTACATTGAGTGGCTGACAATCTAGATCACAACATTGGCACATTGACCGGAAAAGGAACGTTTCACGGAATAGGTTTAATATCAATATGTTCATCTTCTAAATACAGTTATGAAAGCATAACGAGTTTGAAACACAAGTCTATTAAAAACATATCTGATGTGTCATCTAAAATAATGCCTTATCACGGATCAAGCTATCACGGTTTGTTAAATGTAATAAAAGATTTGTATCTGGTTTAAACTAATAAAAGATTTGTATCTGAAGTATTTCGTGCGCCCGAAATTAGTGATATTGTTAGGTTTGTCGCATGGTTCTTTAGCTCAAAAAATAATCCTCGCCCGACACGGTCAAGTTATATGATGCACACTACATCACAATCAACAACAAGTAATAAAAAAGCATTTATCAAGTTTTTACCTATAATTAACTCCTAAGATGAAACTTGCATATACTTACACTGCTTTTCATAATTGATAAAGCTAATAAATATAAAACAATTATTCCCTGCGTAGAGTTTGATCAGCCTTTGTGGCAGAAACCGCTCGGTGTTATAAAAGATAAGAACCTCAATATAGTATGTCGACTCTTAGGGTTTCACACAATGATGGGTTTTCTCGGAAGAATTGGAAAACTAATGGCAGGAACTGGCCTGAAAAAGGTGTTAAAGCAAGTTTGCTCTGAAGATACGGTAAAGCATATGCTTAAAGGAAAAGCTGTTTCAAATTCCTTAAGTCATGTTATAGATATTTTGGTTGACGAATAAAAACTAGATATATCCGGACTTGAATACAGTTATAAAATGATAATGCAAAATAATATGAACAAGAAAGAGTTAGTCAGACTTGGTAATACAGATGCTTTCAAAAATATTGAATTTGCCATATAAACCTACACATCATATGAATGGCACACTGCAAAACTTTGTATCTTGTACATATACTACATTGGTACCATAAAGGAACTTTTAGTTCCAGAGAGAACTTGTAACTGGTATTTGCATCTTCAAGCAATCTTAAAAATGGTTAATTATTTGCCGCATTAGAACACTATGCCAAGTATTCCAGGTTATACTTACCAGAAATTCAATATCATAGAGAAACAAACATATAGTTACACAACAATTTTTAGATGGTTGTCACGCAGTGCACCAATCTGCAAGGTATAAGGCTGGCCTATCTTCTGATCTTGTAATTTAGCAGACCCTGATGCGTTCTTTAAAATGCAAAGTTGGTTTAATATAAAATGGAATAAAAATAAATTAAAAAAAGAACATAAAAAATATATATTTATTATCCACGGGTGTTGTGTGAGTCAATGGTAAAGATCGTGTCAACTGCGACGAGGCTGAGAACATTGGCGTTTGTCTAAAAACTTTTTTTGACGGTCTTAAGTTCAATGAAGCAAAGTTTAAAAATAAGAAAAGGTTTTTTTCTTTGGATGTTTTGACTAATAGCGTAAAACTAGACAATCAAACTAATTGTGTCGATTCAACACTTTTTAATAGGTTTGCAGCAACTGCAGAAAGATAGGATGACGCTTAACTATACTTTGACTATGCGCTCATTCATACCCCACAAGTATTATTCAAAAATAATCTCACGCTGAAAGCAAACAAATCATCTTTACGCAAAGTGATTCTTCCTGACAACAAAATTAAGTCTAGTACAAACGTCAGCTTGTGCATGTATGTCCTTCACAGAGGTTCCTTACTTCACAGAGTTATTTGGAACATAGGTATGAGGTTTATAAAAATTGATCTACGTCAGCTATATTAGAAAAAAGTATGCCACCACTTATATTATATTTAATGGTCATAATAAATGGTTTTCAATTAAATCTAATAAACACATAGATAGAACAAAATGCAATGGTTTTTCCCAAAATTTTGTTATGAGAGAAAATAATTAGATTCCGAACTCACATAAGCGTTTTCTATCAAATTCACACAACAAAACACAGTTAATTTTATATTGTCAGATTATCTTAAACAAGATGGCTAAAAAGTGTATCTTTGCAAAGGGGATGCTGATACAAAAATTGTCTCTAAACTGTTGGAAGTTGCAAAAAAATTTCACCATGCATTATTTTTTCCGATGATACTGATATAGCAGTGATGCTAATTCATCATTGGAAAGATTAATTAAATGAAGTTTTTTTTATTATAAAAGCAAGAAAAAACTCTGAAGAATAAAAGATGCTCAATTTCGAATAATGGATTTTAGACAACATCTGTTATTTGTTCATTAAGAGTCAGGATGTGACTCGACATCTTCAATACTTTGTTAAGAAAAACATTGTTTTTGAAAAATACTTTAAAATTCAAATAGTATACAATCAGTATCTGATATTATTTTGGATTACTGGGCAACCAAAAAAGAAGTTGGAGAATCTGCTGTAAAGGTTTTCATTGAATTTTTTGGTGAAAATGCAGAATCTTTGTTTAGGAAAATGCGGTAAACATTTGAACGTTTAATTTTGACTTTTTCGACTTACGCCCTTCATTAAGATTGAGAAAATTTAGATTTAAACAGAAAAAATGTCATATTTTTATAGTATTATTTCTTAGATATTTTTGAAATATAAACAAATGGTTTGTGAAAGAAATATTAAACTAGAAAAGTTACCACTAACAAATCGTGCGGCTTTTTTCATGGTTTTAGAGTTTTCTCCAGGTTATTAAAAGGAAAATGCTAGATGAATCTTTCAGCTTAATTCCAAAAAAATGGAGATGGAAATTAGATAATGGTTATCTTCTTTCAATACCTACAGACAAAGATGTAGCACTAACCAATATATCAAAGTGATTCGTTGTGTTTGTAAGACTTGGTCAAGAAATATGCGCAGAATTAGTATATCTTCTTGCAAGAAAAACATGTCTGCATGCTATATATATCACGGGCAAGACTGCAGTAATAAAACCGTGAACTTTGTTTTTGAAATATATTATATGCACATAATCTTCTTAAAATATATTACTTACTATTGTGATACGATTGTTTTACATTTTTAGAATATATTCTAAAAATGTACAACAATAATTACATTTTTAGATTGTTTTACATTTATATATATATATATATATATATATATATATATATATATATATATATATATATATATATATATATATACATATATATATATATATATATATATATATATATATAGATATATATATATATATATATACATATATTTATATATATATATATATATATTTATATATATATATAAAAATAGAATATTTTCTATATTTTAAAAATGTTAAATTTTATTTCAACAAAAAAACTATATCATGCCCTTTAAATGTTGTGTAACTGGTTGCAAAGGCAACTATGACAAAGAACATATAGTAAATTTTTTTCGGTTATCAAACAAAAATCATAATCCTCAAGAAAGAAAAAGATGAATTCATGCAACACCAAGAGAAATTATTTCAGACAGCCAAAATACATTTATTTGTGAAAATCATTGTCTAATTATTTATGAAACGTTTCAAGTTTGTGGTAAAATTCATTCTTCAAGTCCGCCAACTATTTTTATCTGTGTATTGCCGAGTCAAATTCCTACACCTCTACCAAATAAAAAAAGAACAACAACAAAATCACTACCATCTACACAAAACGTAAAGGCTGATAAAATTTCATCTCACTTGGATTTGTATGAAATTAGTTGTTTCGATGACCATTGCAAAAAAGTAAGCAAAGAAGTTGTTTTTTTTCCAGTAATATCTTATAGAGTGGATGATGGGTAAATAATCCAAAGTAAAGATTATATTAATACCTCTGCAATTTCACAGTTTCTTTCAAAAATTAAAATGTAAATGCAGTTCGAAGGTTTTCATTGTGGAACTTGATGCACGATTAAACCACTAAACAGTTATCGAATACATAAAATTTCATCTTACTTACAAATTATTGAAGCATTTTAATATTTACACTTTTTTATTTACTTTTTTAGTTTTTTTAAAAAAATTGCTCTGCAACAAATTATTAGGATGCATACATTAACATTTGTTGGCAATAAAAACTGTGCACCAAAAATTCTAATTCTAAGGATTTTGAGTATTTTGCAATTTCAAAATCTCTTTACAGTTGTACTATAATACAACTGCAATGAGATTTTGATTTTGCAAAATCAAAAGCCTTCGAATTAGAAATTCTGGTGAATATTTTTTATTACCAAAAAATGTTAATGCATGCATGCTAATAATAATTAAAGTTTATCCATATAAATTACCGCCTTGATACGTAACTTGTGGTTTTCCATAAACTTCGTCGGTTACAATAACGACATTTTTTTAGCATTTTATACACATCTCTAACATTAGAGATGTTTATAAAACGCCAAGTATTGTAAACTTGGTAAACTTATATCAAAAGTTGCTAAATTAAAGGATGTTGATTTCCTTAACAAATATATTATTCATCTTCGTCAAAAAAATGTCATAATTGTAATCGACGAACTTTATGTAAAGCCACAACTAATGTATAAAAGCGGTATTTTTATTTGGAAAAGCATTAAAGAATGCACTACATTTTGCAACTACTGTTTTAAGTTTTATAATTTGCTCATTATTTGGAGGTTTTAAGTAAATTAGGCATTCTTTAGAAAATTCAGTTTGATTTCTCCAAAGCGGGAAACTGAAAACATTTTATTGCCCCGTGATTATGTCCATCTAATCAAATCTCATAGAAATAATTGATTAACTGAAAAAATGCAAGATTTAAAACAATCTGACTGTGGCCTCCCAGCAAGTATGTCAGCATTTGAATCAACGTTGAAAAGCAGCTGCAGCGTAGAAAAAACGTTACAGACAAAAAAAACGTGCTTTCAACATTGATTCAATGTTTTTTTTTGTATACTAAATTGCGGTAAATTGAAACGTATATTTGTATAAGCGTTGAAATCGTAACGTAATTTAGCTTCTCAAAATAAAGCGTTTGTTCAACGTTGAAAAAAGCCAATTTAAAAACGTTTTAAAATTTATGCTTTATCAACGGTAAAAATAAACCGCTTCTTAAACGTTACATTTTTAACGCTTATAAATTTAAACCAATCATATTTTCTTAAAAAATCGCTTATATTCATCGTTGAATAAAAGTACGCAAATAATCAGTGTGAAAACGTCGCAAAGTTTAAGGTTTATCAATGTTAGACATTAGCTGCTTCTTCAACGTATTTAATCTATTTATAAAACAATGTTAATTCAACATAACATATCCATCTAGTCGAAATCACGTGACTATATCACGAAATCAAAAGTAACCATAATGAATCGGGGGTAAACAAACTATTTATTCTTATATGCAAAGTCAAGAAAATTACTTTAAAAGTTAATCTCTGTTTGAATAAAATGACGCTTTATAATGCTCACTTCATATTATTTTGGTTGTTTTAGGAAATAAAAGTACTGATATTTTGATATTTATTTACCTGTACTAAATTAAGATGCAAATTAAAAGTATCCAACCAGAAATCAAGTGTGTCGAACAAAGATAAATACTACAAGATTTTAGGAAACCATTGTTTGCTACATGCACTACCATCCACAGCACGATTTATCGTATTTAACCACTTTCTTTGAAGTACTTTATTTTTAGAAAGACTTTAGTATTTATTTTTTATTTATTATGTTAGTGCAACCTTACTGCACAACAACTTTATAGGATTTAAAAAAAAAAAAAAAAATCAACAAACCGCAAAAGATTCTTTAGATTGTTT
>NC_088927.1:52987500-53102500 GCF_038396675.1 Hydra vulgaris | reverse complement strand
TTATTGTGAATATCTTATTCGCTATATTTTAAAGTCCACTTTTACAGTCGTTTTCCTGTGTATCTTTGTTAAGACGTCCACTATATTTTCTTCACCTTCAAAACGCCGCATCTTATTTTCTAGTTGGCCTAATATAATTAATTTAGTATTAAAATTTGTCATTTAATAATCTCTTTATAATTGTATTAGTTTGGTTTAAAAATAAAAGTTTAATAATTTTATGAAGCTACCTATATATATATATATATATATATATATATATATATATATATATATATATATATATATATATATATATATATATATATATATATATATATATATGTATAAGAGAAACATAATGTATGTGTATAATATATACATGCATATATATACATCTTTATAATATATACATTATGTATATGTATTATATATACATTTTGAAATTTTTCAAAATGTTGTCCTGTCTAGACATTTTCATTAAAAAATATATATTGGAATGATTGTTTGGAAATTTTATTAAGGAATTATTTTCAAGATTTATGAGGAGTTTATTAGTACATTTATTAAGAATTTAATAGTTATATAGTTTAACATTTATTTATTGTTTTATTTTGAGTTTAATATCTGTATACAGACCAATCAAGTCTCTCCCATTTGGCGGGAGTTACGTGAATTTTAAAGGGATTTTTATCTCCGACCTGCATTTCAAAATAATTTGAAAAACTTATTTTCCTCATTAGGAAATTAAAATGTGGCAAGCTTTTAACTTTTTAAATTGTATTTATTTTATATGTTATGAAAATGGCTACAGATTGTTTAAAATCGTTCAACATTCATAAATATATATAAATATATCTGTAAATATATCTACTCAGCTCAGTCAGTGGCCAAATTTGGGCATTTTATAATTAGTTGTCAAATTAAAAAACTTAAAAAAAAAAAAATTTATTTGATAGAGGTATTTTAGTGGGCAAATATCCTGTCGTAGAAAAGTTTTTCCAACTCTCTCTCATAAACATTTTCAGAACAAGACAGCTATGCGTATATACATACGTAAAAAGTTTATATATATATATATATATATATATATATATATATATATATATATATATATATATATATGTAAATAATGTATATATATGTATATAATGTATATATATATATATATATATATATATATATATATATATATATATAGATATATAGATATATATATAGATATATATATATGTATATATATATATATATCTATGTATATATATACATCTATGTATATATATATATATATATATATATATATATATATATATATATATATATATATATATATATATATATATATATATATATATATATATTAGTAGTAGAAAATGACTTAATAAATTTTTTTTCTATTTAACACTGTGTTTCATCAACAAAGATTCATCAGAAATGGATGATCAAATTAATAAAACTTCAATTTATACCAAAAATTAATTTACAGGAAGTTGCAAATGTCTTAACTACTGTAAATTTTCTTACATTTGTGGAATTTGCTGACACTATTATAAAAAGAATTCTTTAGAAATGATTACTTATGCTATTTTTTTTTAAATGTTTTTTTAAAAAGGGTAATTAATGTTAATATTATTTGAACTCATTTATTTTTATAGTTTTTTAGGAGAAACTTATTTTCATGCCTACATTTAGAAATTAATTCCGATCTTCTGTTTAATAAGCATTCTTGATTTGCATGTGTAATTATTTCAAATTTTTCTTGTAGGCATAGTATGCATTTTTTGGAAATATTGTTATATACAGGCGCTGTTTTAAGGATAGACCAATTCAGTATAAAATCATCAATATTTTTTTCTTTTAATTCCCATACATATTTTGACAGCATGGTGTCTTTTGAATACTTTTTATTCTTGAAAGATTGCTTATGATTGGCAAAACGTTTTTTTCATTCACCCTCTGTTATGCCAATATATTGTTTATCAGGTACATTCTTAGAGGAAACAACACATTTATATACCACATTTTTTGATAAACAACTTCCACTCATTGGACAATTGATTTTTTGTTTACAATTACAATTTTCTGTAGTTTTTTCATTTAGGATTTCTTTTTTGTTTAACAAAACCTTATTGTGACCTTTTATAATTCTTTCCATATTTTTTGTACAACTTTAGCTAACTTTAATTGTATTTTGATTAAAAATTTTATGTAGTTTATTAGATCGCGGGAAATGCTTATCGACCAATTTTAAAAACGCTTTTCCTATGTTAGTAGAAACATTTTTGCTATATGGCGGGTTGAACCAAATTACATTTCTAGTTCTATTTCGTTTTTTTGTATTCTTTTTTTCAGGGTCAAATTTTAGTTCAAATTTTTCAAATCCACTTTTTTTTAGGGCATCTTCAAATATTCGTTTAGAGGAATTGAATACATTTTCATTTGAGGAGTTTTGGTTTAGTCTGTTATTAATTGAAATCGGAATTTGTTTTAGAACTTGGGGTGGATGGTTAGAGTTAATGTTAATATATAATAGTTCATCGTTTGGTTTTTTAAAAGGCTTATATGAATTTTCAGAGAGGTTAAATGTGACATCAAGAAAATTCACAATTTTTAAATTTATGTTTATTTTGATTTGAAAGCCAATATTTTAAAAAAATTTTATAATATCTTTTCTAATTTTGTCGAGCTGTGGACCAGATTTTCTACGCATTACTATTAAACCATCGTCGCGATAAAGGCCTAAATCTTTTATATTGATTATTTTACTTAACAAATCTAAAATATATAGTCCAACAAATTCACAAACTTCTGTTCCGTCATAACTGCCCATTGTTACATCAAAGCAGTCATGTATGTTTTTCTTTTTCCAAGTTTCCTTATTAAAATAAAGTAAGGTTTTTCTACAATATTTTATTATACGGAAATTATTATTATTATTGTAGAAAAACCTTACTTTATTTTAATAAGGAAACTTGGAAAAAGAAAAACATACATGACTGCTTTAATGTAACAATGGGCAGTTATGACGGAACAGAAGTTTGTGAATTTGTTGGACTATATATTTTAGATTTGTTAAGTAAAATAATCAATATAAAAGAATACAAAAAAACGAAATAGAACTAGAAATGTAATTTGGTTCAACCCGCCATATAGCAAAAATGTTTCTACTAACATAGGAAAAGCGTTTTTAAAATTGGTCGATAAGCATTTCCCGCAATCTAATAAATTACATATAATTTTTAATCGAAATACAATTAAAGTTAGCTACAGTTGCACAAAAAATATGGAAAGAATTATAAAAGGTCACAATAAGGTTTTGTTAAACAAAAAAGAAATCCTAAATGAAAAAACTACAGAAAATTGTAATTGTAAACAAAAAATCAATTGTCCAATGAGTGGAAGTTGTTTATCAAAAAATGTGATATATAAATGTGTTGTTTCCTCTAAGAATGTACCTGATAAACAATATATTGGCATAACAGAGGGTGAATGGAAAAAACGTTTTGCCAATCATAAGCAATCTTTCAAGAATAAAAAGTATTCAAAAGACACCATGCTGTCAAAATATATATGGGAATTAAAAGAAACAAATATTAATGATTTTATACTGAATTGGTCTATCCTTAAATCAGCACCTGCATATAACAATATTTCCAAAAAATGCATACTATGCCTACAAGAAAAATTTGAAATAATTACACATGCAAATCAAGAATGCTTATTAAACAAAAGATCGGAATTAATTTCTAAATGTAGGCATGAAAATAAGTTTCTCCTAAAAAACTATAAAAATAAATGAGTTCAAATAATATTAACATTAATTACCCTTTTTAAAAAAACATTTAAAAAAAAATAGCATAAGTAATCATTTCTAAAGAAATCTTTTTATAATAGTGTCAGCAAATTCCACAAATGTAAGAAAATTTAGAGTATTTAAGACATTTGCAACTTCCTGTAATTTAATTTTTGGTATAAATTGAAGTTTTATTAATTTGATCATCCATTTCTGATGAATCTTTGTTGATGAAACACAGTGTTAAATGAAAAAAAATTTTATTAAGTCATTTTCTACTACTAATATATATATATATATATATATATATATATATATATATATATATATATATATATATATATATATATATATATATATATATATATATATATATATATATATATGTATATATATATATATATATGTATATATATATATATATGTATATATGTATATATATATATATATAGAACCCTTAGATATTGTCCGAATGTTTTTTCCATATTTTGTTGACAAAAAGTAAAAATTAAAATGCAAGACCGGAATTTTTTTTTTTTTATTAATGATAGACTGCCTGCCCCAACCAAACCCTCAGTCGATGTAGCAGCACTCCCTTGCGGGTCAGGCTATTTGTCAGTTGATGTAGCAGAACTCCCTTGTGAGTCAGGCTATTTGTCAGTCGATATAGCAGCACTCCCTTGCGAGTCAGGCTATTTGTCAGTCGATGTAGCAGCACTCCCTTGCGAGTCAGGCTATAAGATAGTCGATGTAGCAACACTCGGCGCATGATTTACAGTAAAAAAAATAAAAATAAAAACATTTTATTAAAAAAAATTAAAATAAAAACATTTTATTAAAAAAAATAAAAATAAAAACATTGTTTATATTGTTAAAAACATTCAGAATGTTTTAAAAACATTCAGAATGTTTTTAAAAACATTCTGGTCAATTAAATTTGCGTTTTTGTGGTTTTTTTTATATAACAATTAATTTGTAATTAAATTAATGGTTTTGACTTTCGTCCAACACGAAAATGTTGGACGAAAGTCAAAAGTAATTAAAAGTGACGTATGTGTTGGCTTAAGAATCACTTTTTTCCTTCCGCTCTTCCCAAAGACAACAAACTGTAGATCTATATATATATATATATATATATATATATATATATATATATATATATATATATATATATATATATATATATATATATATAATATATATATATATATATATATATATATATATATATATATATATATATATATATATATATATATATATATATATATATATATATATATATATACATATATATATATATGTGTTTCATAACTCACAGTCACTTTCAGAAATACATGTAATATATAATTTGAGAGTACGGAAAGTTGAACGTGTCATCACATTCATTTGGATGACCAGGATGATGTTTGTCAAAAATGAATCCATTTTGAACTGATTTTTTTGACCACAATTTAATATATTCTACACGAGGTGGTTCAAAGTCAAACCGTTCATATAATTTGGCCTACATTGCTCTTATGGCTGAAACAGATTTGTTACTCTCATAATACCATACAAGGGCCAAAACGCGATGCTCAATCGTATATTTGCTCTGGTTAGCCATCTCAAAATGATTGAATAAAAGAAAAGTCAATCAATAAGACGGAACAAAACACATACTAAAACTTTTTAGTGCCTCTGTAATAAGGTTAATTAATAAATAAACATAAATAATTTCTCGACCAAGAGGTAATCCACCGTTATTCAGAGTGGTATCCCTCTTAATAATTATAAAACATCAGATTTAGCAATTGTCAGTTATTGGTGATTATAAGCACACCTTATTCAACCGACCAACTTGCGGCTCTAGCAGGCAATAAGCCAGGCCGAGGTCAAGTCCCTGTGTAATAAGGTTTAGGAGATCAAAAAATTTTTCAACATGCCTCCGAAAAAAGCAAATGAAGATGATTTAAACAACTTGAAAATGATGGTAGAAGCGTTAAAAACAAGAGTTGATACCCTTAAGCAAGAAAATACTGGTTTAAAGGTTAGCAGAATTAGAAGAAAAGAAAACAACTTCAAGCAATATAAATCATTTGAGTTGGAATGCTATTGTTAAAGATGACAAAAATAAATCAAAAGAAAAATTGAATGTCATGAATGCTGTAGTCGCTGTCAAAAAAGATAATGAAAAAAGAGAAAAATATATAGTTATTGTTGGATTATCACTATCAACTGAGTCTGAAGGTGAGAAACGTAAAGAAGAGGCTAGAGTTCAAGTTGAAGAACTATTCACAGAAATTAGTGTTGATAACAATAAAATTCAACGTATTTTTAGATTTAAAGCAAAAAAAGATAGTAATAACAGCAATCCTATTTTAGTTAAATTAACAAGCAAAGATGATCAAATGAGGGTACTGAAATCAGCTAAAAAACTTTAAAATAACAATAAATTTACAAATATTCATATCAATCCTAATCAAAATGTAGCTGAAAGAAACCTTACAAGAGATCTGGTCATAGAAAGAAATGAAAAAAATGCAAAGTTAGATGAAAATGGTTAGCTGAATAAACCCTTTCGATATGGGATTAGAGGTAACAAAGTTGTTGAAATCCTTATCGATAAACAACCATAATAAAAATAACAATATTAAAAGATGTCTGTCTTGTTAATACACCAATGCCACGTCTTTAAATAACAAGTATGAAGATTTAATGTTAGAAATTGAAGTTAAAAAACCTCAAAAGTAATGGTGTGTGAAACATGGTGGACAGATATCTCTTCAACAAATGTACCAGGTTATTCACTATATCGCAAAGATCGTTCTTATAGTAAGGGCGGTGGTGTTTGCATTTATGTTCACAATAGTATCAAATCATTTGAAGTATCAAATAGTATTTTAAACGATAGTTGCATTGAGCGGATTAGGTTTTCAATTGATATAGCAAATGAACTGATATTATGTGGATGCATTTATCGTACAGATAATAGCAGTTTTGAAGTATATGAATGCATAATAAAATCAATTAACTGTGCAACTGATTTAATTAAAAAAGAAAACTTAATGGTTTATTGCTATGAGGTGATTTTGATTTTCATATTGTTATGTGGAATGATGAAGATATTGGTATTGTTAATGACAATAACGAATCAGCTGCAGCATTTATTGAATGTTTACAAGATAATTTTCTGCATCAAAATGTAATAAAACCGACATTTCAAATAAAAGCAAACCAACAAACAAATGTTCTTGATTTAATTTTAACTGAATCAAATGGTAGAATATTCATGTTAGATCACTCTTCACCTCTAGGAAATATACAACATGATCATTTTATATTAGACTTCATATTTTCTTTAAAATCAGAAGATAAAACAAAAAAAGTTAATTAATCAATAAATTATGTTTAATAAAGGAAATTTTAATAAATTATCTAAATATTTTAATGATAATAATTGGGAAAAAATTTTAAAAAAACTCTATGTAAACGAGTGTTATCAAAAATGGTTAGAAATTTAAAATAAAGGATGTGATGGTTTTATTCCATAGCTTCAATACGATGAAATAATTTTTTTTTTTTTTTTTTTTTTTTTTTTTTTTATTTCACCTCCCCAAGGCCCAGAAGGCCACTACAGATGAGGAGGCTACTTAATTGTGGTTATAACCCTCTCTCAACTCTATAACTCCGAAACACGAACCTTGACGAACAAGGCCGCTGCGCGGAGAAACAAGTTGAGCGCGGTACTACCAGGGACGTGGTGGGGATCGAACTCGGAACCCCTCGCTTATGAAGCGAGCGCGCTACCACTACACCACTACCGCATTAGAGGTAAACTTCTATGGATGACAAATGATTTAAAGTGTTTATTAAAATAAAAAAGAAAACTTTGGTATTCTTGCAAAAGCAATAGATTTAAAGACTAAAAACTGACAAAAGAATATAAAAAAACAAGTAATACACTGAAAAAGTTAATTAAAAAAGCAATTAAGAAATATGAAAAAATGCTTGCAACAAACGCTAAAAAGAATCCGAAAAGTGTATATGCTTATATCAACTGCAAGACGAAGATAAAAGATACAATCAAAGCATTGAAGGACAAAAATGGGGAAATAATAACAGAAGGTTCAAAAATTGCGAATAAACTAAATGATTTTTTTAGTTTAGTCTTTGTTAAATAAGAAAAAAATAGTCTACCAAGTGTTCAAATTCATGCAATGTCAATGTCAAACTCCTTTATTCACTTTAGAAGCTATAGAAAAACAATTATTGAAACTAATTGTAAATAATCAACTGGAGTCGACAAAGTCCATCCAAGAGTTTTAAAAGAATGTTCAAGTGCGTTAGCAAAAGCACTATCAATTATATTCAATAGATCATATTCAACTGGAGTTTTACCAAAACAATGGTTATGCGCAAAGGTTACACCTCTATTCAAGAAAGGCGACAAACTGGAAGCTACAAACTACAGACCAGTCTCTTTAACATCAATTGTATGCAAAGTAATGGAAAGTATTGTAAGAGATTGTATAATGGACCATTTGATTGGCAATGATTTGATTATTAGCAAACAGCATGGTTTTGTAAAAGGTATAAGTTGCAGTACAAAGCTATTGGAAACAATGGACTTAATAACACAAGCTTCAGAAGATGGTTTCTCGATAGATATTGCGTTTTTGGACTTTGCAAAAGAGTTTGACACTGTATCACATGAGAGACTATGTGTTAAGTTAGCTAGTTATGGTATAAATGGTGAACTCTTAAATTGGTGCAAAGCATTTTTAAGTAATAGAACTCATAGAATTGTTTTGGGCGATAACGTTTCAGATTGGTTTTACGTGGAGTTTTTCAAGATTTGGTACTTGGTCCGCTATTATTTATTATAAATATCAATGATTTGCTTGTAAATTTGCAAAATCAATTTATGCTTATTAAACTTTATGCTGACGATATAAAAATAATTTCAATATTGGAAGGTGAGTCTGAGCAGAGTAATTTACAAGGTGATTTGATAAATTATTGGATTGGTCAAGCAAATGGTTAATCAAGCTTAATGTAGATAAATGCAAAGTTATGCACATTGAACCAAATAATCCTCAGTTTATCTATAATAATTACGGCAGTAATGATGATGAGACAAACATTACAACAACCACTCTAGAAAGAGATTTAGGCGCTTATATCTCAAATAATTTGAAATGGGAAGAACATATCAATAATGCAGTTGGTAAAGCCAAAAAGAAGTTAGGATTGATAAAGAATTGTTTCAGTTGTTTGGATGAAGAAAGCACAAAACCAGGGGCGTCGCCTTGGAGGGGGTAGGGGGGGAGTCTCCCCCTCTTAGAATCTAGAAAAGAGAAAAGTTGGGAATTTCCTTGCCACGAGTTGGGACAGTTGAAAAAAATATTTTCCAGTTAAATAAAGTTAAAATGTTTGCGAAAATCCATCAAAGATCTAATTTTTTTTTGACTTGGACAAATAAACTTTACGTTTATTAAACGGCTTAAGGCTCTTTTCCTCAAGACGAAATAAATTGCTAAGTCATAACGGAACGCCCTTTTGATTTCACGTTGTTGTTTTTTTTCGCGCAACTTTTTTTTGTTATCAACAATAAAAGTGGCAGCTGCAAGTTTATGCAATAAAAATAGCAGCTGCAATTTTATGTGTGACTAAAAGCAGTTTTTCATTTTTTTCATACTTTCTACTTTGAAATGTGAATATTTATTTCCATGAGTTGATTTTAACATTTCTGTCTTTGTATAAAAGATATGATAGCATTTAAAATGATACGATTCATTTTTTAATATAATAATTTTATATAAAGCTTTTTATCAGAAAGTATAATAAAATAAATGCTAAACTCTGATATGAACGTTTTGCGCCTGTTATTACTTCCAATTATCAGTATACTAAAGTAGGATCAGAATTAGGTTTGTAGGAGTAATAGGCCTAATTAGAATATATAATAGAATTATTAGTCTTATTCTATTATTTTATGACTCTTATATCTTATCACATTTACTAAGAGTGATAACTTTTATAAACATTGAATCCTTTAAAAATTACGGTAAATTATCTGCGTTTGTTTTCTAGCACTAAATATAAATAGAAAAAGATATAAATTACAATGTTGCGTATGCAAAGCAGTATTTAATAACGACTATAAAACCAGTCATGAAAGATCCGTTCATGGTGGTAGAAAGGTTCGTATACAAACAGTGGGAGCCCCAGAGAATCCTTTTGTAGCCTCCTTAGCTTCAAAAAAACAAAAAATGGAACCTCAGAATGCTGGTATTGATGTCGAAGTGGATGATGAAATACAAAGTATTGAACATACAAAGTTAGACTTGATAATAATTGAAACATCGACTTCAACATGTGGTATATCCATAGAAGAAGAAACAACATCTATTAATAAAAAATTTGAAGAGGACGCAAGTTCAAAAATTCATAATAATGATGCAAAAGGGGAAAACCCGGGTTATGCTGTAGTCCAGGAACAAGCAGAGAAATTTACAGAATTAAATCCTAAATCAGATGATTTAACCCAGTTTTATGACCGAGATAAAAAGGATGACACGAATATTATTAACTTGGATACTACTGAAGTAAGCAGTGAAACAACAAATTGGACTTCGCTCATGGGGAATTTGGGTGTTTTAATAGATAATCTTAAAGATTGTAATGACATTTATAAAAAATATTGTAAAGAAGAATTAGTAAATGAAAAATTCGCTGCAATTGAAATTGTGAATGCAACAAGTTCTGTGGTGGAAATGTCAAAAAATGTTTTGAAAATGGGAAACGCTTTTATAAAAAAACTCGATACCAAAGCTCAAAATATTATAATTGACAAATCAGATTCATCAGCATTGATAAGCCATGACCCAGGTTTACGTCCACATACAATTACGAATAATCAAAAACTGTATTTAATCCAGTTAGGGCCACACCAACCAAAACTTGCTAGTTTCCCAAGTGACGGTAAAAATAGATTTAATCCTCAGTGGTACAAAGAGTTTGAACATTTAGAATACAGCACCCAGAAGGATGCCACATTTTGTTTTGTCTGCCGCCTTTTTCCAAAGGGTGTTGGAAAGAAGGGAAAAACTGAAGATGCTTGGATAAATGTTGGGGTGAGATCTTGGTCTAAGATGAAAAGCTATGGGAAAGACAAACTTGGAAAGCTTCAGGCGCACTTTACCTCTCAAGCACTTAAAGTTGCATTAAGTGAATATTGTCACTTTCTTATGAAAAAAGGGCATATAGATCACCTTATAGATAAATCCAATAGAATTGCTCTAATAGAAGAGCAAAAAATAGAGGTGCAGAATAGAAAAACTGTCGAAATTCTTATCAATACATGCAAGTCTTTGGGAAGCCAAGGGCTAGCGTTTAGAGAATCGGACAGTGCTAATCAAAGTAACTTTGTTGCAGTTGTTAATCTTATCTCTCGCCACAATCCCACACTAAAAGCCTGGATTGAAGATAGAGCCCTTCGTCCATATAGAGTTACATACACGAGTCCATCGTCTCAAAATGAAATGGTTAGTTTAATTGCAACTGAATTAAAGAGTAAGATCATTGATGAAATTAACAGCTCCAATTTTTTTTCCGTGATGGCCGACACTACTCCCGATATGTCACATAAGGACATAATGAGTATAGTTGTGAGAACAGCCAGTGAAAACGGTGAGATTCAGGAAAGGCTTTTGAAATCCGTTGAATGCACTGATAAGACTGGAAAAGGGATGGCTGAGCTAATTTTATCTTCTTCACATAAAGATGGCATTGACACATCAAAGATGGCTTTTCAGTCTTATGACTACGCGAGTTCAATGTCCGGACAATTTAAAGGAGTACAAAAGTATATAGCAGAAGAAGTTGGCCATAATGTACCTTACATACCTTGTCAAGACCACAGAACAAACACTGCTCTTGAACATGCCTGCAATGTTAATGCTTTAATACGAGAATTGTTTAATGTCCTCGAACAGTTGCATGTTTTCTTCACATCAAGCACAAAAAGATTTAGTTATTTAAAAGAAAAACTTGTAGACATTGACATTGCAATACAGCTTGTAAACCTGTCTAGAACAAGATGGACCGCGCAAGCAAAATCTGTTAAGGCTTTAAATCAGTGTTTGGAGAAGGTTATTGATCATCTTCAGAGCATCTCAAATAGTAAGATTTTTGATACTAACAGGAGAACTAAGGCAATTGGACTTTTGAAAAAAGTAACAACTTTTGATTTCATTATTACTCTTTTCTTCATGAAGAATATCATTGAGAAGATAAAAATATTAACTGAAATCTTAGAAAGTCCAAACTTCAATGTCATTGACAGTATTAATGTAATTGAAAGTACTGCCAAGAACATACAAAATATCAGTAACGATACAGATGCTATGAACAATTTGATTGAAAGTGCAGTAATATTTTCTAGGAAATTACACATTGATGCAGAATGAAAAGATGGAGATGAAAGCTTTTTACCGGAAAGAATTCAAAGAGGTCATTGACTCTCTAGCCATAGGTTTAACCGAAAACTCGACAGCATTAAAGGAAATATTTGCCCCTATCACCAAAATTTTTAGTTTTCCGTTAAATAAGGATAATTTGAGTATTGAAAACTTAACAAAAGCAAGCAAACTTTTTCCTCCTGGATACAAGGATCATATTCCAGACGTTCATGTGCTGAAAGGCCAGATGGAAATTTTGATAGATATCTGTTTAGAAGTAGGTGATGGAGATTTTAACTCATCAAGAACACCAACTAAGATGCTGCAAGACATTTTGTACCATGTTGTGAAATTAAAGGACATACTGAAACAAGCCCATAAACTATGCATTTTTGTAATCACAGCTGCTTATGGTGTAGCATCAAATGAGCGTTCTTTCAGTCAACTCAAGATTGTAAAATCACATCTGAGAACAACAATGAGTGACGAGAGATTGGATAGTCTCATGCTACTGAAGTGATAAAAAGAACTTTGTAAAGGAGTTAACCCCGAATATCTTGTTAATGATGGGTTCAGTTGAAGAAACGTCATATTAAAATCAAACAGTAGACAAAAAATGATAGGTTGATGATAAAATATTGTGCGTATAAGTTTTGTAATAAAATAATATTTTCCATATTCCTTTGTACTAACTCATTTCCGTTAAATTTTAAACTGCTATATATGCTGCCAGAATGGTTTGTAAAGTTTACTGAATTTGTAAATTGTAATATTTTTTTGGACTAATACAATTTCACTATGAATGGGCAAAACTTTTAGACGTTTTTTGAATTGAATACTTTGTATATATGTAAAGGAAGCTATGTTTTGTTAATAGAAGTTAATAAATACTGATAATTGGCAATTCATGAGAGTGAGTGCAGTGTAGTGTAACAATCAGTAGATTTTGTAAATAGGACAGAAATTGATTTCTTGAATTCTTGAATTATAAAAAACAGTTGTGAAAACTATGTTAAGCAGTTGGGAAAAACAAGGTCTTTTCCCCTCCCCCCCCCCTGGAATTTTCTCACGCAACGCCCCGTGACAAAACTATTATTTACATCGTTAGTTTGTCCTCATTTAGAATATGGGGCTTCAATATGGATTCTTTAGCTTAATATAGACATTGAGAAAATAGAAAATGTACAACAGAGAGCAACAAGAATTCATCAATTAAAAGGTTAAAGTTATCATGAAAGATTAGATAAATTTAAAATGACAACGTTTAGTGAAAGAAGAATTGGTAATGACATGATTCAAATGTTTAAAATTATTAATAGTTATAACAATGTAATTTGGCATCATTCACCAGATTTTCTAACAAACTCAATCACTCCTGGTTAAAAAGTGCGTATTAGAAGACAATTAGTCAAACGATCAACAGCGAGATATAATTATTTTACAAATAGGATATCAGAAAAATGGAACAAATTAAATCAAGAAACTATAGATGCAGAAATGGAATAATAGATATTTTCAAAACATGACAGCTATATATATATATATATATATATATATATATATATATATATATATATATATATATATATGTATATATATATATATATGTATATAAATTATTACATATTAAAAATAAAACTAATGATGCCTATTTATATAATATTTCATAATGGCTTCACAATCTTGCGCTTTAGTTGCTTATTTTTAAAAAAAGGATTGAAGCAGAGACAATTGTTTCATCTTGATGGGTAGAAGATGGTTGGTTACTTTGGCCAACTGGTGTTTATGCTATGAAAGCTGCTTATTAGGGTAGGTCGATTTTAGCTTTTTTTTTGAATTTTAAGTTGCGTAATGTTGCAGTTACTGTGTCTAAGTTAGAAATGAGGTTTTGCCAAATCTCAAGTATCCTGGTTTAAAAATGGCTTGCGGATTTACATTTCAAGTATTAATTTTGGACTAGTTTTGTTAAATTGTGAATTTCAAATGTTGAAATATTTTATTTTAAGTATAATAATCTCGTTTTAAAATATCTCGTTTCGAATTTATAAAGTAACCAATAAACGATTTCTTAAAAAGCGCAATTGTTTTAAGAAGCCAATAAACTTTCGCTAAATCGTTTACACGCATTTAAATTTAAATTTTGCAAATCTTTTTTGTATTTAAAGTTCTTGTTTGTATTTAAAAGTATTATATCTTGTTTGTATTTAAAAGTTAGTTTTAAAATTAAATATTAAGTATTAAAAAGTAAGTTAAAAAAAAAATCGCAAATTAAAGAAATTTTTTAATACCAAAGGTAAATACTTATGATTATTATATTTAGAGTAATGTTTTTACCTGTTTATACTAAATAATTTTTGTTTTGCAACTTTTCGAAGGAACTAATGGATTTACTTAATTTAGTCGGAGGAACTTATGGTTTTACTCAATTCCTGAATGAAAATGATGGGGGCCCATGATCCCCTAATTTTGAAAACGAGGGGGCCATGGGCCCCCTAGTTTTTTCAAAAAAGGGTTTTATTTCTTTATTTTTTAGCTAAGCCGATTTTTAATAGTAAGTTTTGATATTTTAGGTTTTTTTGGTGCTTTCACCCCTACTAAAAAGTCACGCTGTTACCCATGACTCTAAGTGATATACTTTAATATAGTTTACATTTATAATTAGTCCACGAGAAATGCCAAAAGTAAAGGCTACAATTACACGGATGAAAAGTGAAAAAAAATATTGTGGTGGCCCATGTGAATTATCAATAACAGATCCAAGCACTTTTAGACAGGTTATTCAGTATTATTACTACCTTGTTCATATAAATCCAAATGCAGATATCGTATTAGTGACTCAGCAAATAAGCAAAAACATAAAATCAATTTGGGCTACAGTAAACCCAAGTTTACCTCTTATAACGGATAAATCTATTAATAGGAAAGTTAAAGATCTTCTCGTACTTGTTAAGGATATTAATCGCAAGCACGGAAAAGCAAGCGCTAAAAGAAATTTTGATGCAAACTTAGACAAACTTTTTGATATTTCTGCATGTTCCTGTTCATTAGATGTGTTTCCCTGTAGTGACAGAAAAGTTTCATGCAATAAAGAAAATTGCATAGAAGAACATATTGTATGCCTTTGCTCTCAAAGTAATAAAGTACCTCTTGAAGACAGAGCTTATCTTCGTGATCAGAGGAAAAAAATTGGTCCAAAAGGTGCATATCAACTTTCTTCCGTTGATAGATTTTCTGTCAAAAGGATCCAAAGACTTGATAAAGAACGAAAAAAAATATCTCATAAGCTAGTTGATGAAGATGAATCCCTCATACGACACGTAAACTTAAATGAAGAAACAAGTGATTTAACCATTACGGAGGTAAATATTTTATAAATACATGAAAAATTTGTAGTAGATGAAACAAAAAGTATTTTATTGTATTAACTTTTTTTAGGATGAAGGTGAATGGAAACCAATAAATAATCCTATTGGAAAATACAACTTGGTTAAACTTCCAAGATTTGCAATGGAACTAGTCAGAAACGAGTGTTCGTCAAACGTAGGTGCAGCCCTTGCAAATGCTTTACTATATGACATAAAATATCTCCTGAAAAGTGATGTTGATATAAAAGATATTTTGATTGATAAATGCAAATTAGATAGGGCCAAGTCAAAAGTAAAAATTGTTAGTGAAGATGTGGACTCAGAACAAAAAAAACAGTTAATTTGTCTTGGGGTTGATAGCAAGCTCGATCAGATAACTAAAACAAGTAAAGTAATAAACTCACCTCAAGGTGAAGTGCTGAAGAAATGCATTAAACCTGAACATCACCTCACATTTACCTATGAAGATGGAGAATCGAGTGGAAATTATTTGACTCATAGGACGATTCCTGTCACTGGTGCTACAGGCTTAGTTCTTGCTACCGAAACGTTCAGTGTTTTACAAGAACATAACAGTTTGGAAAGTATACAAGCTGTTCTTCTTGATAATGCTGCTACCAATACTGGACCAATAAGTGGCTTAGTTGTAAAACTAGAAGAGTTTTTAAAAAGAAAACTACATCTAATTGGATGCGCCTTACATCAAAATGAACTTCCTTTACGAGCTCTTTTTGTGAAACTTGATGGTGACACAACCGGGCCAAGTAGCTTCAGTGGTCTACTTGGCAAAAGATGTGCTGAAAACATTCAGGATAGAAATCAAGTTTCGTTTGAATGTATTGAAAACCCAATTGTAGATAAATATATTCCAGAAGAAATACTAACAGACCTTAGTTGCGATCAAAGACTTTTATTTGAATATTGCAAAGGAATAGGTATTGGTAAAGTTTCTGATAAATGGACTGCCTATAAAATTGGACCGCTTAACCATGCAAGGTGGTTAACACTAGCTATTCGCCTTCTTTGTTTGTATACTAGAGATAGTCAACCAACCGTTTCTTTAAAAAAACTTGTATATTTTATTGTTCAGGTTTACGCTCCAGCGTGGTTCGAAATAAAAAAATCTTCAAAATTTCACGAATCCCCACGCCTTATTTTTTCAACCATTACTAGAATAAATAATCTCCCCTTTGATGATGTTAAACATATTGTAAAAAAAAACATTAAAAACAACGCATTGTGTCTAAAACCTGAAAATATTCTTTATGCTATGCTAAAAGATAATGACATCAATATACGAAACTTTGGTTTTCAAATCTTACTGGCTCTAAGGCAAAGGTATTTTTTTTATAATTAACTAAAATAAATTAAAAAAAAGACACATAAAATGTGGTAATTGCCTTTGATTTATATTTATAGAGTAAACAACAAAAGTTTGGAAGTAAAATTGAAGAAAATTCCTGAAATTAATTTTAATGCTAATCATTGGTATGAGTTGGTTGACATCATCAATACTAAATTTTCGGAGCCCCCAACAACACAAAATTTTTCAATTGAGCAAATCCAATATATGATTGACAATAATGTTGAACCTGAAATCCCCGACTTTCCATCTCATTCCCAGAGTGTTGAGCGAGCGGTAAAACTTGTGTCGGAAGCATCCCAATATGTCTATGGATTCGAGAATCGACACAGCTGCATTTTAACTAAACTACTTAGCAGGAAGATGCGTAAACCATATGTTTCAAAAGGGCATTATTTCCATTCTTATGATGATATTTTTTAATTAAAAATGTTTTCCTAAATATATATAACCATGTTCAAAATGTATTAAATTGTAAAAATAATGTTTATTTTGATATTCTTACGTAAATATAAAAATAAAAGTTTCACTTTTTAAATTTTCAAATAGTTAACAAGTTGTTATAAAATTAGCTTAATTGTTATAAATTATTATAAACTTAAATCATTCAGAAATGCAGTTAATTAAAAAAAAAAATATGAACATATTTGAAACGTCAATTTTTGCATATAACGCCTTTTAAGGTGTTTTATCGCGTAATCGTACAAATCTTTGAATTTAAATCCGCAAGCGATTCTTCATCCAAAATCTCTCAAATTTTGAGAGTACTCATATTTTAACTGTCTCCAACTACTGCAATATTACGCAATATGCGGAATTAAAATCGACCTACCCTACTGCTTATATTAATTTTTAAACTGATGATTCCTGAAACAAGCTTAGAGTTAAAAGAATTAAAGTAACTGGAGGTCATTTAATTTTCCAGTACTCATTGCTATTTTAATTGTTTTATATATATAAAAAAACTGTTAAAGTTCTATATTAATGGTGAAGTACTAAATCAAATAATATAATATTTTGAGTCTGTTTTTTTGTATTATTATTGCCTAGATTTATATCGTTGTCTGTTTACACTTATTTTATATTTTAGTTTTTACATTTTTGTTTATTTTTGATTTTCCCAAATAATCACTTATAAAAAAAGAAGTATGCAAAGGATTTAATTTCACGACTATAAAGAACTCCGAAGATGAACGTAATTAATTATGTTTGTGAATAATTGTGTTTCTTTTTGGATTTTGCTTTTAAATAGTAAGGAATAAAAAAACTTATTTCAACCTATTGGTCATAGATGATTTCAGTTAAAAAGTCTAAATTTTTTTGACTTGTTGTTTTGACTAAAAATCAAACTTATTAGTTTGATTTTCAGGGCAAGTTTATTTAGTAATGTTCTGTTGTATCAAAGATCGAGAAATGATATGGTTTCAACTGGTTTCCATTTTTTGAATGAAGTACATGATATTATTTAAAATGATGACTTTTAGTTATACCTATTGAAGTAAGTTTTATTTAGGTAATTTATTTATGGAATTGTGACTATTTTAAGTGGCAGAATTTAACTTTAATAAAATGCATATGTATATATACACATACATATAATTTATAAATTATTTGTAATATAAATATATATATATATATACATGCATACATATAACTTATAATATAAATATATATGTGCGTATATGTATATATATGTATGTATATGCATTTTATTATAAATTTATATATATAAAATATATATAAGCATATATATATATATATATATATATATATATATATATATATATATATATATATATATATATATATATATATATATATTATTATTATTATCTATACACGTATATATATATATATATATATATATATATATATATATATATATATATATATATATATATATATATATATATATATATATGCATATATATATAAATTATAATATAAATATATATATGTATGTATATATATTGTATAATTTATAAAATAAATATATATATATATATATATATATTAGGGTAGGTCGATTTTAATTCCGCATATTGCGTAATATTGCAGTAGTTGGAGACAGTTAAAATATGAGTACTCTCAAAATTTGAGAGATTTTGGATGAAGAATCGCTTGCGGATTTAAATTCAAAGATTTGTACGATTACGCGATAAAACACCTTAAAAGGCGTTATATGCAAAAATTGACGTTTCAAATATGTTCATATTTTTTTTTTTTAATTAACTGCATTTCTGAATGATTTAAGTTTATAATAATTTATAACAATTAAGCTAATTTTATAACAACTTGTTAACTATTTGAAAATTTAAAAAGTGAAACTTTTATTTTTATATTTACGTAAGAATATCAAAATAAACATTATTTTTACAATTTAATACATTTTGAACATGGTTATATATATTTAGGAAAACATTTTTAATTAAAAAATATCATCATAAGAATGGAAATAATGCCCTTTTGAAACATATGGTTTACGCATCTTCCTGCTAAGTAGTTTAGTTAAAATGCAGCTGTGTCGATTCTCGAATCCATAGACATATTGGGATGCTTCCGACACAAGTTTTACCGCTCGCTCAACACTCTGGGAATGAGATGGAAAGTCGGGGATTTCAGGTTCAACATTATTGTCAATCATATATTGGATTTGCTCAATTGAAAAATTTTGTGTTGTTGGGGGCTCCGAAAATTTAGTATTGATGATGTCAACCAACTCATACCAATGATTAGCATTAAAATTAATTTCAGGAATTTTCTTCAATTTTACTTCCAAACTTTTGTTGTTTACTCTATAAATATAAATCAAAGGCAATTACCACATTTTATGTGTCTTTTTTTTAATTTATTTTAGTTAATTATAAAAAAAATACCTTTGCCTTAGAGCCAGTAAGATTTGAAAACCAAAGTTTCGTATATTGATGTCATTATCTTTTAGCATAGCATAAAGAATATTTTCAGGTTTTAGACACAATGCGTTGTTTTTAATGTTTTTTTTTACAATATGTTTAACATCATCAAAGGGGAGATTATTTATTCTAGTAATGGTTGAAAAAATAAGGCGTGGGGATTCGTGAAATTTTGAAGATTTTTTTATTTCGAACCACGCTGGAGCGTAAACCTGAACAATAAAATATACAAGTTTTTTTAAAGAAACGGTTGGTTGACTATCTCTAGTATACAAACAAAGAAGGCGAATAGCTAGTGTTAACCACCTTGCATGGTTAAGCGGTCCAATTTTATAGGCAGTCCATTTATCAGAAACTTTACCAATACCTATTCCTTTGCAATATTCAAATAAAAGTCTTTGATCGCAACTAAGGTCTGTTAGTATTTCTTCTGGAATATATTTATCTACAATTGGGTTTTCAATACATTCAAACGAAACTTGATTTCTATCCTGAATGTTTTCAGCACATCTTTTGCCAAGTAGACCACTGAAGCTACTTGGCCCGGTTGTGTCACCATCAAGTTTCACAAAAAGAGCTCGTAAAGGAAGTTCATTTTGATGTAAGGCGCATCCAATTAGATGTAGTTTTCTTTTTAAAAACTCTTCTAGTTTTACAACTAAGCCACTTATTGGTCCAGTATTGGTAGCAGCATTATCAAGAAGAACAGCTTGTATACTTTCCAAACTGTTATGTTCTTGTAAAACACTGAACGTTTCGGTAGCAAGAACTAAGCCTGTAGCACCAGTGACAGGAATCGTCCTATGAGTCAAATAATTTCCACTCGATTCTCCATCTTCATAGGTAAATGTGAGGTGATGTTCAGGTTTAATGCATTTCTTCAGCACTTCACCTTGAGGTGAGTTTATTACTTTACTTGTTTTAGTTATCTGATCGAGCTTGCTATCAACCCCAAGACAAATTAACTGTTTTTTTTGTTCTGAGTCCACATCTTCACTAACAATTTTTACTTTTGACTTGGCCCTATCTAATTTGCATTTATCAATCAAAATATCTTTTATATCAACATCACTTTTCAGGAGATATTTTATGTCATATAGTAAAGCATTTGCAAGGGCTGCACCTACGTTTGACGAACACTCGTTTCTGACTAGTTCCATTGCAAATCTTGGAAGTTTAACCAAGTTGTATTTTCCAATAGGATTATTTATTGGTTTCCATTCACCTTCATCCTAAAAAAAGTTAATACAATAAAATACTTTTTGTTTCATCTACTACAAATTTTTCATGTATTTATAAAATATTTACCTCCGTAATGGTTAAATCACTTGTTTCTTCATTTAAGTTTACGTGTCGTATGAGGGATTCATCTTCATCAACTAGCTTATGAGATATTTTTTTTCGTTCTTTATCAAGTCTTTGGATCCTTTTGACAGAAAATCTATCAACGGAAGAAAGTTGATATGCACCTTTTGGACCAATTTTTTTCCTCTGATCACGAAGATAAGCTCTGTCTTCAAGAGGTACTTTATTACTTTGAGAGCAAAGGCATACAATATGTTCTTCTATGCAATTTTCTTTATTGCATGAAACTTTTCTGTCACTACAGGGAAACACATCTAATGAACAGGAACATGCAGAAATATCAAAAAGTTTGTCTAAGTTTGCATCAAAATTTCTTTTAGCGCTTGCTTTTCCGTGCTTGCGATTAATATCCTTAACAAGTACGAGAAGATCTTTAACTTTCCTATTAATAGATTTATCCGTTATAAGAGGTAAACTTGGGTTTACTGTAGCCCAAATTGATTTTATGTTTTTGCTTATTTGCTGAGTCACTAATACGATATCTGCATTTGGATTTATATGAACAAGGTAGTAATAATACTGAATAACCTGTCTAAAAGTGCTTGGATCTGTTATTGATAATTCACATGGGCCACCACAATATTTTTTTTCACTTTTCATCCGTGTAATTGTAGCCTTTACTTTTGGCATTTCTCGTGGACTAATTATAAATGTAAACTATATTAAAGTATATCACTTAGAGTCATGGGTAACAGCGTGACTTTTTAGTAGGGGTGAAAGCACCAAAAAAACCTAAAATATCAAAACTTACTATTAAAAATCGGCTTAGCTAAAAAATAAAGAAATAAAACCCTTTTTTGAAAAAACTAGGGGGCCCATGGCCCCCTCGTTTTCAAAATTAGGGGATCATGGGCCCCCATCATTTTCATTCAGGAATTGAGTAAAACCATAAGTTCCTCCGACTAAATTAAGTAAATCCATTAGTTCCTTCGAAAAGTTGCAAAACAAAAATTATTTAGTATAAACAGGTAAAAACATTACTCTAAATATAATAATCATAAGTATTTACCTTTGGTATTAAAAAATTTCTTTAATTTGCGATTTTTTTTTTAACTTACTTTTTAATACTTAATATTTAATTTTAAAACTAACTTTTAAATACAAACAAGATATAATACTTTTAAATACAAACAAGAACTTTAAATACAAAAAAGATTTGCAAAATTTAAATTTAAATGCGTGTAAACGATTTAGCGAAAGTTTATTGGCTTCTTAAAACAATTGCGCTTTTTAAGAAATCGTTTATTGGTTACTTTATAAATTCGAAACGAGATATTTTAAAACGAGATTATTATACTTAAAATAAAATATTTCAACATTTGAAATTCACAATTTAACAAAACTAGTCCAAAATTAATACTTGAAATGTAAATCCGCAAGCCATTTTTAAACCAGGATACTTGAGATTTGGCAAAACCTCATTTCTAACTTAGACACAGTAACTGCAACATTACGCAACTTAAAATTCAAAAAAAAAGCTAAAATCGACCTACCCTAATATATATATATATATATATATATATATATATATATATATATATATATATATATATATATATATATATATATATATATATATATATATACAGTAAACACCCAGTTATTCAAATCTCAAAGGGGTATAAGAATATACTTCGAATAAGCGAATGTTTGAATAACTGAAAATGATCTTCAAAGTGACCTACTTAAAATAACTTTCAAATTTTAATAAAAGTAGAAAAGAAAAAAGAAAAACACCCTTGGAATGAGATGCTTCTTATGATTTTTCCTTATAAAACAATAAATATTTTACAATTTATTGAAAAAGTTGTCAATTTTTTATTTCTTTTTTGTTCCTTAAATGTGTAATGTTTATTATCAAGGAGAGCGAAAATTATTTCAAGTGACCAAAATTTTGATTATCTGCAGGTTAGAATAAATGATGGGCATTTCCATAAGTTTGTTAAAGAAAAATTGTTGTGAATGAAAATTGCTTCGAATAAGTGAAAAATTTTTATAAGCGCTAATTTGAAAAATCGAGAATTAACTGTGTATATATATATTTATATATATATATATATATATATATATATATATATATATATATATATATATATATATATATATATATATATATATATATATATATATATATATATATATATATATATGTATATATATATATATATATATATATATGTATATATATATATATATATATATACATAAATTTTTATTTATATATATATAAATATATATATATACACATATGTATATATATATAAACGGTTCACAGAATTTCAAAAAATTCGTGCCAAATTAAATTCATATAAGCTGAAGAATTTGAAATACTTCACTAAAGTTATATTCAGTTCATTAAATTCATATTAAGAAGACTAATCGGTAATAATTTATAACTAATTACGAATAATATACTTTTAGTTATATTAGTTATGATTTATTTAACAATAAAATAATTGACAATTGCATTATAACAGCATAATTAACTGCCATAAACTTGCATAAAATGTTTTGAGTGAAATATATATTGGGGTAATTATTTTTTTCGTTTTCCTTACGATTTAAAGTCAAAAATAGAGAATAGTTTATGGAATGAATCAACTATTAGTTAAAATAACTAAAAATGTTTTTTTTTAAATATTTAATCAAGATAATAATTTTAAGTTTAGTCATATTAATAAAAACCATTTTCAGTAGTAAAAACTCAGCTTGACATGGTTTTTACATTTTAATAAGGGAAATCGCCAATACTAATCCATACTAATCAATACTATCAAATACTATCAAATATTATCAAATACTATCAAATGCTATCAAATGCTATCAAATACTATCAAATATTATCAAATACTATCAAATGCTATCAAATACTATCAAATATTATCAAATACTATCAAATGCTATCAAATGCTATCAAATACTATCAAATACTATCAAATACTATCAAATACTATCAAATACTATCAAATACTATTAAATACTATCAAATGATGCATCAATACTAGTCGATACTCTCAAATGATACATCGCTAAAAAGGGCAGAAAAAGACCTTTATGAAACAAAAGATATTTGCTTATAGGATTTAAAATAAAAGTTTTATGAAGCATAACACTGGTCAACAAAAACAAAATTTTTTTTTTATGTAGGATTTCTTATTTTGATTTCAAATATAAAACTCATTTTTTACCATCACGTCAAGTTGTAAAGATATTTTCAAATCTTTAGAATTTGGGGTAAAGTCCCTAATATTGTCGAAAAAAAGTTGTTCAAAAGTATGTCAACCTGAGTCTCAAAAGAAGCGTGTTTTCATAGAGATTTTAAAGATGTTATTTGTTTGTAATAAAAATAAGTATTTTTTGTATTATTGCTGAAAAACATTTTGTTGACATTTTTTTAAGAGTCTTTAGCATTTTTTCAAATATTTTTTTTGCCAAAAAAATTTAAGGAAAAATTTTTATGTTTTTTAAAATCTCTATACTATCTTCTAAAATACGCTTTTTTTGAGACCCAAGTTGACATACTTTTTTTTTGACAATATTAGGGACTTTACCCCAAATATTAAAGATCTGAACCCAAATATCTTTACAACTTGACGTGATGGTAAAAAATGAGTTGCATATTTGAAATTAAAATGTAAAATGCAATCCAAAAAACAAATTGTTTGCTCGGTACCAGAAAAAAATTTTTTTTTTGTTGACCTTCAACTATAATTGATTGCAAAAAAGCAACAAATTTGTTAAACTATTTTTACTTAAATCTGTAAATTAAGTTGAAATGCGCAATAAATTTGAAAAATATGAAACAGCAAATAATTCAGACATAAAATTATGTCAAAATATGTCCATAGAAAATATATCTTACATATTTTATGTCAGCAGAAAATAATTCAGACATAAAATTATGTCAAAATATGTCAATCGAAAATATGTTGGACATATTTTATGTCGGCAGAAAATATATCTGAAAATATGTCGACAGATCTGCCAGACATATTATGTCGTAACAACTCTGTATATATATATATATATATATATATATATATATATATATATATATATATATATATATATATATATATATATATATATATATATATATATATATATATATATATAGAGCAATTCCACGACCGTCTCACAAAAAATGAAAAAATTAAACGAAGCCAATATACATAGTACTATATATCAGTAGAAAGCTCTACTTTTCCTATTTCATAAAATATATAGTTTGTTATAGTATGCCGCTATCATAAAAAATTATATGGGCTGAAACAGAAGGTAAAAATAGGCGTTTTTGCGATAATTTAAATTATTTTTAATCGCCGAAGTTCAATTGAGCCTTCAAAAAGTTCAAAAACTGTCTTGCTCATTGCAATGAGGTTTTTAGCTGCACTAATCATTGCTATTTATGATAAAAACATACTTATTGCCAGACGAATTTAGAAAACCATTTATTTTAATCAAACGTTATTACCACTATTGTCACGCTGTGACATGTCACGCTGTGACAATTAGGGTACCAATAGTTTTATTTCTAAGACAACCAATAAAATTTAGGATTTCAAAATTCCAGCGCAATGAGAACTCTATCTAGTACATCTAAATAAATACTAACATGTTTAAAAAAATAATTAGCTCAAGTTATTTTTAGAATCTTTTTATGTCACGCCGTGACGTCACGGTGTGACAATTTTTTAACAAAATTTAAAACAATATTCAAAACTGCTTAACTGAAACTACAATTTAGTTTTTATCAACTTTAATCAGGCAGATTATTGTGCAGTTAACTTTCTTTGGGTTTTCTACAAAAACTACAAAATATAGGTATGTTTTGGATAGGCAACATTTGCTCAGTTATTCTTGAGGCTCTGTTTTGGGATACATAGAGCCTCTCTGTAATGGATAGTTGTAACTCCATTGGGCCTTGAATGTAATACGTCCATCTCCATAATTATTGTGTTGCTATTTTTTAATCTTTCAAGGGTGTCTCTTACTCATGCTTAACGTCAAAGGAAATATCGTGAGAGGCAGTTAGAAAAAGTTTTTAAAGAAAAAGATTCAAAAAAGAGAAAAGAAAGACAACTTGCAAAATTGGAGCCTCAACTAGAAAAAGAAAGACATTGAAAGAGAAAGAGCAGACAAAAAATAGCAGAATCAAAATCTGTAGCTGTTACATCACCCTCTTACAAATCTTCAAGCACTCTTGGAAAAGCTGTTAAGAGAGCCGAATCAGCACTACCAAAATCACCCAGAAAGACGGCAAAAGTTGTACAAAAACTTTTAACAAAATTGAATGAAACCCCTAGTCCAGAAAAAATACTTAGTGAAAATGCATTAGATGCTTTAACTGTAAAATTGGTTCTTTGTTTTTACCAGCGTGATGATATATCCCGTCAAGCACCCGGTAATAGAGACATTATTGTGGTGAGATTAAAGAACAAGAAAAAACTGCAAAAACATCATTTGTATGTGAATGTTATTGAAGCTTATGCTGTTTTTAAATGTGATTATCCTGAAGAATCAGTTGGAAAATCAAAGTTTGCAAGTTTACGCCCATCACATGTTCTTTTGTCTAGTTCAATGTCAAGAAATGTTTGTTGTTGTCAACGACATTAAAATATAATTCTTATCCTTGAAGCCCTGCACAAGTTTGATTCAAATTTTCTATTGTATTCACATGAATTTCTTCTTAGCATTGTATATGATAGTGAAAAAGACATTTGTTATAATAATATGTGTACTACATGCAAAGATGTTGCAAAGTTTCAGAATCTATATGTTTTGAATGAAATTGACAAGAATAAATGCATTAAATGGTACCAATGGGAAAAAGTTGCAGATGGTAATGGAAAAGAATATATTAAAAAGATTAAAATAAAGGGAATAGTTGATGATCTTTACAGCACCTTTTCAAAATCTTTAGATTCATTTCTTTGGCATTATTTTATTAAACAGAAACAATCAAAGACATCGTGATCATAAGATCCAACCTCAAAGTAAACCAGACACAGCCGTCCTTCAAGTGAATTTTGCTAAAAAATTTTCAACTTTTTGGCAAGATGAAGTGCAGTCAGCACATTGGTACAAGAAGCAAGTTACTGTGTTTACTGCTGTATTTTAGTACCAAAATTTATTCTTGTCATCTGTCATAGCTTCAGATGATTTAACCTATTCAAAAAATTTATTCTTGTATTTGTTCATAATTTATTATCTAACCATATTGAATCAAATGTTAAAATACTACAGATTTAAACAGACAAGCCAAGTAATCAATTTAAATATCGTTTTATTGCATCAACAATACCCTGGTTGGAAGAGCAGCATGATTTAAAATTATTCTGGCACTTTTTTGCTGCTTCACATGGGAAAGGATTGGTCTATGCTATTGGTGGGACCGTTAAAAGAATAGCAAAGCAAAAAATAATCCAGAGAAAACTTATAATAACTGATGCCATAACTTTTCATGAAGCTGTTAAAAATGAGACTAATTTCAATGTCTATTTTGTTTCTATGGAAGATATTATAAATACAATTTAAAAATTTAAAATTGATGAGTTATTTACATAAACACCAGCAAAACCAGGAATATTTGCAGCGAACCTAATTAACAACAACAATGGGAAAATGCAAATGCCATCTTATTCAAGTGCCAAGTATTTAGTCAAACAACTTATGTCTACAAATAAAATCACTAAAAAACTTTAAAACGTTGTTTATATGACAGCAATATAATATGGACGCGATTAGACACTGATATAGTATGGGCGTGTTCTGAAGATTACTATATAAGAACTATTTTTATGAAGATGAAATTATATATTTGTCTAATACCTCTCTAATAAGTTTTAAATTTATTAAAAACAGCCCATTTACCTGGTTTATAACTACCCAAATGTGTCTGGTCACGCTGTGACGTTTACCACTAGTTAATTAAAGGTGCGCCTGTTTAAAATTTAATTTAAAAAATGTAATTTAGCTATAAAACTTGTAAGAGTAATGTCTTAACTTTTTGTTTAATGCCAAGTTAATAATTCAGTTCATCTATATTAGCTGAATCACGGTGTTGATCTAAAAACACTGAGAAAATATTGGTCACGCTGTGACGTTTTATATTTTCTTGCATGAATGAGAGGCCAATATATCCACCCAAATTTTTCTTCTTGTTTTTTGTAGCACCTATTATGAGCTAACTAAAAAGCAAAAAAAGTTCTTCTTATATCTATTTTAATATTAAAATATTAAAGGCTTAAGACAAAAAAAATGACGGGTGTCACGTGTGACACCCGTCATTGTGTGACGGTCGTGGAATTGCTCTATATATGGTGTGACGGTCGTGGAATTGCTCTATATATATATATATATATATATATATATATATATATATATATATATATATATATATATATATATAAATATATATATATATGTATATATATATATATATGTATATATATATATATATATATATATATATATATATATATATATATATATATATATATATATATATATATATATATATATATATATATATATATACATATATATATATATATATATATGGGACGTTACGTGCCAACGCTTTAATTATCACCTTGTTCACTCCTGAGTCTTTTTTGTTTCTATTTTGCTTCTCTAACTTTGTTTCATCAAAAATATTCATTATAATTTGAAAATTAATCATAATTGAATAATAATTCTAATTTTATTTCTTTTATTTGAGTAAAGTAGGTTACTGAATATTCAGTGAACCCTGTCCTTCGTCAATTCCAACTGTAATAATGGCTTTCATAGGATCTAATCCACGTAGAGAGCAGATTTCTTGAACAAGTCTGGTGAGATCTTCAATGTATACATTATTTTTCAACACTGAGATTTCAAGTTCATCTTCCTTTCCATTTAATTTAATTTTTTTGTAACTGTAAAACTTATCAAGAGCATGAGACCGCTTCATAACCGTAGCAATTGAATTCATTTCAACACTTAATTGTGAAATACCATACTGTAAACAATGTGATATATTAAATATTATAGTTTTTTTGAAGAAATAAAAGTTAATATACTGCCGTTTAAATTATGTTATAAAGTATTTAGACACCTAAACGACCAAGTTCTTTTTGTAAATCTCTATCACGAACAACATTTTCAAGCAGATCATGATTTTTCTTGATATCAAATATTGTTTCAGTAGAGACTACTTTGTTTTTTTGGAGCTTTTGTTTTAGTACTACAGGTAAGAGAGATCCTCCTAAAATTAGAATAAAATATTGCAATAAGTCATTTATTTAAGTCAATAAATAAGAAAATTAATAAAATCTACCAGTGGATAATTGTAATGAATTTTCATTCTTAACAAGAAACTTTAAAACAGTTGAGGTTATTTGCTCTGACATCTTTTCATCCTTGGAAAGAACAAGATTCTTGGCATTTTGAACAGCTGATGTTCACGTGCATGGGTGCCTAATGCCCATTCCAACTAGTTGAAAACAATTTGTCCAGAATGAGTTTAATCTTTCAATGCGGAGATTTTCATTTGACTCCATGATATAATCTCTTAAGTTAAAAATCTTGTGGCTGCGCTTGTCTGATATCATAAAACAAATTGGACATAAGCGTTAACCCTCAGTTGGAGCAATCCTTCCTACCTTTATAAGTAACTACCTTCCACTTTTCCAAACCTCTTCTTTCATTTTTACAAGCTTTCCTTGCTGTGAACAAGACTATTTGTATTTTTAGTGAAATATTTTAGAAAAAGTTTATTAAATATAAAAAAATATTTTAAAATATAATAACTTTTTTGGCATAGAGAGCATTTTTGCAACGGCAGTGGGAAATGCATTTATATCAAAACTGAATCCTTTGTGTACATAGTCTCGAACTAGTGTCACCAATGATGGCATACTGCAAAGAGAGTAGTTGTCCGTTTTGTTACAGCAACAAAAACAAACTGAATCTCTGGACTCATTATGATTTTTTTCCTTAAAATGTGAGCCATTTGATATGTAATATTTATCTACTTTTATTTTTATTTAAAATAAGTGTTTTTTAATTAAAAATGTTATAAAAAATAGTTATAACTTCTACAAAATAAAATTAAAAAAGTTGTAAAACTTTTTACAATATTTTTAAACAACCGCTTTAAGAGCTTTATTAGTGAAACTATTTAAGGTATTATTATATATTAATTTAACCACATTTTGAAGACAAAAAAAAATAAAATGTCAAGTGGCTTTTAATGATTTTTGCAATAAAGGTAAGCTTAAATAATAAAATTAGGGGCGACTGAAGAAGTGCGAATTTCATAACTGCGAATCTGCATAAGTGCGACTGGCATAAGTGTGAACTGGCATAAGTGCGAACTGGCACAATTGCGAACTGGCATAAGTGCAAATCACTTGCAAAAACTGGCATAAGTGCGAACTGGCACAAGCGCGAACTGGCGTAAGTGCGCCGAAAGAATTTGCAAACATTGGCATAAGTGCGAACTGGCATAAGTGCGAACTGGCACAAGCGCGAACTGGCATAGGTGCGCCGAAAGATTTTATAAACATTAGCATACGTACGAATCGGCATAAATGCAACCTAGCATAAGCATAAGCGCAAATCAATCGCAAAAACTGGCATAAGTGCAAAAAAGTCAGAATTATTATTGTGAAAATAAAAGTCACTGATAACTGATAGAGAGCCAAGATGGGTCCCGGGGCAAATTTCTTTATGGGCCCTATCTTGGCTGAAAATAAGCACCATGTAATGCCAAATGAGCTACTTTTTTTTTTCTCCCATTTTATGGGAGAAAAAAAAAGTAGCCCGGCTTTCTTTAAGAGTCCTGCTCTGGACTCTTAAAGAAAGCCGGGCCCCAGGACAGCTCACCCGCCTAATCCTCCCTCTCTACGGCCATGCCGATAACCACTGAAATAACCTCTGAATGGATACTTAATTAAATTTTTACAACTTTTATATCAACTACATCAACATTACTCTTCACATTTTGATTTTGCTATTGTTAAAGCAAACGGTATCCAATGACAACCAACCATATGCTAAAAATTCAAAAATTAGTTTGAAGATGATATTCAACTCGTGCAAAAAACCAAATAAGGATTAATATTTTTTACACTGACCACAAATATTATTTTTAATTACATTATTGATAACCCGACGATTACCATTATTTGTAATGATCATTCTCTTTTATACTTTTTATTTTATTTCGGTACGCTTAGTTAAAAACAGCAGGAAGATATGTCGAGCAGAACAGTAAGTATCATACCCTTATTGAAGGTTTTTTTAATTTTTAAGTTTCGTTTTATAAAAGGTTTTATAAAAGCTTTTAAATGCTCATAAAAATATTAGAATAATTTATTTATGCTATAATAAACATATTCAAAAAAAGCACTATTTTAATATTAGAAAAAACTTTTAAAAAATTTTCCTTTTGGGTTGCACGTACGAAGTTATGGGTTTCCATAAAGTACGTTTGAAGTTATTTTTTATAAACTTTTCTTGTTTTTGAAAGTTCATTCAAAAATTTAATAAAGCAAAAGAGAGCACAACCACAACTGATGTAAATAACACTATAGTCATTAAATATTGATATTCATTAGAGTCATTAGAATAAACTCAAGTTTATTACAAAAATAAGCAAGAAGTTGTTCGTCAATATTTATAGTTTTATAGGTTAATAATAACCTATAGGTTATTTAACCTATAATAATCGAACAACTATTTTATAATTGTCCTTAATAACACGTTATTGGTGGTAGCCAGTCGGTTTTCAAAATCTGTAGTATCAGTATTTTTTTATTTAAGAAAAAAGGCAACGACATCAAAAGAATTGATTAGTTAAGGCAAAAAACTGAGGAATATGTTATTAAAAATAAAAATGACTTTATGTCGGCGGATGATGCTGTCGAAATGTTTACATCGAAAACAACGATGTAAAACTTATTCCGTTTGCACCTATTCTATCTATTGCTGGTAGAATATTTGCTTTTAAAATGAAGTCTGAAAATGAAGACAATTATAAATGCAATCATTATAGATGGAAAAATAATAAGAATAATAAGTTCTAAGAATAGCAAAAAAGGTTTTAAAAAAACTTATTATCTTACCCAAACTACTACAGGCCAAAAACATTGTACATCCGCGAATTTTAGTAAACAAGTGTTCATAAAAAAACTACCAAAGGTCTTATTGCTATTATCTATTATTTAGGCAATGAAAAATGTGGTGTAACAGATTTGAAACACAGAAACAGTAAAATTCACCATTCATACATTCGCACTGCATCGTCTGTAGTGTCATGTATAAAAAAAGTTTTAAAACCAAATGATAAGCCACAAAATATTTATGAAAAACTAATGTTTGAATCAAATGTGATTCAAACATTAACAAACGTTAAAAAAAATAGGTCGCGCAGGGTCGTCAAATTTTTCATGAGTTTTTTCAAAAAAAAAATAGGCTAGGCTCCTTATACAGGTAAGAAAACGGTTAAAAAATAACTTTTTTCGTTGTAATGAGGGTTTTAGGCCACTTTTGAAGATTTAAAAAATCGTGTAAACTTAAAATTACCTTAAAATTATCAGCTTACTAGGGAGTTTTTAAAGCACATTTTTTATTCAAAATGGCGTATACATTTAAACTAGGAGATTTTAGTTAAAAATCTTAAACTTCAATAAAAATGAGCTAAAAACGGGTTCTAAAATATGGAAAATGGTTCATCACAAAGAAAATAAACTATATAATTAGGTGCAATTTCTTTTAAGACCAAAATATGCTTATTTTTTATAAATTGATAACATAGTTGGGTGGGGTAATCTGGGCTTCTATGTCAGTATTTATTGCATTGTTAAAAATCTAATACTTTTACAGCAATAAATACTTTTAAAATGAAAACTAATGTAAATAAGATCTCTGGCAATGCTTTTGTATTCATTTTCTGATTTTATTTTTCAACGGATTCATATAGACGATCATTAAAGATGTAACTTTCCATTGAAACTAGTAGATACCGGAGAGTAGCAGTTTTTAATCTTAGCACATAAAATTTATTTTTAAATAAACATTGCATTTTTAAAGAATAATGAATCTATAATATATAATACGAGAACATTTGGTAAATTTTTACTTGAGCATCCGTCTAATTTATTCCTTAAATTTTTTTTATCATGATTAGGCTTAATATAAGTACTTGGAATTTTGAATTGGAATATCATATATTCAATATGGAGAGTTATATTTGGATTTTTTTAATATATTTTATGTTTTGGTTTTAAGTTATGGTTTACTGCGTTAATTGAATTTCCAAAATTTTTTGGAAAACCGCTAAGAGAGACTTGAAAATGTTTAATTTATTTATTTTTCTAATTTGCTGTTTTGAACACATAAAGTTATTTTGCATTTAGCGCATTTATTGTAACACTATTATCTTTAAACTTTTGAACAAAATGTTTAAATTGGATACATACTCAATGACTCAAGTCATATTTTACTATGAGTTGGTATATTTCATGAAAAAAATGCGAAAAAGTAACATAGGCCAACATTACCCCACTCAGTGGGCAGGGCCATCCCGAACGAATTAAATCGATCGCTATTAAATCTATTCTAATATGAAATGATATGAATGAAATTTTTTCTTATTTGATTGTTTTTTAAACTGTTTTTTATCGGTTTCATAATTGTTTTTTTCAGAAAAGAATTGTTTTATTTGCACAAAGATTTGCGTATTTTATTCTCCCCGAATGTCAGGTACAATAAAATATTTTTTTTTATATTTTTATATACCGATTCTTATATATTTAAATACAGCTCAATATTCTCTTTAAAAAAAAAGTTTTAAGAAATTATTTTTCCGTAAAAAAAAATAATTAAAATTCTTAACTATTCCATTTGACCCCATTTTACTCTATTTGGGGAGAATTTTATAGCCAAATAAAAATTTAACCGTTTTTTTGCTAAGGAGGTTGTCAGAGACGCGTAAACAAGTAAGGTTTAGTAAAGTTTGCTTTCCTAAAGTTAATTTTAAAGCTAAATTTAAAAAAAAAAAGATTTTTAGAATATTATTCTCTAATAAATTTCAAATAACATTAAACAAAAAAAAATTGAAAAATTTCATTTTTCTGTGGGATATACCAGCTTAATCTTAATTGCACCCCTCTAGCGCCGGCCCTGTATATTGTTCTCTATATTCGCTACAATATTCAACAAATAATTAAAACATTTTATTACTTCTATAATAAGAATTATTATTCCGTAGTAAAAAAATTTAGCTTTTAGTTTGCAACTCAACTTTGAAAAAACATATTTCTTCATAATATTTACAGAAGTAAAGAAAACAGTTAAATTCGAATGGAGAAAGTAATTTAAATAAGTGCTTTGGGTTAAAAATGGAATTTCGTTAATTCGTTTTCAGATAAAACATTCCGGTACAAAGAAGAAGAACTGGTTGGTGACACACAAAATTGAATTTTTTTAAGTTTAGTTTTTAAATGTTATAACGATTAGTACGTTCTTATTAAATTTAATGTTAACGCTTCAAATTATTATATCAAAGTACAAAAAAGTCATAGTAAAAGAAAACTTTTCTTTTTTTAGTTAAACATTAAAATGGAAATACTCGAAGGCGAAAGAAAAAACTCAAAATTTTTTTACCAAAATGGTTACTATTATCGTAAAGACAAAAAAGCAATCGTATGGCGGCGGTTTCAAATGTAAGGATGAATTTTGTAGAAGTCGTGCAACAAGTGAACCAAGCCTAGGGTTAGTACAAATAACGCCGCATAACCATTTGCCAAATTTTGTTAAAAAAGAAATTTTAAAATTAAAACAATCAATAAAACGAGCTGCTGAAACTACAAGTGGAAGTTTGCGAGATATTTTTGACCAAGAAACTGCTTGTAACCAATCAGCACATCACGTTTCTTTTGGAATGAAGGAAAGCACTATGTATCGCAGACGTAGATCAGTGCAGCCGCAATTACCAGCCAATTGCAGGGAATTAGACAACTCTTTGAGAGTAAACAACATAAGTAAGTTTTTAGACGGGACCGATTTTTACAAAGGGTACGTTCGTATAAAAAACGATAATCCTCACATATTTATCGGGAAAACAGTCGTTGCTTCACCGATTGATTTGCACGTTGACGGAACATTTAAGGTAGTTTCGAGAATGTTTTATCAAATGATAACATTTGGATACATTTTGCTTGATCATGTAAGATAATCAATAAAAGATAATATAAGAAGGGTGTAAACAAGGAATTCTATTTTTTCCGCGGTGTTTTTTAATACCGTTAGATTTTTTTAGAGCACCTTAATGAATTAAAAAACAAACAAAATATATTCCCTGTTTTTTCTTGTTCACCTTCCATATATTATTATTTTTGTTATTATTGTTATTATTGTTATTACTACTGTTTTTTATAAATTATAGTTGTTTTTATTAATGTTGTTCTGCAAGTAAAAAATCATGAAGTAAAGATTTTTTTGTTTTAGTTTATCCCAACTATTTTCATACTTATGACTAGAAAAACGCAAGAGCTGTATTCTCTTGCATTTTCCAAAGTTGCTGAACTCGTTCCACATATGTCACCGTTACGGATAATGACGGACTATGAACAAGCATTGATGAATACCTTGGAAATTCAATATCCTTTAGCTGAAATTTCAGGCTGTTGGTTTCATTGCGTAAATGTAAGCAAAAAAATATTTAACTAAACATACAATAACCTTTGTTATAAAATGGCAATTTTATAACTAAATTAAAATATAATTTAAAAAATATATATATTTATTTGTACTGAAAGTTTATGTTTGCAATTATTTATATTTAGGCTGTGGTTAACAAGTGTAAACATCTTGGATTGTTTGGACTTTTAAAATTGCAAGTACACAGTGATTTGAAGAAATGGCGAAGGCTATTATTGTGTCTTTCTTTGCTATCGCCTCACCATATTCAGCCAACATTAGGCAATTTGAATCCAAATTTGTTTGTGGTGTCATTAAGTATAAATGACTTTGCAAAATGTCAAAGTTTAATGACCTATATGGAAACATTTGGGATTGGGCGTATTGGCAGTAACAAAATTTCTGTTTTAGGTTGTCCCAGAAGAACGAACTCTGATCAAGAAAGCTTCCATGCCTTGCTTTTAAAACGAATAAAGATTGCTCATCCAAACATTTGGGTTTTTATAAGTCAATATATATATATATATATATATATATACATATATATATATATATATATATATATATATATATATATATATATATATATATATATATAATCTAAAATAAAAATATAATTTTTTGAACTTATCTTTTATTTGCATTTAATTCTTTTAATATTTCAGCAGAACTAAGAAAGTTTGCAGAAGTCCAGCAACTTGATAAAGTACATTTAAAATGTGGACTTCAGATTCGTCGGAGACGAAAGCAGAAATATGTTTTAAATGATCGTAAAATCAGAGTTGCTACTGAAAATTTGGCCAACGGACGTCTAACTTCATTGGAATTTCTAAAAGGTGTTTCACATTGCGCAGATGCGTTATTTAACAATCAACTTGGCGTTAGTCGTATAAATCAACCACCGGAATTGGAAACAGTTTCATCATTTACGCAAGTTCAAATAGAGCCCTCACAGCCAGCCTAATTTAATTCCACCACAAGATGAAGCCCAGCAACTTTATGTATCAATACCACGTGATGTAGCTATAGTGCAAAATACCTACCAACTCGGAGAAAACTTACATAGTTCTACAGAAATTGTTAGAGTCACGGAGACTTCAAGATTAGTGGATGGAACTAATGGAACAACATGTCCTGTTTGTTTAGAAAATACTCCAAACTTCGCTGCTGTTCCCTGTGGACACATGATTTGCACAATGTGTATACCGCATTTACAGTTAAAATGTCCTCGTTGCCGAGCAACAGTTGTTATGTTTATACAAACATTTGCGTGATCTGCTTGATAAATGTTCATATATAAACTTTTTTGTTGAAATTTAACAGTATGGTTGTATTCAAAACTAAATTTATTTGAACTTCCAAAAAAATATTTTTATTTGAACTTACAAAGAATCATAATATTTACAAATAAAAATAAATAAATGATAAAACATTAAATTTGAGATTTCGAAATGCAATTTTGTTTGTCGAATAATTAAAAGTTATGTTTATTATTTAAAAAAATTGTAGCCACTTAATACTATCATCAATATGAAAGTATCATTTTTACAGACCTATATGGGGCTGTTAATACGTGACAGTTTTAAGGTGGGAGAGGGTATCAGAAAGTGTTACCAAATGTCACATGGGGGAGGGGGGTTAGCTTCAGTGTAACGTGACAAATTTTTAAAAATTTCAATTCTAATCACAGCAGAATCAATGAAAATGTTAGCGAAAAGTTGCAAAATTGGCTAAAAATAACGCCAAGTCTCATATTGGAAAAAGGGAGGAGGTTGACAGAAAATGTCATAAAATGTCACATGGGGGAAGGGTGGGGTGTCTAAAAACAGCCAAAAAGGTGTTACGTATTATTTGAACAGCCCCTAACTTAAAAACAAACTAATATTTAAATTAAATCTAAAACCAATTAAAACATTATCATAAAGGTCTTTATTCTATGTAGTAAAGTTCAAGTTCCGCATAATCGCTTTGCCCGAATAGAGCTGTAACAAGGGGGTTTAGGTGGTCTAGAACCCCTTAGTATTTAAAACTAATAATTTTCTTTTTAAGGAAAAGCATAATAAAAAGTCTTAAAAAATCATATATTGTGATATATCAATTAATGTTTCAAAGAAAGAATGAAACTCCGCAATAGTCAATAGTCAAATGTAATCAAAAACTTTTGAATATTGATTATTTGTGTTTTATTTAAAATCAACTGAAATTTAAAACCAGTTTAAAATAGTTTGCTTAAACTAATTTTCAACTTATTTTAGACAAATGATTTTATATAGTTCTCACTTCACCCGCTCGCTTGTCCAACTTCTACTCACACCTACCCGCTTTACCCCAATTGCAAGGTTTCTGTAAAAAAAAAATTATATACTCGATTATAATACGCGGGAAATTTAAGGGAATTGAATCAGTGCCCAAATTGAAAGTGCTTTTGTTACAACTGTTTGGTTTTGTTTGGTTTGGTTTCGAACATCAAATAAAAAAGACATAACTGTAAAAGTAATATTTAATGTCCTTCTTCTCCTCCTCTCCCCAACCTTTTCCATAATTTTAGAAAAGTACCTTTTATTAGCCATAAAGTTAACAACAACAAAAAAAAATTGTAATTTTATTTATGCAAAAGCAGTTTTTTGTCTGCCCGAACTAAGAAATGTACGCCAGCACCTAAAACATGGTCACAGAATAGGAAAAACCCGCTACTACAATTTGATCGACCTTATAAATATAAAAAATGATAAAATGTTCCATGACCACAAAGGAAAAAAATTGTTTTCTTGTCAAATTAAATGCACACAACATATTATTTTAGAAAGAACAAACTTTATGTCTACAGAGAACATGCAGAACTACTCCAGAAAAACTTTATTTAACTGAGCGATTCCAGAAGAGGTGTCATGAAACCATACATAAAAACTTGTGAAAACCATATCAATTTGACTTGTCCTTAAATCTTTAAAAACTCCGATTTGTATAGATTTTTATCTTAGTAAGATAATCTTACCACTTTAAATATAAGTTACCGAAGAGTTTACCATCATCATGAAACAAGAATTTTGGTAATGGATACTCAATAACCTTCAAAACGAGGAAACAGACTAAAATGTTTTTTGATAAAACTTCAAAACAAGGGTTTAAAGATCACATTAATTAATTTCTGGAAAAATTATAACACTGCGGGTTTCAATAAATGAAAAATAATTGAAGTAAGAAGTCTTTTAAAATATGAAATTTACATTGCCTATTGTTAAGTTAATAATGCTCCAGGTATGAAGGATATGTATATATTTGAACATAATTTTAAAATTTAATTTCAAAAGACAAAAAATGAAAACTGAAAAACTGAAAAGGAAAAACTTTTATGAAAAACAAAATGTAGTGAAACGCGTGAAAATTAAGTACATACTGATAAAGACTGCAAAAAATAAAAACGTTGCTGTAGTGTACATTGAGATGGATTGTATATGTGCCACAGCGAAAAATGACTAAAAAAAAGGTTCTCTTCACATTTCGGAGTTAGATTATTTGTATAAATTACGACAATTAAAGTAGAAGATGTTAATGTTGTTCTGGTTGCGCTTTTTATTAGCTGCTTGAAACCATTGAATTTTAACATTGATTTTATTTCAGTGTGATCACTTGACCTCATGTAATTAACATTAGGATCTCTAATTAAAATTGTTTCTAATAAATTAGGTTAATTAGGTTTAGATATCATTACTGAAAATAGGTTAGAGAAATTGTGGCTAAGGTATTTTGAGCCATCCGGTTGGCAATATAGGACACAAAACAATATACTCTTCGTATTTGGAAGTATTTTTTCGAAACAAACGCTCTCTATTTCGTTGGATTTGAGATCGTTACGTCTTACCCAGTTTAACTTATTAGATATGTAAACGGCAACACATCCACCACGTCTGTTTTTACGTATGCTGCTTAGCAATGCATAACCCTCGATATGATATAGTTCACTAGGGTCGTCCTTGCTTATATGGGTTTATATGGGCGAATATGTCACTGTTTTTGTTGCAGTTTAACAAACAAATTATGCTAGATGTTCTATAGGCCACGGATAATTAAATGAAAACGTTGTAAGCCTTTCATATACAGAATATTTTCAAGTTTCTCCATCACTAAAATAATATGGTTCAAATATATTGGTCAAGGTCATAGTTCTGCCTCCTGATAATAATAACATAACTCTTCGGAAAGCATGTTCTTTTAGCATAATTTTATTTTCTGGTTGGTATTGCCTTAAAAATAATTGTATAAATTTCAGCTCAAATTCTATAGTTTCAAGAGATGTTTCAGAATAACATATCAAATTTGAATTTTGCAATGACGTCACTTTAACAGTTATTGTAGCGTAGATTAGAAGTGTAATATAGATATAGTTAAACATTTTAAGAAAGTATACTTAGATACACGCAATATTTATAAAGAAAATAGCTTTAAATTGAAATATTTCATACGAACCTGGCTGATGGCGTAGAATAAAGTAATAATATGATGTAATTTCCAAATCTATATTATTGTTTTTTCTTCTTTTAAAACTTTATATTAAAATATGAAGTACCCTTCCCCCCCCCCACACACACACACACTACTGTGTGACGTCTAGAAAGACGTCTTTAGTTTGTCCAGATATGACGTTCTCAAGACTTTTATATGAGACCAATATAGGATGTCTAACGGAGAAGAAATCTAATATAAATGAGTGCAGCATAGAGCCACTGAACTAGTTACATCAATTAGCCATTTGTGCGATGAAGATCGATCCTCCTAGCACAAACAACTAATTGATGAAGCTAGGTCGGTTGCTCAACGCTACACTCATTTAACTATCATGTCTCTTCAAACCAAGAGGGGGGGAGGGGGATCAAACTTTACATAGTCATAATTTTTTTGACATATATGTATACATAAAAACAGTGATCGATTAACAAAATGATAGATTATTAGAAATAATTTTCTAATATTCGTGTTCTAAAAATATGACCATAAAAAGTTTGATTCATTCCCTCCCCCCCTCCCCCTTCGATTTGAAGAGATATTAAACTTTGATGGGACATAAAAACCGAACACAGCAGATTATTTCTGGAAATTTTAAATTTGTAGATAATTTGAAAATAATTTAATTATGGTAAAATAACTACTTTTTTTTAGTTTTTTTTGGTTCCCAGGCTGCAATCATTACAGTACTTGGCAAAGCATCCCTATTTGACATTAACATAAACATATACATGTTTGGAATAATTAAACACTAAAAAATGAGGTCAACGCCCCCTGATGAGTCGATATCATTTATAACACTTGAGCTCAGCTAAAATCCATATTTATCCATTAGTTTATTTATGCTTGGGTTAAGTAAAGTGTTACAAAAACGTTAGGCCATACTAAGAAAAGTACTTTGAAAAAATGCTAGTATAAAAAATAAATTTTCATATCTTTTTTTCTTATTTCAATATATGGTGTCTTTGACCTAATATGTAGAGTTAAGACATTAGAGTAGAAAAAAATTGTTTCTCTGGCTTCATTTTATTTTTCATTTTGACTAATATTTGAAAAATAAAATATTACCATTTCACTGGTAAAATTGATATGCTGAACCTAAAAATTAAGTATGGTTAATATTAAATCAGTTTTTGAATGACTAACACAATATTGGTTTTGCATGGTTTTGCTTACCTCAGGCCCAACTATCCAATGACTAAATTAACACTCAGTAATAAAATTATAATTAAAGTTTTATTTTTTTGGAAATACGAGTTGATTAAAAATGTTACATTTAAAAAAGTTGACGAACTTGATTTCCTTACAAATTAAAAGTTCATAAACCTAATGTTCAGGCCCGTGTACAGGCCTGACATATGAACATATATTGCCCGTATACGAACAACAATTGTGATTGTTAACTATAAATATAGTTTGAAATAAATAAATAAGACATGGAAATTCATGAACTTTGCTTTAAAAGAAAAAATTTAAAATGTTTTGTGTAATGCTCGGAATAATTGTAGGAACTACAACTTGATTAAATTGGTTGTCACAGCATGCTTTACTCTATGTTCACTATGCATGCTCACTGGACAAGTTACAGCAATAAAGAAGAGAATAAGTCAAGCTATTGAGTAGTATTTTGATAAAAAAAAGCTTATTTATCAAAACGGCAAACAACTTGTAAATATTTTATATAAAGAATATTTTAAACATTGTGTGGAGTAACCTCGTAATTCATTGGAAAGTTCAACAATCTCTTTTAATACTTTTGTTAACAAAGACTGTAACACGAGCCCACTACCGGGCCTAACCAAATTTGGAAAAAACGTTTATTAAGGCCCAATTTATTAGGAGCCTTTGATAAAAAAAGATCTAAACGGCTTCGTGGCATTGAGGCCACTATGCCTTATAGAAGCCTCACTAAGGTGTTCCGTTACCGCACAGTTTTTGAACGACAACACCAACTTTTAAATTGACTTTTAGACAAAGAAAATAATAATATTTCCTGAGTAATTTTTAAAAATAAAAAAATTCAAGAGTCCCCCACTAAGAAAAAGTTAGAAAATCTATTCGGTGCACCTATGCTACCGCCCTCTTATTCCAAAATTTTCAAATTTTTTCGGCGCACTTAGTCAAGTATGCACTTATGTAGATATTTGCAAATTCTATTGACGCACTTATACCAATGTTTACAAATTCTTTCAGCGCACTTATGCTAGTTCGCACTTATGCCGCACTTATGCCAGTTTTTGCGATTGATTCGCACTTATGCCAGTTCGCACTTATGCCAATTCGCACTTATGCCAATGTTTGCAAATTCTTTCGGCGCACTTATGCTAATTCGCGCTTGTGCCAGTTCGCACTTATGCTAGTTCGCACTTATGCCAATGTTTGCATATTCTTTCGGCGCACTTATGCCAGTTCGCGCTTGTGCCAGTTCGCACTTATGCCAGTCTTTGCAACTGCTTCGCACTTATGCAGATTCGCAGTTATGAAATTCGCACTTATTCAGCCTCCTCCCTAAAACCCTTAGAATCAAACAGTGTAAACATGAGCATATAAATGTTGGATTTTGCGCCATGTCGTTACAGAAAGTTAAATTCTTAAACAAAAACAAACACCATGATATAAGCCTGATTTTAAATTTGTGATTGGAATTCGGTTACTTAAATATTATGATTTGCATTTTTGTTAATTTTTTAACTTTAAATATTTAAAAATTTAGAGTAAAAAAAAAAAAAAAATTACTGAAAAAAAAATGAACTTGATGTCATTTCATCATATAGAACATTTTTCTTCACAATCAACCATATAATTTTAAATTAAAAAGTGTGTTTTTTTGAACCACCTTACTTAATTCGCCATTTTAAATAAATTAAATTTAACAGCTATTGCGGTTATGAAAGTTATGCATTTTATTAAAATTAATTACTTTTACTACTGCCTTTTTAACATTTTTTTTTTTTAATTAATCTTGATGTTATTTACATAAGTTATTTAAAAGTGTAAAAGTTTAATTTCTAATTCGTTTAAAAAAACAGGGAATTGCTCTGCATTTTGCGATTTTATTTCAGGTTTTGTTTTTGGCTTTTTTTATTCAGCGCGGTTGTTAAGTTTCTCCTGAAAATGACTAACTGGAATAATTGTTGTCTGGAATGGACTAATTAAAATTAGTTTGTTCCAGACCACAGTTTTTTGATTAGCTATTAATAAATAAAGAAAAAAATTAATTTTGATTTCTGTTACGTGGTTGTTAATTAAGATCTTATCTTCAACGTGGTTTTTAACAACGAACACGCGGAATAAGAGAAGAAGCGATAAACATCAGCAAAGCTACAAATATGCCCGGTTCCTTTATGGTAAACTTTAATCAGGACCACTTACCTATTTCCTCTTGACATAGTCAATAAAGAAACAAGTCTATCAAAGAAATGTCGTTTTAAAGCTATTTTATAAAAAGTCTTTCATTCTAAAAAGTTATAAAGCCCAATTTTAAACGAAAAAATGTTTTGAGAAAAAATTTTAGGATGAGGCCCCCCTTAGCCAAGAAAAAATTTAACATGCATGTTCATCGGGACTACACAAATGCTGCCAGAGTTCAACCAAGTCTAAAAGATTAATTGAAATTAAAAAAAAAAAGAAATTCAAAAAAGTATATTTCTCCGGATTGCTCTGAAAACAATTTTAACATGCACGTTTATCATATTTACACAAGTGCTGAAAGTTTCAGAGCACTAGCTAGTGTGGAAGGTAGTAAAAAATCAATCGCGCAATTTCGGGACCACTGATAATCGACAAACAACTTGTCAAGTCAAGCTAACGATTAAAAAATTAAAAGTTTATTCTGAAGCAATTAAACAAGATTTTAGTTTTCTAATCTTCCTTATGCGGGTTGGACACTAACGCTACGAATAGGTTATAAGGTATTAGGGTGTTCGCAACCGGCTTTCGTTACCATCTTTTTTTCAAATGGATTATATATAATAAACTGCAATAAAAAGATTACATCTGATAAACACTTCTTTTGTTATACAGATTAAATCAGGTAGTTTAAATGCCCTTACGGATACCAAAAATGTCACATTGCGTCATATTACCATAACAGAATATTTGATTGAAATGAGTAATACAAAAAAAAGCTGTAGAAAAACTGCGCTCTTACGAACAGTGACTTAGCCAAGGTTTGTATGCATGGCTAGCATCCAGTAGCGTAGCTACTAAAAGGAAATAAAAAAAAATAAATAAAAAACCAATGATTATTTAGCAACCCCTTTTAGCGCTTTGGCTCTAAAGCGGCAGGGAACCCGTCTCTACTCTACTGGTATACACGCATGTTATAAACTACCCTTTATGATATACGTGAAAAGATATCCTTTCAAAATGCCCTGCGACAAACACTACCCACATACATCAGAGTATTACCTGAATTACTTACCAAAAGGGCCCATAAACAGGTAATTGATTTGAATACGCTACTTATCTCAAAATTTATGTTAAGTCAACATGAAATGACTTCACATTGAGAAAGTAGATAGTATAACTTACATTTTACTTACTTACAAAGTAAAATATAAAATTTCAAAGATAAAATTTACTTTTAGGTGTAATTGTAAAATATGAAGTTAAACTTTTACTATATTTACTTTGTTATGCTTATTACTCTTGCTGTCTTATAATTATTACTCTTAACATAAAATTGTTCTTGAAGTATATCTTAAACTAGTTGTTTTTTATTTTTACACTTATAATTTTCAATATATAATTTGCAAAGTATAAATATATTATACGGTTATTGTAAATACGTACGATTGGGGCTCGGTGATAAGACAAATAACGTTTTCTACTTGCCCGGCCAGTGATTTCATTTATAAACATTTAAATTATAAAACTAATTATACGGCGAAATAAACAAACAAATCTAATGTTATGTGCGTATAACACTCAAGCAAAGCAAGAGGAAACGGTAAATAAAGATCTCTAATGAGGCTACGATCATTACTTTCACCACAAATGAATAGTATAATTGTGTAAACTGCCGTTTATTGAGTATGTTTCTAGCTTTATATAAAATACAAATGCATTTGTAAAATCTAGAAAAAATAATATTAATGTGATGTTTCCAAGAAAAATTTTTATCAATATAGATTTCTAAAAATTTTGTTACTTTTTCTCTTTTCATGATTACATTGCCAATGTAGAGTTCAGGTAATAGATGTTATATTCTATGCTTTTTATAGAGTGGATAAAAAAGTAATCATTTAGTTTTAGCAGTGTTAAGAGATAATCTATTTATTTTGAACCAATCGGAAAGTTTTTTTAATTTGCTATTCATATTATTGAAAAGAATATTAATATTTTCGTGATATAGAAATAAATTTGTGTCGTTTGCAAAGATTAGGTTGGTTGGTTTGAAGTTTTATGGAGATTGTTTAAATATATTATAAAGAGAAGAGGTCCAACGAAGATTTTTTATTATAAATTGAAAAGATAACATATTGCTTACAATTTGTTATCTTTTCAATCAACCAAGGGTGTTTTTTTTTTACTCCATATGATGATAATATTTCTATTAGAACTTGATGGTTGACGGTATTAAAATCTTTAGATAAGCCAATAAATACTCCTAATGTGAAATGAAATTTTTTAAAAGATTCTGAAATGTTGCGCGTAAGTTGGGAAAGTGTGTAACAGAGTATTCTGTCGAACTAATATTTTCAAAACCAAGTTGGTTTTTGTATACAATTTTACTATTAATTACATAGGCGTAAATTAGATAAAACCTTTTTTTTCCTGAAACTTATGAAAAATCTGAGTGAACCAATATAGGACGATAACTATTTATATTAGTAAGACCTCTTGTCTTGTAGATAGGAACTACTTTAACAATTTTTAGACAATCTTGAAACATTCCTTGACTTATGCTCTAAAAGATTTTGAAAAGAATGTGTTTAATAAAATCACAAAAAACTTGATGGTAAATCGTATTTTTGACATATAAACTAAGTTTTCAGAAAGAAAAACTCTTAACATACCACCATATTTTGATAGTTAAATGTAAGTAATTAGAAACAATAAAAACCACAAGTGCCTGAATTTATATGCAATTTGTTTTTAGAATTAATAACTGAAAAATCTTGCGAAACACACATTTTTTATGTCAATGGATTTTTACTTTTTTAAAAAAAATGAAACTCAAATATAATTCAAATAAGGTGCCCTTGTGGCTCTAAAAATTAAATTTATTAAACTTTCGCAAAGCTTACTAGGATCAGAAGGCGGACAAACATTTTAAAACTTAATACAAATTCAGAAAATGTTATTAGGATCTATTCTCATTAGATTTTTGCTACCTTAAATGTTTGCCAGCTGGTGCAATTAAAAACAAGTTATAGAAAGAACTAAATATTCAAAAAGTTTACATCTCGATAATTTTCTTGTTGAAAAAATGAAAATAAAATTAACATAGATGCAAATACTATTTATAATCATTATAAAAAAGAAATTTGTAAATTTTCCATTAGTTCTGATTTAAATATAGAATGCAGCATTGTTCATTTTAATACTGGAAAAAGCCATGATTTTAATGTTGTATTCTGTTTCACTTAGTCATTTATTGTATATAATTTCTTTGCTTTAATGAATCTCAATTATTTAGTTTTTTGAATTTCTTGGACCAGCAAACTGTCAAATTTCATACTTCAGGTCAAGGAGTGCGAGGTTTGAAACAAAGTCTTTTAAGTTATCTGTAAAAAAGTACAATTATGAATTAAATTTTATATCAGTAAGCATTAGCGATGTGGTTATTTTTCAAAAGTGTGGAATTATGGAGTATATTAATTTTTAAGTTTTTTTTTTCTTGTTTATAAAAGAATTTAAAATTCAAAAGTTGCTTATTTGCACTAGTTTATTTTGACGATTCAATTAACGCATTAAGATTTAAATAAAAATAAACAATTGAATTAAAAGTTTGGATTATTTGATGGAGTAATGCTTTATTTATTGGCTATAGCATCTTAACTAGTCTTTGTTACTTTATATTTGGAAAATTTTTAACAATTATGAAATTATGCTTGTGTGCTTTAATATATTTATAAAATTGAAGTTTTGTTTTTACAAGCTTACCTCTTTATTTATTTTATTATATTTTTTGCAGGCTGCAATTTTTTCATTTTTTTTCTATGAGTATATAAAGATTCCTTGGTGTAACCCTTATACAAGTACAAATATAAAAACAAGTAAATTTAAAAAGATTAAAAACCATTTTAAACAAATTTTTTAATATTGAAATTTAGGCCGTCTTAAAAATTATGGATTAAAAGTTATTCATCAATAATTTTGTAAACATGTAATAATTTTGTTTGGTCGCAACTTTAAATATATTTTTTATATAAAAAAATCATTTTAACAGTCAATATTTAGAGAGCTTGCTAAAATTTTTCTGACCTTGTCAAAATTTTTTGTTCAAGTATTTACTATTATGTGCTTCATACGAAGGAGGTTAAGTTTATCAACTTTTCGAAAATGTATTCACCCTGAGCGTATTAAGATTCTTTAAATTCTATCGTTTATTTATTTTCACTTATTGTCAAAGAAAGCTATCGACTGATAAAAATAAAAACATAGAGTAATCATATTTTGAAATGTCAAATTTCAAAATATGATTACTCTATGTTTTTATTTTTATCAGTCGATAGCTTTCTTTGACAAAAAAAACTAAGCGATCAAAATAAAAACTTTAATTGCATTCAGCTCTGAAGTGAGTTTGTATTAAAAACTGAGAAACCTGAATGGCTGTTGTTATACATTTTTGAGTTGTTTGTCAGCATTTTGATCCCAGATTTTTTATTCAATAATTGTAGGATGAAAGCAAAACGGTACCCAATAGAATATAATGCCGAATTATCTAAACGTATCTTTACATTCAAATCTATTGTTTCAACTTGTATTCGATGTTCTGTGCAAACAATCGAATTTTTTTTGTTTCTGTTAGTTCTATAATGTCTCAACATTTAAGATATTTAAATTGATACACCCTAATGCATTAATTTTAATGTTGGGATAATAATAATAAATTTCAATTAAAATGTTTTATGCAGAAAAACATATTCAATTGAAATATGGTTTTGATTAAGTATTTTTTACTTCATGTATTTTTTCAACACTCACTAATACATCATGGTTTACACCCAACTACGAGTATTATTAGTTTACAAAAGGGGGTTGCAAATTTTATATTGTCAAAATTTTTAACTCTTTTTTAAAATTTATCGATGAATAAAAGTCTAGTTAAAAATAATACAAAAAAAATATTTCATCAACTTGTTGCTCTTACGTTTGGGGCAAGGGGGCAAATGATTTGAGGGCTCTAATCATCGCAATTTTTTGCAAAGCATCCTTATTTGTCATAAGTATAAATATATAAATGTTTGGAGTTTGCTCAATGTCTGGAAATCTCAAACACCAAAAAATGCTTTTGGCGCCCCTGACTCTTGCGACACTAGTTGAAACATTTCATGTAATTAAGAACAGTAGTCGTATAGAATTTTTAGTTTGAAATCCAATAGGTTTAAATTTGCTTAATTAAAGAGAACTTCCCATATTTGTAAAACGTGAATAAAATCTTTAGTTTGCGGAACCATTTTATTGACCAACTCTATTTTCAACAGATGGTATGCGGAAAAATATGCAACTTAAAACAGCCAATTGCACTTCTTTAAAAATTGCACTTAGATTAAATTGCTTCACCAGTAGTTGAACACATTTGTGTAAAAAGGTTTTCATTTTTTAAGTTTCATAGATGCTGCAAAATTATATTACAATAAGCAAACATATAAATGTCTTTATCTTTTCTTCAACACGTATACCCTTTACGATTTTTATTTAAGTTAGAGATATCCAAGATTTTAGTTTTTTTTGACCCCTCTTGCAATTTAACAAATATGATACCACTAACAATGTAATTTTTGATAAAATGTTGAGACTTTAAATAAAATTTTAATAAAATTTACTTAAAATAACTGATGACTTTACTTAAAATAACTGACTTTTCTATCTTATCTCGAGGACCGCGGTTATGGAATTCGATCCTTAAAGAGGAAATAAAAAACATGAAGTCATCAAATCTCCTTAAAGCAGCAGTCAAACAGCACCTATTTAACTAAAGTGACATCAACATACTCTCTCATTTTTAAAGATCAAATTAATCATAACTAACTAAAACGAATTTATCCCTTTTGAATGACCACAAACGATGATTATATTACAATACAAATAGTTTTTTATTTCTTTTCTATACTTATCTATCAGATCGTTACGTACAAGGCTTTGTTTTTGGTTTATTTCTACTTATGAATTTTTAATGTCACGTTAATCTCACGTGAAACTCATTGCAAAGTTACAAATAAAAGGGGCCTAATTGATAAGACTGCAGTCTTCTACTTGCTTCTGTCATTATTTTAATTTTTTTAAATCTTATTTATAAATGTATACATATAAGTATACTTGTATTTATAAACGTATTAAAGTTAATTGTATGTAAAATAAATGGTGACAAAATAAATTACAAAAAAAAAAAAAAAATGACGTATTAGTGAAAAAACTAAAATCAGATACAGCTGGCTCATGTTTTTGTAGTTTACAAGTCTTGACAATGTATATTGAAGAGGAAAGATGTCACTAAATTAAAATATTATGTACCAGGTAGCTACTTGTTATATGTATGTATAAAAATCTGGTAGAATATAAAATCTTTTATTTCAAAAAATATTGTCTTTTGAGTAAATTTTGTATAAAAAAATAAATTTTTTGCATTCTGTCCATAGCTTCATTAACTAAGACTTATCTTGAAAAGTATTTTAATGAGAAATTACAGTATTATGCCACAAACATCACTTTTTGGATTCAATGGTGTTACAATATTAATGCCAGTTTTAGTATTCTTTCATTTGTTATGAAAAACTTTCAAATAAAAAATTTATTAAAGAAAAGTGTTACCTTTTTTTTTCTTAACTGAATTCGAGTTATTGAATCAATAGAATATTCTCTGCAATGTTGTAATAATGAAATAATATTAAACTGTATTTTATTTCTTTAATGTTTTAAACGTCAATCCTTTAGCCTCAATATAAAAATACTATCTTAAATTAAAATAAGAGCTTTCAAACGCATTCAACCATTAAGTATTTATCTTTGCTTTTGTATTGTCATAATGTTGATTTACTTTGATGTACAAAGAATAATAAAACATTTTAATATTTTGTGCTCGGTTAATTTTTATTTATTACACACATAAATACGTTTTATTTATAACTTTAACTGTAAAATAATGTAAAAAGTTCTATTATAACCTTATTATAGCAGAAAAAAATCTAAAAAACAAGACTTTTTAATAATCAAACTTATACGTTTTGTTTAATACAATCTTTTAGTATTAGTCGCATCATACTTATAAATAGATAGTCTGGAAAAACGGGCCGTTTCCATTGTATTGCCGTTTTAACTTGAAATTTGATACTTAGCCGGTTTACCTTGCTCAACTTTAAAAAATAAGCAATGAAATTTATATACTATATAAATTCTTTATAAAATTGCAACATAGCTTGAAGATTTGTATATAGCGATTACTGATGAAGTTTTTGACAATAAGCAAGGAAATTGAACAAGATCTAGATGTATTATTATTTAAAGATTGATTGGTATCCAATTTTTCGTGCAACTTGTGTTGTAAAATTTACAAAACGGAATATAGCTAAAAAGACATAAAACTTCAAAACAAAAACTCATTAACCCATTTAGCAAAGATAAAAACTCCATAACATTTTGTCATCTTGATCTTAAAAAAAATAATATTGAATAGTCTGTTGATAAATTGTCAAATGATTTATGGGGCTTTGCGATAAGACTGATTTGTCTTTTTCTAGCCCAAGCAGTGTATATACATCTATTCAAGTATAATTTTGGAGTTATTTTCTTTATGGAAAAATACAAAATAATAATTTATGCTTGCCTGAAGAAATTCTTTGAAAAAAAAGAAAGAGTTAAAACTTCAAAGCAGAGCGTTAGTTTTACTTTTGAAAAAAACTGCACATTATTATTTCAAAGTACAACGGTGATGCAGAAAAATTTTATTTTCAGTTTAATGGGCTTCTTCATAAAAACTTATTGCCATCCAAGCTTGATGATGTTTTATTGACCAACACTTTGATTAATGAAATTGCCAATCACATTTTTCAAGATTTTTCACGAAGTAAGCATAATACTTCATCTAATAGTGAAATTTTGTCAGCCAATAATTTTTATGAAAAAGAATTAAGTGTAATTTAATATTTGGCTGGTTCAAATTTTCTAAATCTGATAAGCAATATAAAAAACAATGCATGGAAATATAATTTATTATGTATTTTGATACTAATAATAGAGGCGATTTTTTTTAAAACTAATATTTACACTCAAAATATCTTTATTCAATGTGAAGCAATTTTTCGTAAACAAAGCAAATTTTTTGTAACATCTATCAACAGCAAAGCTCTGGTTAATGAAATGCTTAACTCAGTTATTACAGGATGACCAGAAAAAACGGAGACAAAATTTAATATGTCCTGATAATAAAGTTTTTTACGGTATCCAATTAGTTTTATTGGTTTTCGGATTCTCCATGTTTTTATGTTTAGTATATATATGTTCTGAGTTTGATATCTTTAAAATATATATGACTTTTTTAGAATGTCAAATAAACGTAGTGCAATTTTGGAGTTATTTTGTAAAGGAATGCATAAATGTGATATTGTTCGCTTGCTTAATGTGCCTAGGCAAACTGTGTCCAAGGTTGTCAATCGTTTCAAGGAGCTCGGCCACAATGTCACCGTCCAGAAAGTGGTAGAAGACGCACCGTCAACACGTCCGCCAACCGCCAGATCATCAGGAAGCGAGTCAAGCGAAATTCGAGGGTCTCCATGCGAAAAATTGCACGTGAAACCGGAATGAAACGTGAATCGGTGCGACAAATGGCAAAAAGGAGCTTAACGTCATGCCTTACAAGCTCCAAAAAGTTCAATTGCTCACCGATGAAAACAAACGTGTGCGGCTCCAGAAATGTTTCGAACTCAAGCGTCGGGCCGTTGCTCAGCGATGGGAGCGCATCCTGTTCACGGACGAGAAACTGTTCACCGTTGAGCAGGCGCACAACCACCAAAACGACAGGAGCTGGTCCGCTGAGGCTTCCGGCACGTCGGCCATTGTCGAACACCGCCAAAATCCGCAGTCCGTTGTGCTCTAAGGCGGAATCTGCGCTAGCGGTAAGACCCCCGTTGTCTTCGTGGATCAAGTAGTCAAAATCAATCAAGAAGTCTACCGACGCGAGATTCTCGAGACTGTGGTACTTCAGTTGGCCCAACAGCACTTCGGCGGTGTGAATTGGACGTAACAACAGGACTCTTCCCCTGCTCACAAGGCGAAAGCGACTTAATACTGGTGTCTTATCCATTTTCCGGACTTCATCGCGTCTTCGGAATGGCCGCCCTACTCGCCGGATCTCAACCCGACGGATTACAGTGTGTGGTCAATTTTGGAGGTCAGGGCCTTTGCTACACGCCACATAAGTTTGGAGTTGCTGAAGCAATCGCTACGCCGGGATGGATTGATTGTCGCCAGACGACCTGCGGCCCATCCCTGAATATTTCAAGACGCGTTTGAGCTTATGTATCACAGCGGGAGGAAGCCACTTCGAAACCGGCTGAGTATATTATTGCGGAAGGTCCATGTTGTTGTTATTCATCGCTGTTTTACTTAATTTTTGTTGGTTTTATAAAAAATCATTAAAATTGTTTGTCTCCGTTTTTTCTGGTCACCCTGTATAAGTATCTTAAAAAATATGTTACAGTACTGAATTGCAGATTGATAAAGAAATATCTTTTCTCTTCTTGAAAGTATACTTGTTTTGTTCACAAAGGTAAGAAGCTTTTTCTATGCTAGAGATATTCGTGAAAAACATCAGACCAACAAGCGGCGAAAACGCAAATCTTCTACAAGAACAGAGATCTTAAAAGCAATGTGCAGCAGCGTAGTTGCTCCTTAACTCTGGTCTTTAGAGTCTCAGACATCGGCTTGGAAAAATACAAATGAATATTTTTATAGCCACAAATTTAATAAAAGTATTATGACTAAAACAATTTAATTCTTTTTATATAAATATATTGCAAATTATATGTTGAGTGAAAAAGAGATTATTAGCTTTCAAATAGTTGCGTGTTTTATATATAACTATGTACAAGTGAGGCAGGTTGACATCCTGTCACCTATTTATAAATTATAAACCGTCCTACCACCTTTTTATATTGCTCCTAATACAATAAGGATTGTGCTTATATATATATATATATATATATATATATATATATATATATATATATATATATATATATACATATATATATATATATATATATATATATATATATATATATATATATATATATATATATATAAGCACATATATATATATATATATATATATATATATATATATATATATATATATATATAAATGATGACAATATTAATGAATCCATCAATCAATTTTTAAAATCATTTAATAAAGTTTTAGACCAATGTGCCCCCAATAAAACTTTGACTAAAAATCAAATCAAACTTAAATCTAAATCCTGGATCTCTAAAGGCTTACTTAAATCTATTTCTGTAAAAAACAAACTCTATAAAAAATTTGCAAGATGTAAAAACATTAATACTAAAAATGAACTTTTCACAAAATTTAAATTCTATAGAAATAAAATTAGCAACTTATTATAAAGTAGTAAAAAATCGTACTACATAACATATTTTAATAACAACATGAACAACATAAAAAATGCATGGAAAGGCATAAAAGATATCATAAATATTAAAGCATCATTACATAAAACACCTACTCAGCTAAATCTGAACGAAAATATCATCACAGACCATGCCACTGCACAGTGGGCCAGAATGCACTTTTACTGGACAAAATTCATAACTAATTTAATATTAGAGCTATATTCACTAAAATTAGTATGAGTACTAATATGATGTCTGCGCTTTTTATGAAGGTAATATTTTTTTATTTCGTTGCTATGGATACTTTTATTTTGCTTAGCAACAACCTACTTTTGTTATCTGCAGATATTTTATAAGTGCTATATTCACTAAATTTGGCATGAGTACCAATATGAGATCACACTTCTTACAAAAGTGATAATTTTTTTAATTTAGTTGTTATGGATACTTATATTGCTTAGTTATCGGATACTTTCCTTAGTTACAAAGTGGTAAATTGATATTTGAATATCTTATCGGATTTTTGACCTACCTATATTGAATAAAAATTGAGTATTTAGGTAAATATTGTTTTAGGAATAATAAAAGCAAAAAATAGTGCAAGAAAACGTTATCAATTTTAAATTACATCAAAAAATTATAAAACAATAATATCGTTTGAAGATTGTTTAAGTAATTGTAAAACATCTGAAGGAAATGCTTTATGATTTGTTTGGTGTGATGTTGATTTACGCAATGATGAAATAACAGGATCACTGGAAACTAGGAGTCTATTGATAAGATCAGTATTTGTTGCTTTTCTGGATGTTTTTCGGCTGAAATTTTCGCGATAAGATTTAAAGTCTTTATTTCTAGCCTCTTGAGCTTCCTCTGACATAAGTCCGATGGGTAATGTAAGGCTTTTAATTATGTCATGTCCATGTATCAATACTTTGTGAACTGATTGAGCCATGTAATACCATGGATAAAGGGACACATATAGTCTAAAAGTGTCAAAACAATAATCCTTGAACTTTAAGCAGTCTATTTCATATCCTGAAGAGAGCGTTACCAAGATAATGTAAAATCTGAATATAAAGTTTTGGTCAATACCCAGAATTTCAGCTGTTTGTTCATATGCTGCAAAAGCACGCCTAAAGGTATTGCCATCATTACTTTTAGGGAAATCAACAACAAGTCCCATTTTGTTCATAAAATCAGTCTGAATCTTTTGTTTAGCTACAGATGCCTTTTCTTTGTGTTCTTTAGATCTTGCCTGCCACTTTCTTGTTTCTTTTTTATATGCAATGTGCAATAACATCTCAAAAAATCGAATCCATGCATGAAGACTGGAAAGACCATATTTGAACTCTCTGTTAGTATAATCTATATTAAGGATATCAAGACTATTCATATTTTTTGGAGAGACACCACACACTGAACAGCATTGGTATGAGTTATTTTTTTCAGATAATATTGTTTGAACCTTCCCATCAATCATTGTAAGTTCAATAATACAATTCACTTCAATAGAAGATCCGCAAACCTCTAATAAAATCATACCCAAGCTTTCTATCTCACTTTTAATGTACTGATCTTCTTCAATCACAGATTCCTTGGATTCCATTTTGTATGCAAATTTTATGGGTCTACAATAGGCTGTGGAGGACAACTTTTGATTTCTCCAAATAGGCACCTTTTCGTTGCTGTTGTTAAATCCAGTCAAATCCAATGGGACAAGACAAGTAATAAATAATGATTCTTCACGCTTTAAATCTCTGTTAATGTCGGGTTCTGATAAAACTTGTTTATAAATGCTTTGGCCAGTAGCACCATCAAAACCAGCCTTACACGTTAGTGTCATTGTTTTTATTGCTTTGTCGTTCAATATCAAGTGCCTTAGCACAGGTTTCTGAACTGCACAGATTCTTTGCAAAGTATGAGTCATTAAATCTTTTAAAGGAACTGAAGCTGAATAGTCCTCCACTGTTATGTTTGCAGGATAACATTTCAATTTTGCATCTCTGACATCATTGTAAGCGGGGTAGATGTTATATTCTTTCTCCAAGGCTCCGCTTCTAATCAATTGATAGGAAGCTTTTGTCAGACTTGCATCAATTATTAAAGCCAGTGCTTCGTCTGCTGAATATTTAGTTGCTTTATCTGTATTTGATATATTTAAAACACTCTTGGCAGCAATAACAACAGATTCATCTCTAAATTTTTTATTAGCAGCAAAAAATAATTCATTGGATGAATGAGATTCAATTAAACAAGATACACGCCGTTTTTTAGTTTTATTAGAACTATTATCAAATGCAACTGGTTTTCGACCACGTCTACTTGCAGTTGGTTCATTGTCTTTTTTTCTGACAATTAAATATTCATTAAGCCAGTTCACAAACTTCTTTTCAAAATTTTTCACAGTATAGTTTGCAGATTTCCACTTTTTTTTATACAAGTAAACAAATCGTTGAACAGCATGTCTAAAATCAACGTCTTTAAAATCAGCAAATTTTGGCTGAATAAATTTTAATATATCTTCAGTAATATTTTGTTTTGAAATACTAAGATTGTTTTTTTGGAGAAAATTATGAATGTCTAAGTTTAACAAAACCATATCTAAATAATTATTGTAACAAGTATTTTGTATTTAAAAGTAAAATGTTATAATATATATGCCGCCTGGAATACTAATACTTGTTAGTAATTAAGTTACTACAAGTGTTAGTAATTAAAATTAAAAGTAATTAAATTACTGTCAGTGTTAGTAATTAAATTACTAACAACTACCGAAAATATGTTGTTGCTATGTTATTTGTCCACCTACTGGCCCACTGTGCGGCGATTCAAAATGTTCACGGCGATTCGTTGTTGTTTGAACACAATCAGCACATAGTTGTCCACGCACGGTTATTTCGATGCAGCTCTCATGTAACCAATCACGGCACGCGTCACACTCAATCTATTCATCATCAATGAGAGGATCAGTTGCTTCACCTTATGCAAACCCACAATATTTGCAAATGTCCTCTTCTTTTTGTTTCTTTTCTTTTTTGGATTCTTTCTTTTTCTTTATAACCTTCTGTTTAACAGTTTTCTTCTGTTTCTTTTCTTTGCTGGTCTCTTTCTCTTTAGCTGCTTTTTTTGTTATTGGTTTGGTTCTTTCTTGAATAAATGCTACATTTTCTTCTGATGTCAATTCATAAGATGGTGGTTTCTTACGTGGCCAACTGCTTTGTGGTCGATCTCTGTGTGGCACTGGCATCAAGTTTTCGAAAGACACATCGAGGTCTGCTTGTTCAATTGACACAATTGCATTTTCATCAGTGGTAGGTAAACAAGTACTACCAGCAATATCAGTATTGACATGTTGCTCATGCTGCTTATCTAGGCGAGTATTAGAATTAGATGCATTAATATTATCTTTATTAGCTGTATCAACAAGTTTAGCACTAGAACTATTTGAAATATCTGGCAATTGCATTTCATTCAGATTAATTATGTCAACGGATTCGGTCACAGAAATCAACTGCAAATTCATAGCTGCATTAGGTACAGGTGGCTGTTCAATACTCGATCGCAGTGGCAAACAAGAATTTTCAATATTTGACAACAAATTGGGCTGAGAATTCGAGGCTGTTGAATCTAATTTTTGTAATGGTGCTTGGTGCAAAAGCCTCTTCAGGAATAGCTTTGGCATTAAATGGAAACAAGCCAGTAGCACGAAAGCCAGCCTGAGCCAGTTCAACAGTCATCGATGCTTGCCAAGTTGGTGTAAACAAGCTAAAAAATTCCTTTTTTTCCTGTTTACGGCCAGCATTCTTTCGTGTAAACAATCTGATGCCCTCATTCCACTTTCTCTTAAATGAACCAAAAGGCACACGATCCAGCGGTTGCAGCCAATGAGTAGTATGGCTTGGTAATGCAAATACATGAATATTGTTTGCTTTCATTAGGTTTAAAAATTCAAGGTTAAACACATGTGAATAGTGATTGTCCATAATTAAAAGATGAGGTCGACCGTTTAATAGTCCTAATCGTTGTAAATTGTTGACAAATAACTGTCCAAATTCCACAAACAAATCTTTATTTATCCAGCCACTATCACTTGCTTTTACAATAGCACCGAAAGGAGCACCATCTTTCCAGCCTTTGCCAACAGTTTTTCCTTTATGAATGATCATAGGTGGTATAATATCGCCAAATGCATTTAATGCTGCCAAGACAGTAGATGTCTCCCCTCTTTCTAATGCAGTAAGATTATAAGCAGGTTCACCAACAATTGCCACAGCTTCTTCTGCCTTGTGAATATTCATCACACCTGTCTCGTCGACATTCCAAATGTGCCTAGGACTGTCTTTTATATCCAGTCTTTGCACTAAGTCTTCATACAAATCAAACCATTTCATAACCTGAGTTTTGTTCATACCCATTGCTCTTGCTGCAGACAGATTCTCTGCCTTTTTTGTGCTTATATCAGGAAATCTGTTCAAAAATCCCTGAAACCAGTAATAACCGGCAATTTTTTTTGATTCTGAAAATCCTTTTATTCCTTTAGCATCAGAATAAGCATATGCAATTTCTCGAATATCTTTGCGAGACAAAGGAAACCCTGCTCATGCCATTTTTCTTACAGTCTCTGCTAATTCTTCTTCACTTTGTTGTGAAAGAATTGTGGGTCTCCCAGAAGCACTTTCCACTTTGCTCACTTTTCCTGACAATCTCCTCCTCAAAGTTTCATATGGCATATTCCACGCTCTCGCTATCAGCCGTATTGACAACCGTTCAGTTGAAGGTTTTTCTTCTTGTTTTCTGTATTCTTCCATAGCACCAGCCATATTTCCTTTTTGCCATAAATTTAGTTTTGTGCCTGCATGACTTTGAGGCCTCGGCAGTTTTTTTGGACTTCGATGTTGTCCTCGAATTGCCGGTACCTGCTCGGACAATTTTTGTTTTCCTTGAGATTTTTGGCTTCTTCGGGCCGTGATCGGTTGATAACGTACCATTCTGTAAAAATATCATAAAAAATTCCAATAAATTAACAATTCATGTGGGTCAAAAAGCAAAAAAATTTATAATATTTTTTACATTTATTTATTATTGCAATTTTTGGAAAAGTGAGCCAATGGCTCGGTTTACCTGAATGCCCTTGGCTCGGTTTATCTAACAGTTATGCAAAACCGAGCCAGGTTGAAAATTCGATTAAAAAACTTTATCATCGCTCAAATACATATCAACACTGTATTTTTTGAAATAGTTTCTCATACTACTAATATTACTATCATATTTACTATAAATAGTGTCAAATATGAAATACTCACTTTTCTTAATTGAAGCTAAACAAAATATAAGGTCTTAAAGCGAAAAAACATTTTGTTACTACTCGAATGATTATAATTATACCACCGCGAAAATAATTGCTTAGCAACTGTTTTTAAAATATTCATTAGACTTTAAAATGAATAACTAATATTAAATAAATTGTTATAAATCGAAAGGATAATTTGATTTCGTAAAATTGCAATATTTAGGCGACCGGCTCGCTTTATCCGATGGCTCGCTTTATCCGAAATGACCCTAAGTACACTTCAAACAAAATAAAAATAAAAAAACAACTGGAAAACAATTTACCTGCTTTCGGTAACCTGTTGTCATACTTCAGTTGCTGTCATGATGCAGCTTGTTGGTGTTGTTTAATGCAGTTATTTCATGTTGGCTTTTATTAAACTTTAGTTTATTTTAAAAGACATCACAATATATTGAAAATATTTTATTTAAAAAGCAAAATAACAAATGCTTCAAAGAGCCGAACAATAGACATTAAAGATAACAAACCAAATTGAGATAAAAATAATTTGCATTCATATAGCTAAATATTTTTTCTTAGCTTGTAGAAAATTTTAAAAGCAGTGAGTTCAATAAATTTAGTTACCAGTTAATTATTTTTAACAATAGAATGTAGCATCATTATATTATAAAAATCGGATAATGAATCAGTTTAACTCACTCTGGCATCTATTCAGAGAAAGCAACAGAAACACTTCATCATGATTTCAATCATCACTGGCAACGGTTCAAAAGGCCCAGTAATTATCCGGACTAACCTTAAAAAAACTTTTAATCCGTTTGATTGAATACAACAGCAAGCATTCTTTTAAACATCTTTGTAAAGAAAATAGAATTAGAAAATAGATTGTTAGAATACTGTATTTTAATATATACAAGAAATTACCTTTTAACATCAATTTTTAAGAACTATATTTATAAGAATAATCCTTTTTTACCTGATTTATACTGTTTATTTATAGAATAAATATGTTAAATTAAGTTTCACATTTTTTCAATAAAAAATGTAACTGTTCAGAGCATTAAAATCAAAAATTTCAAATCAATTTTTCTTTCACCGACGATTATGAAAGATTTCAAAACAAACGCTATTGTACTCCTACATACTTGTATTATCATACCCCAAAAGGTTTTTCTCGGGAAAAGAGGTTCGAATTAAAAGTTATTTCGTGACACAGTGAAATTCTTGCTGTTGTAATCTATTATTTGAGAATCGTGTTAATATTGATACAGATATTGAAATTGATACAAATATTAAAACAAATAATCTAAAAAAAAAAAAAATAATAACCTAAAAAAATATTGAAAGAAATAATCTGAGTATATGATATACTATACATAAATATATATATATATATATATATATATATATATATATATATATATATATATATATATATATATACTTGATATACAACATCATGAATCAAGTTCTTACTACTCGAAAGTTTCCGACATTGCAGAGTCTCATGCAGAATTGTATTTTTCAAAAGGAAAACATTCAAGTGATACAGAGAGCGATTATCTTGATAATTCTTAAAATTTAATATACTTAATCTACAACTTTATAACTTTCCTATTCGAAATAATTGGACTAGCAAATTAGTTAATGAACTTCTTGAAATATTATAAAATCAAGGTGTGGGATTCCCGAAGATGCAAGGCAAGTTTTAAAAACACTTAGAGGCATAATTTTTGCTGAAAAATGTGCTGGTAATTATGCTAATTATGCTTGGTTTGGAACAGACAGGTATAAAGGATATATTTTTCCACTACGGAAAAAAGAACCAATTTTTTTGAATTTTATTGATGGTTTACCTTTATTTAAATATTTCACTAAACAATTGTGGCCAATATTAGCTTGCTTTGGTTGTTTTAATTTTTTATTGTTGATATGTATTGTCGTGAAACCAATCCTGATTCAGTAACTGATTACCCAAAAGGATTCTGTTTTTGAGTTAAAACAAAAAATAAAAAATGGTTTTCTATACAAGAAAAAACATAAATGTAACTGTTAAGTCTGTCTTGTGCGATGGTCTAGCAAGGTCCTTTTTAAAATGTATTGTATCTTACAATGGTTTTAGGAAGGGCTATGTTTAATAAGGAAACTACCTATCTTTTATATAAATCAACTGATATGACAAGTTTAATTTTTTTAACTAAATTCTTTTGTCAGTGATTTATTCTACTCCTTTAAAATTTGAAACTTCTTAAAAATTTTAGAAGCACCTTACAAAATAAAAGACACTAGATTCGAGGCGATCAAAAGTATTTGATTGCCACAGAACATTGACGGATTACTTCAATCAACTCCACTTCTTTTACATCATTTATGTAGAGATTTGCCAGGACTTTTCATTTTTCTTGCTGACTAAGTTTTTCTTTATCACTAAAAGGAGATGGAGAACACAACATGAACAAAAACACATCCATTGTCTTTTGAGCTGTATCCATTCTGTATCATATTCTGCAGACATTGTTGACACATGGAAGAGCCTTGAAGCAGAAAAAAGTCAAGGCAACGAGTTCAAATGATTGAACCCACTTTTTGAGTGCCTTAACTAAAATCAGTTGATGATCTTCTAAATCAAATTCCTCAAGAATTTTTAAGGACTTTAGTATTTCTTTTGGTCATTTCGACAATGGCTGGATAGTAGGCTATGCCAAAATATCGCGATTTTCAGAAATGAAAGGTCGCGGTATAAATACCTGTTCTATACATAAAAAGAATTTTATAAACCAAATTTGACCTCTCCAGGACCATATTTAGTGCTAGAAGATGATTTTAGGTTTTTATGCAAATACGAGAAATCATTGTTTTTTTCTGAAAATAAAAATTCTTTTTGAAATGAAGAAAAAATATGTAAGGAAAGGTATTTTTTAATTTAAAATCAAATATTGTTACTATAACAGACTTTTTACAATTTTGCCAGTGCACTTTGGTCAGCTTCTAATGATACTAACGCCCTGTGCTATCTGACAACTAGCAGTATATCTTGCCTTTTGTCGTCCTTTAATGCACTGATTATCTGATATATCTTTGTATTAGATTGATATTCCGCTCTGCTGAGTCATTTGTAACATTTAAAGATTTAACAAACTCGCAAAATGATACATAGCAATCATTTTTCTCCAGCTTTCCAGCAGCTAAATATGTTTTCCAGGTAGGAATTTCGTCCTGTATGCCTAGAACAATGAACAGAGCCCAACTTTCCTCTGTAATCAACTCTGTTACCTCAGAGGTAGGTGAAACTAGGACAGCATCAGGTTTACCATTGGAAATAGTGTTGATATCTGGTACCTCAAAGGTCAACAGCTTGTCTAGAACTGCAAGCTTCTCTTCAAAATCTGGATCTCCCAGAATTAACACAGCAACCTTTGGGGCAAAGTACCAAGATTGCTGCTAAAAAATTTTCAGAAAAGCAGTTTGATTACTAACAATTTGATTAATATAGAGAAATTTACAAAAAGACTACGTTATAATTGATATTCTTACCTGTATGTTTGCTGGTCTGGATAGAAATTTAGGTCTTCTTCAATAGCAGCTTGTGCTCGGAAAAATTTTTTAAAATTTTATTTTTGACAAAATATATTTCATAAAAATAATATTTATTAGTAGGTATATATATATTATACATATTTTCAAAGTAACTTTTATGTGATTGAAGCTCGTGTCACCAGCTCAAGTGTAACGTCTGTAGATAGAGTTGTTAGCATCAAAAAAAGCTGTAGGATGAAGCAGTAGTGCTCTCTGTTACTGCCTTAGCTGAAATATCAGACATTTTTATTAATGAGTAAAATTGAAGGAAGATTTGGTGGAGTTGTTTTGTGTTAATAAGCATTGAAGCTTTAAAAGTTGATTTTGTTAGTGTGAGTGTGTCACATCTGTGGTAAACATTTATAGAGTATATAAATTTACTTTTTTATAAGCAATAATTTTAATTACTAGCTATTACCTGGACATGTTTACTCCAAGGGGAACAGAGTCCTAGCCTCAAAACATAGCACCCCTTTTAGGCTTTTTCTTTTAATCTGTCACATCTGTGGAATACAGGAAGCAACAGGCGTGACACCAGTGGAACGGACGTGACAACAAATAACAATTTTACTTGTATATGGATTTATACTATTTTTAATATTTTAAAACTTTCCTCAATTAGCCGATTAATTATCAGAGAAAAGATAAATGTTTCTAGCCTGATAGATTACAAAGATGGTATAGATAGAAAAAACTAGAGAATTGAAAAAACTAAGTATAAGAAAGGCGAGGAAGAAGATGAAAGCTGAAAACCCAGAAAAGTATGACGAACAAAAACAAAAAGACAGAAAGAAAAAAAGCAACACGGAAGAAAATTCATGAACTTTCAGAAAGGGATAAAAGATCAGTAAGAAAAGGTTGGAAGGAAAGGACCAAAAGAAGTCGAGAAATGAAAAAGAAAAGACAACAACTAATTGAATATTTGTCAACACCACCTGAAAGTCCAATTGTAAATATTCCTACCGACAATGAACTAGACTTTAATGTATTTCCTGGTCCCAGTCAAGAATCTAGTTCCAGAAATAGCAGCGGGCTAAAAGTTCGTAGAGTGTATAGAGATGGGTTAAAGAAAAAAATCCAAAAATTAGTAGAAAAAAACAATTTGTTAAAGCAAAGAGGTGATAAATACAAACAAAAATTCTACAGACTGCAGTCTGCAAAAGATATTACTCCTCGAAAGGTGGTTAAAAAAATGACTAGTGGCACAAAATGCTCAAAGGAAGTAAAGAAAAGCTTGCTTTTTAGCGAAGTGTTAAAGACACAAATACAATCAAATTTTTCTACTGAAAGATGTATTAACAAAAAAAAGGTTTTTGCCAGGGTATTTAGCGGAAAAATAATAAAGAAGTTCAGACTTCAAAGAAACCTTAACAATCTTACTTCTAGATATATCTTACCACGCAATCCATACCATACACATCAACTCTCAAATATACTGAAACAACGAAAACTTAAGATGGAAGTACAAAACTTTTTATAAAAAGATAGTTCTAGTAGGCTTACGGCTGGGAAAAAAGAAACAATAACAAGAAACAAACTGAAAAAACAGAAAAGACTATTGAATGATACAATGTTAAATTTGTATATTGACTTTAAACAAACAAACAAGTTCAATTCAACATCTTATAGCACATTTTGTAAATTGAGACCCTTTTGGGTAGTTCAACCAGACTTTTGTAAACGAGATACTTGTCTTTGTATTGACCATGAGAATTTCGCTTTGGTTCTTGAAAAGTTGTATACTTTAAAGATGTTGGTATATAAATATCCCACTGACTTGCTAAAAAGTATAACATGTGATGGCGAGCTGAGAGAATTGTGCCAAGAAAGAAAATGTGGAGTATGCTGTTTAAACGAAAAAATAGTTTGTAAAGAATTTAAGGATGAACAGGCAACTTTTACCCAATGGTCTAAAAAGAGTTGAAGTTTGGGTAAAAGGTAAAATGAAGACATGTTTCAAAACTGTAAAAGAAGAGTTAACATTAACTAAAAAACAGTTGTTTTTACATTTTATTAGTAACATGTTGGAAAAGTTTATGAGGAATGTATGCAATATAAAACACCAGTACAAAGCTACATCAGAAATAAAAAATAACTTGGGGCCAAGGGATATTTTCATTCATTGTGCTTTTTCAGAAAATTACAATTGCAAATAATCAAAAGAAATTCAATCGCTCCATTTTGGTGGATCAAGAAACCAAGTGTCAATCCATACAGTTGTGATGTACTATTACAGTATTTCTGAAAAAAAAATAAAGGCCAAATCTTACTGTACATTTTCAGATAACAGGCAACGCGACTTTGTTGGGATCTGTGCACATTTAATGGTTGTTATTAATGACTTGAAAGAAAAGCTGCCTATCATTGAAACAGTTCATTTTCTTAGCGATAGTGCTTCTCAACAGTACCGAAACAAGTCCATGTTCTATTTGCTAGGTACTTTTTTTCGAAAAGAGTTTGGAGCTAAAACAATGAGATGGAATTTCACAGAAAAGGGGCACGAAAAAGGTGCCCCTGATGAAATAGGGGGATGTATCAAAAGAACGGCATAATAGGACAAGGGAACGATATTCCTGATAATAATTGTTTGGTTGAAGAAATAAAAGAAAAGTGTCCAAGTATAACCATCTATACTATTAAAAAAACATATTTCAATCTTTATGAGAAATGTGTACCCAAAAACCTAACAACTTTCAAGGGGACTTTACAAGTTCATGAGGTGTTTTGGAGTTCCACTAAAAAAGTAACTTTGTATATGAGAAGGCTGACATGCACTGAATGTGACAATGGTACAAAATACAATCACTATTGTATTGGAGAAGTACTAATCCCTACTGAATCTTAGACAGATCTTCATCCTCGTATCCTTTTAATGTATAAATTTATATTGGCTCATATTGAATATTGCAAACTTTTGCATTGCTTAAATGTCATAGGTACTTAGCCATCAAGAATGTTTGAACATTAATATTTAGTTTTTCAGCGAGCCTTGTATTTTCATAAAATATTGAAATAAGTTGTGCATCAAAAACTTTATTTAACTGTTATTTAATTTTGTAATTTTTTTTTTATAAATAATTTTATTTGCTTCTGTTTTAAAAAATTCCTTAACATACTTTACCAGGTCAACGATCCTTGAAAAGGAAGAAAGCACTTGCTGAAGCAACAATATCCAAAGGTTTGGCACAAGAAAACCAAGGTCCAAGTAAATGTAAAAAGAAAAAGACAAGACTAAGTTATCACAGTGTTTACGGCGATAGTGAGGAGGACAGCTTGTCTATTAAAATGAATGACTTTGTGATTGTGAAGTTTCAAACTTCCTAAAAAATTGTCAAATACTATGTTGGGTTAATTCAAGCCTTAGTTGCAGATGGAAATGAGTTTGTCATAAACTTTTTGGGAAGATATGGCCAGGAATTTTTCACGTTTCCGGAGAAAGATGACATCTCTGTCACCGATAAAGGCGATGTAGTGTTTATATTGTGCCAGCCAAACCTCAACAACAGGGGGCAATACAGTTTTCCACAAGATTTACCATTCAAAAACATTTGCTAATATACGTACAAAATACACTAACAACATTTTAAAAACTTGTACCATATACTATTTCATGTTAGCTAATAAAAACTATTGATAACAGATGATTATTATTTTTAAAAATTACTTTAACAACACTTATAGCTGTTACAGCATAAGTGATATTACTCTTAACGTCACATCTGTGGTAAAGTTGTCACGTCTGTGGGTTATGCTATAGGTTTTATATTTTTTTTTAGTAAACTGACATTTGACGAGTTGTGTGAATACTTTCAAATGATTACATATACTCAAAGCTATAACCACAAAAAGTTTGGTTTAAAAAATTTAATATTTAATTTTTATAAAATTAACTAAAAAAATATATATATTTTTATTATATATGTATATATATATAATAAATATATATATACAGGGTGTCTTAAAATTTTTTTTTTTTTAAAATGTGGAAAAGTTCAATCATTTTCATTATGTTTAAGTAGCTTGTATTGACCATTTTAGCCTTCCGAACTGTAAGGTAAAGAAGGTGGTTTTAAACAATTTCTATATAAAAGAATTTTTCATAAATATCGTATTTTAAAGTTTCGAATATAGGTAGTTCAAAATTTAAAACACTCACAAAATACTTATTTCCATTTAAAATATATCTAATAGAATAAGGAAGATACAGATTTTGTGTGACAATTTTATTTCAGATAACAGTTCTAAATAGAGTTGAAAGGCAACAAAAATGTGATGACAGTTGTGATACTTATTGTATTTTCTGCAGGTACTTCTTTGTAACTTTCTTGGATACTTGCTGTCTGTTTTATGGACAACCTAGACAATAATAAATAAACTTAAAAAGACAAGGTATTTTGTAAAATAATTAAATAATCCAAGTAGGGATGGCAATCCTGGAATTCCAAAATTCCGGGATTTTGGACAAATTGTTCGATTTGTACAAAATGTAATGTAAAATTTGTAAATTCCGGGATTTCGGCAGCGCCGTGCTGTAACTTTTGGGGGCCCTGTGCATAAACTAAAAAAAAAATTTTTTCAAATTTGAATTAATTTTTTATTGATTGTATTTAAAAAAATAATAGCAATTATAAAGTAATATTTCTAGCTCTTTTGCTGGCAAATTCATCAATTATGTCATTGTAATCAATTGTTCTGGCTGTTGCATTTTCAATTGACAGTATTGCTAATCCAGAAAGTCTTTCCTGCGGCATAGTAGACCGTAGATAATTTTCAATTAATTTCAATTTTGAAAACGATTGTTCACAATGAGCAACTGTAATGGGTATTGTTAAAATTATTCGATATACGATACATACATATGGATATAATTCTTCTAAATTCCTTTCTAAAATGAATTGAAAATTCTGCATAATAGTATAATTATCTTCTGAAATATATTTTAAAATAGAAAGTTCAGTTTTAAATTCCACTTCTTCAATATCGCCTTCTAAGTGCTTGACCAGATTTGTACAACTAGCATTGAATTCATTTGTATTCATAGTTTTTAGCTTCTTATTATCGAAAAGAAAACCGAAAATTTCATTTAAAGAATTATACGATTCAAATCGTTCTTGCAACGAATCTTTTACAATATCGATTAATTAATAAAAATAAGATTGTTTAAATTTATCTTCATCAGTTATAGTTAGACGGTTACACTCATCATCAATTTCTGGAATGAGATCATATATATCAATATCTTCACAGCTTTCAATTGGTTCAATTTCATCTTCTGACGGTTCAATTTCATTATCTGGTATATTATCTGTACTAATAACATCGAAATAGTTATATTTATCATCTGCTTTATTTTTATGGTCTGTATAATAACAGTAGTCAGCCAATCTTTTGAGATTACGTACTCTCCGTTTTGGTAATGGTAAACTAGGTTCTGGTGATTTATCAAGACATTCATTGTTTCTACTTGTTAATATTTGCGTATCACGAGAAGGCCGTTCAGTGAACTGTGCTATTACATTTATTGCAACCAATGACTCCCGTGCTTCTTTTATAATTTGTTCGAAATTGTTTTTAAAATCATCAAGCGATAACAGCATAGCACTTGTATGTTGTAATGCAATATTAATTGCCATATCTTTTCGCTGAAACAATTGGCTAAAAATGTGAAGCTTTGATAACAAGTGATACCAAATTGTTGTTAATACAATAAATTCTTAAGAATGTATTTGTTTTATTAAAGATGCAGCAAGAGTTTTACAATCTGGGTAGGTATTTTTAAGTTCATCTAGCGCAAGACTAATTTCTTTAATCTGGTATTTCACGGCTTTTATACTTTTAAAGCGATATTCCCATCGAGTATCGCTGGGCGCCTTCAGATTAATTTTTAAATATTTTACTTGAATAGCCCATCGCTTTGTCGATGCAGCAAAAATCTTATATATATTATTTAATGTAGTGAAATAATTCTGACTTTTAATAGTGTTTTTTACACTATCTCCTATTACTAAATTGATGTTGTGTCCACCACATGGTGTATACCATGCTTTATTGTTGATTTCTAAAATTCGACTTTTCACTCCCTTATATTCTCCTTTCATATTGCTTGCGTTGTCATACGACTGACCACGGCAATCAGCAATTTTGATTCCCAATACTCTTAATTCCTCAATAAGGACATTTGCTAAATTTTCGCCTGTTGAGGACAATATATTTACAAAGCTTAAGAAACTTTCTTGAATACTTGGCTTGTGGTCCGTTATTTTAACATACCGAATAATGATGGACAACTGATCTTTTTTGCGAAAATCCGGTGTTGATTCAACACCATATATATCATAACTGAAAAGTACTTTGATGATTTAATATTATTTACTATTATATGTAAAACTTTAGAAGCTAGTTGTAATATAATCTCGTTTTGAATTTTAGCGGAAAAATATGACGTCACTCTTATTTTCCGTTCCAGTTATTGATTTTAAATGCATTTTTAGTTCTGGAACAAAATCAGAAAGTAATTCAATTACTCCCAAAAAATTACCACTATTCGGTTCAAAAAGTTTTTCGTTGCTGCCTCTAAAAGCTAAATTTCGTTCACTTAAAAACAATACCGCTTTTACTATACATTTCAAAATTATTCGCCACCTTCGTTTTTCTTTATTGAACACATCTTCATTGAGATGGTCTATTCCTGTTCTACGTTTAATATTAAATTCTAGAATTCGCCATTTATACGCTGATTCAAGATGTTCCTTTGAAGATTCATGTTCAGATAACCGTTTTCCTGTGTGTGCATAGTCAGAAAATCCTCCCTAAGTTAAGCTTATTTTTATCGATGAAAACAAACGGCAACAAAAGCAGAAAATGTTTCCTGTTGAGTTAGAATATAGAAGCCATTTTCTTAATTCTTTTTCACCATTTTTCATTTGCCGATAAAAAAAAGCGTCACTGAAACACCTTCCTTGAGAATTTCTTTTATAACGGATACCTTTTATACATTTTGGTGACTGCTCGACCAAAAACATCCGTAGTTTGTTGTCGATTTCAACAGGCCAAGTTGCAGGATCTAATATATCATATTTAAATTTAGCAGATAAAGTACTGCTCTCTATTTGTGGGTTATTACTAATTTCTGAAATATTATCAGATAAAATATCGTCAATATTTACGCAATTGGTTCCTGATTCATCATCTACATTCTCGCTCTGATTATCATCAATATTCTAAAGTTGTGGCTCATTGACATTTTCTTCTACATTGTTTTCAAGTTGAGACATACTATTTGAATTACATATTTCAATTAAATTAGTGTTCGAAATTGATGAACTTTCGCCTCGTTTAAAAAATTTATCTAATGATCCAGCAAGCCTATTTAATTCTGCTGATTTCCGGACCTGTTTTGCTCTTTTTTGTGCGCCGCTTTCATAACATCTTTTCGACATTTCTAATTGAGGTGAAAAATTTACAAAAACAACAGTTTAAAAAATAAATAAAAAACTAAAATAAATATATTGATAACACAACTGAGCCTATCTTACCTGACACCTGATGTATTTCTTCTATAAATTTGAATATATGTATATGATTTCAAACTATGTTTGTTAACACAAATTGAATTTGAAAAGTGAAAATTACAATTTATTAAATATATAAACGAATCGTTAAATCTAAAAATAATGGCTATGTTTTATAAGTCAGCCGTAAATTATTTGCGCAATAATATTAATTAAATAGATCCATAAATATAAAAATATAAATGTTACAATTATAATAAAATTTAATTAAAAAATGTAAATTATTAATAATACCGTATTTTATAATTTGCGATGCACAATATCCACAAAAAATTAAAATAAAACTTATTTCTGTTTATAACTTTGAAATAATATTACTTTTCACTAATAATACGATATAATAAACAAACAGAAGATAACAATTTGAAGCAAAAAACAACTGAACTATTAAGTATATTTGTTTCAAATTAAATCGTTGCCAATTAGATTTTTTTGAAAGTTAAACGATCTTTTTTTTTTTTTTTTTAATTCGTAGTAATTTATGGTATTGGAGAAGTTTTTCTAATTTATTTAATAGGGGGCCCAGTGCGATTGCAATTGTTGCACTTGCGAAAGTACGGCGCTGGATTTCGGGATCGTCATAAAAAAAGTACAAGAAGTTTAAGCTTAATTTTTAATAGAGAAATTTTTACGTCATAAAATGTAAATATAGGCTTTGGAATTGTAGCGACTTGGTTTTGTAGCTTTTTATCCCCTTTGCAATGTTTTCTTTTTATTCGCCCTCTTTCTTTATTTTATTAAAAATGCAAGCTAAAAACATTATTGCTTATCTGCAATATGTATACATTTTTACTATGTATACATTTTTTATATATTTAATTGTACAGATTTTGTACGATTAAACATAAAAAATGTATATATATAGTATAATATTAAAACTAATATAATATCAAAAATTAATGGAGTTTAGCACTTGCAAATTGGAAGATCAAACATTTTTGATAGAAGAAATATCTATTTATTTTAAATTTTCTAATTCATTCTAATTCCAATGTTTGCGTGATTTTAATTTCATTTTTATATCCACTCAATTTAATTACAAATGTGATTTACATAAGGTTAACATCAGTTTAATTAATGAAGTTATCAAAATACAGAAGGTTTATTAAACTTCAATAGTTTACTTAACGTCTGTTTAAATAATGAAGTTATCTAAATTCATTTATTAAATAAACTTTAGCTATCGTTATTTTAAGCATAAATTGTTTTTGAAGAGGAAGATTATATTCGAGATTCAAATGATTCATTGACAATTAATGAAACATCTGAAGTTAAAATTAGGCACTAAATTATTGGTTAACTAAATTATTGGTTATAACAAAAATGTCAGGAAAATAGTAAAAATGTTTAAGAGGTCCCCAAATAAAAGTGAAAGTTATTTACAAAAGTACGTAAAAATTAAGTTTAGAAAGATCATTCATTTAATCATAGATTGCAAAACCCGATGGCGCAGCTCGTTACTTATGATGGAGCAATTAGTGAATTTAAAATTAAAAAAGTTATTGCGTTAAAAAGGCACTTCTAGATTTAGAAGTGGATTCTAACATTGATGATTCAATAAAGGTGAACGAGAAAGAATATAGAATGATATCTGATTTAGTAGTACTTTTACTTCCAATAAAACAACTGTGGTAGTATTTTGTCAACAAGACGCAAATTTAATTTCTTCTGACTAGGAATGCGGAGTCCCAAAAAGGACTCCGGATTTGAAAGTCACAAAAAGATTACTTTATCCGTGTTTTTGGTATCTAGGAGCTCTAAAAATATAAATAAGTTTATGGACTACTAACAAGAAAAAAATTAAGACTTTAAGGTTAGAGGAACAATCATTTTTTGAACCCGGAGTCCTTAAGTATAATGGCGGCGAGGACACCAGGACTCCAGGACTCCGGGTTTAAAAACAATAAGTTTCAAGTAATAAAACTCATGAATTTATTTCTTATAGCAGATCATAAGTCATTAAACATAGTTTGAGCCTCTGGACATTACAGACTTGGAAAAAGTAGAGATATAAAACCGGAGTCCTTTTGGGATTCAGCATCCCTGCTTCTGACAATGCATAAAAGTTTATGTTGACAAAAATAAAAGAACAACAATTTAAAATAAGAAAACAATTATATGATGCTTTGAGTCACCGAATTTAATAGTGTAAAACAGCGTTAAGAAGCTTAGCATATCTTCATGACCAGGTTACTTCATAAAAGATCCCAGAAGTTTTTCTATCAAATACAAAAACCTAAAATAAAAAAGTTATGATAAACTTGATAAAGTGTTTAAACTCGGCAGATATAATAACAGCAGCATACTTAAGTAGAATAATGTCAAAACAATGAAAATGAACAACTTAAATGAAATGATGGAAAAAAGTTTGACAGCAATACAAGCACAAACTATAAAGGTAAAAAATAACTATTGAAATTCAAAAAAAAATACTGTTATTTGAAAGTAGTAGCTTAAGATGTGAACACCTTTAAAAAAAATATCATTATATATTATCTATATGGCCAACAATTAAGGAGTCTGAAAGAGCATTCTCAGTTTTTATGTTCACAAAATCAAATAGAATTAAGCGATGAAATGATTGACACTTTGAATTTTTAGGGTAGTACTTTTAAAAATAAATATAACTCATTTATATTCCTGCATGTTCATATTATTTTTAGTTATTATTTTTACTTATACTGTGTTATCATTTTAAGTTATTGTTTTATAATTTAAATTACTTAGGTTCATTAATAAATTAAGTACTTTATTAATACCATAACTAAATTAATCACTTTTAAGTATTTGATGAATACTTAAAACGTATTTTTTTTTTTTTTTTTGAATAAATAAAGTTGTAGATACATAGTAGTTCTATACTTACGAGTACTTAAAATATTAGTTTTTCTTATACTTCTCTTTCTACAATTGTGCTTTTTTCTATTCAATCCCGGGATATCCCAGGATTTCCCGAGGGCAACTTTTCTAATCCCGAAATCCCGGCATTGAAAATGTACGGATTTTTAGCCATCCCTAAATCCAAACTCTAAAATTCTTAGTATTTAAAATTAATACTTTAGTTTATTAAATAAAATGATATGGAAATACTTAAAACAGTTTTACGTTTACATTATTGTATAGCATGCACGTACATTGGTTGAGGGAAGGGGTTGTTAGGTGTAAATTGTTAAGTGCAATTGACTTCCATTTTTTGTTATTAAAGATCAGCATGATATGTGTTTGCTATTCTAAATTACCTAACTTTTCAGAAATGACTTCCTCCCCTTAACAGTTTACATGCCACAGACCTGTATAAAAATGTTTAGTAATTTCCTGAAGAATGTCCTTAAGTCTATCCTCATTATTTGTCCTTCCAATAAAGTCTTGGATCAGCTTTATGTAACATTCTACCCGATCATTTACCACTGCAAGCTGATTTGCGCAAGCAGAGAACTTGACAAATGATTTAGTGGCTCTCTCACTTTCGCAAGCAGCTATACTTTTCTGTATAGCTGCTTGCAAAATGTTTCTTTTTTCACATCAAAAGCTCTTCCTTAGTGATTTCTAAGAGAAAAAAGAAAAGATAACTTTGCTCCGTGACAAAATCATTAAGAGATGACATTGGAACAACGACTGGCTGAATTCCAGGTTTCTCAAGTACCATAAATTTTTTTTTCTGGAACAGCAAAATACAGCAATTTGTTAAGGATGTTGTTCTTGACGTCGGCATCTAGATCCCTGTCAGCAAGAGACAAAACCACAAGCTGGGAAGCTATATACCAAGTGTGCTGTATTTTATCAAACACGCTTTTTTTGAAATGTGTTATCAATACCCGCCATATGTCTTTTGACCATGTGTCTTTTGAGGCAGTGCTTTAGGAATTTAATGTCCTCTTTTCGAGCCTCTTTGTTTCACATTGGATCACTCTTTATCAAGTTAAAGATGTTGGCCTTATGAATTGGGAATAAGAAGTTGCTTTCATTTAGAAAGTTGTTTACTTTCTTGCAGTAGCTTCCTTCTGGTAGACTTAGAGTCTTTAGTCTTTTTTAGGATTGGTACTCAATAATCTCCTCTTTTCAAGACTCTTTGTTCCTTATTGGATTGCTCTTTATCAACTTAAAAATATTGGCTTTATGAATTGGGAGTAAGAAGTTGCTTTCATATAGAAAGTTGTTTAATTTCTTGCATTTGCTTCTTTCTGGTAGACTTAGAGTCTTGAGTTTTTTTACGGATTGGTACTCATTGACCGTGTTGGTAATTTTATTTCAGATTTGCTGCTCTGTGAGCATGAAATTGTAGTTGAGTCCAGCTTACTAGTTCACTTAAAATGCAAACACCTCTGATTGTTACCAATTCTCTTCACATGTTTTTCTAGAAGCAAAAGTACAACTTTACAGTTCATCTTGGTAGTGCTAAAAAAATATCAAATAGTTATGTACAAATAAACAGATAAAATACAGAAATCTTTCAGATGTTACCTAGTTTCTTTCCTAATGTTGAGCCAGTAAAACCTTCTGAGCATTTCTCCAGTCATTGGAAGTCGGTTTGGAGCAGAACTTTGCAGAAGAAAGCCAAATAAATTAAACTGTCTACGCTTTCTTGAAGCCTTTCTCAAACCTTCAGCTGGCTCTAGTATTGCATTCTGGCATTTTTTTCCTGAAACCATTATCTAAAAATATAGCTAACAGTACAGTGTATAAATTTATATATATTTATATATTTATAGTATAAAATGTAGCTTACAATACAGTAGTTGTTTTGTAACAGCAAATAAATTTATTAAAAATATCATACACAGCATACACGTGTTGCTTTTTATTATAATTATCTACACTTAACAAATTATTTGAAAAAAGTCTCTTAAACAATTGAAAAATAAATTTTAATGAAATGAAAATTTACTTCTTAAAGTTAAACTTTCATTTGTCCGCGAGCAATCTTTTAATTTAAATTTTAATGTTAGGAGAATTAGCAAACTAATCTTTTTTTTTTTTTTTTCTAACGTATTATTAAAGTTATTTATTATATTATTTTTTAATGCTTTTTGTTATTTATTATAAATAAAAATATGTAAATAACTAAAAAATAGTTATATAAATAATTTTAATAAAACATTTTAACTAAAAAAATTGTGTTTGGTAAATTCTCCTGATATAAAAAATGTTATTATAAAAAGATAAATTCGCAATATAATATTTTATTTAATATAAATTGCCTAAAACCCCCCTCTTTAACATAGCGTTGCTTTGGTAATTTGAAATTTTCACCCAAAGCAAACAAAACATAATGCAAACGATTTAATTTTTCCACATTTTGCCATTCAAAAAAAAAAAAAAAAATTATATATATATATATATATATATATATATATATATATATATATATATATATATATATATATATATATGTATATATATATATATATATATATATATATATATATATATATATATATATATATATATATATATATATATATATATATATATATATATATATATCAGGGCTCAATTTGACGGTCGGACATCGAACATTGTTTGGCTTAAACCTCAGATTGTCCAATCAATTAACAAAGTAATCTGACATTTTGACAGACAGGAATGAAATTCTACAAAATAAATACTTTATTATTATTTAAATTAAATTATTGAAAACAAAAAAGTATGATATTTATAAGTTGTATAAACATTTTTTTAAAAAAGTTGTGCAGAAAAAATTGTTTAAAAAAATAACGTAGTCTTTTTAAAATTGTAATTTTTAATCATTTCATGCTCTGATTAGTAAGTCAAGTTTAACAAAAACTTTCGAATAAATTTTTGTAAAAATATTAACAAAAAAAAAATAAAGCAATTAAATCATTGGAAGATTTAATTTAACTTGTTCATAATTTAAAGTAACTTATAAAAATAATATTTTAAAAGATTTTTAAAAAGACATGGAAAAATAGTTTTAAGCGTTTAAATTTATCATAAAAAAATTTATCATACTTACTATAACAAAAATTTACACGTAATGCGTTTATTTTAAAGTAACATAAATAATTTTTTATTTTTTTAAAGCCTTACCGTAAAATAAAAACTTTAAAAAAGATCAATAATTATAAGTTATTTGTTTCGTAACAATTCTTTTAAATGCGTTTAAGTTTTTTTTTTCTCTAATGATTTTAAAATTTTAATTTCATTCAGTATGATTTTTTTTTTTTCAATTTGTATTTACAAATACAATCTAAATAAGTTCTCTTTGCGCATTTTCTAAACCAACATCAGTGTGGTAGTGCCTAAATGGAGTTCGTGAGCCTCTTAGGCAGAGAGGTAAGCTTGTGTAATCTCCATTGAGAGACGTGTCCTTAACCAATTTATAACTGCTTCATACCTCTCACCATTCTTTATAGGCAGCTTATGTTATGCATTTAAATTTATAAAATATCAAAGCAGTCATATTCGAATTGTAAAGAAAAAAAATTAATCATGGTCAGTTACACCGTGCGATCGCATGCCATTCCTGTCGAAGCCTGATATATATATATATATATATATATATATATATATATATATATATATATATATATATATATATATATATATATATATATATATATATATATATATATATATATGTATGTATATATATATATATATATATATATATATATATATATATATATATATATATACATATATATGTATATATATATATATATATATATATATATATATATCTATATATATATATATATATATATATATATAGATATATATATATATATATATATATATATATATATATATATATATATATATATATATATATATACATATAACATATAAATAGATGAGATTAGGTTTGATAAAAATACTTAAATAACTGTTTAATAAATGTAATTCAATGTTAACTAATAAAGCTTTCAAAAATTAAACTCAATAAAAATTTAGACCTATCTAAAAAAAGTACACAATATTGAATTAAATATTTATTTAAAAAAAAGTCTGCGATGAAATAGTTTAAAATAATAAGGGAAGAGACTACATCTTTACTAGACTATCGTTAAATAAACTGAGTAACATGACACAGATTTTGAGTGCATAATTAGGTTCCGTAAAACCTTAAAAATTATATTTTAAAACTTTGATTGGACACTGTCTGACCTAAACAAGTTTCGATCCGACATTTTGTCTGGGGTATTATAAAAAATTGATTTGAGCCGTTTTTAATGCAATATCAGGGAGAAATCAAATACTATCAAAAGCAAAGCTTTTAGGTGATAAAAAAACCAAGTTGAAAAAGTGGTTTTATTTGTCCTTATCTAACTGGCACTGAAAGAATGGAAAATTATGAATTAAGAAAAAAAATTCAATTGAACAGTGAAAGACAACTCAATGCTACCTTAAGATATGTAATCCATGTATTATTGTCAAATTCAAAGTTATAGGCAATTAATAAACAAATTAAAGTAAATATGTCATCCTTTAATTTATTTTGTCATCTTTTAATGTACTTTGTCATCTTTTTAGTGTATTTTGTCATCATCCTAATTTTGTTTTGTCATCTTATATTTATTTAGTTTTATTAATTGTATTTTTTTTTAATATACTCAAATGCTACATCCTTGATAATAAAGTTAGACAATTTAAACTTTTGTGGTTTTAAAAATTTCAAAATAGTTGCAATAATGAAAAAATGGTTTACAACTTTGTCAATAGTAAATTTAGAGGGATACTCTTTATACAATAGAATAGGCGAAGGTGTAATAGAATAAGAGGTGGAGTTGTAATATATGTTGAAAAGAAACCTGTCTTTTGTAGTTTAAAGGATAGGGTTTATTTTCTACAAAGATTGCACATGCCCCTGGTAGTACCGTGCTTATCCTGGTTCAATATTTGTCAAGGCTTGAGTTTTAGAGATGAAGGTCCTCACAACAACAACAAAAATTAAAAAATAAATTATAGATTTTATATATCTAGATACATATATATATATATATATATATATATATATATATATATATATATATATATACATATATAAATATATATATATATATATATATATATATATATATATATATATATATATATACATATATACATATATATATATATATATATATATATATATATATATATATATATATATATATATATATATATATATATATATATAAATATATATTATATATATATATATATATATATATATATATATATATATATATATATATATATATATATATATGTACTTCAAAAAAAAAGTATAAAGTAATCTAAAATAGCAGTATGAAGTTTAACTATATTTGAATATATCTCTGTTTTTATAGGAACTTTAGCTGGTGGCACAGACCAAGGGCATGTTGCTCTATGGAATTACAACTCATTAAAAAATGATGATCTTGGGTTTTACAACCTCCATCTGATGTTGTTGGGAGTGTTACTCATCTCAAAGTAAATATATTCCAACCTTTTATTTTAAATAATTTTTATAAATTTAGTTTTACAAGTATTGTATGAATGCTCAATTCTCTCATTCAACTTGCAAATCAGTGTTTACTTTGCGTTTTATTTTGTAGTTGCTATATATATACTGTTAATTTTGAAATGCTAAGTTTTAATGTTAAAATAAAATAAAAATTGCGTTTTACAATGACTTTTATAAAAAAAACATGTATAAATATTTATGTACATAAGATTTGTATGAGAATCATTCAAAGCAGTAGAAAGTTGTTAAAATGGTTAAAGTGGTTGGCCATTTATCTAGAGGCAGATAATTGTGAAAACTCAAAATCGTGCTTAAAATTTTGTATACAAAATACATATGCTAAATAACAATATTTCAAAAATTTTACAAAAATATTTAAAAATGACAGTTAAAAAATCAACAATTGTTTTTCTTTTTAAAATTGTGAAAATGTAAAAGTTTCTTAACTAACCCCAGTCCATTATACATTATTAACAAACTTACTTCTACTTTCTAGTGGGGTGCCAGTCTGGGGCTAATAGCTGTCATCTGTGTATCTTCGGTTACAATACTAAACAAAGCTACCATGAGTTATAGTTTCAGTGGAAATGTAAGTGTTTTGTTACTTTTAAAACATAGATTTATAAGAACCATTAGTGAAAGTCTTTTTTAGTAATAGCAAAATTAAAATATTTGATTTTTTATTTATGTAGTTCTTCCATTTTTAGATAGCTGCTGTTCAATTATCACCTGCCCATCTGCTAATCAAGTTTTTTCCATCTTTGCATGTGGAAGAATTAAAAACAGATATGCACATAAAGGGTGTGCACTGTAATAAGGTATCTTTTGAAAAATTATATTCGTTACTGATAATCTTTTTATACTGCTAATTTAAATTTCATGTATCCTAATTTAAATTTTACTTTAAAAAATTTAAATGCAATCATTTTGTTTTTATGGAATTATTTTAAGAATCATGCTGCAATATGGAATGGCAAAAAATTTGCAATTTATGAGATACCTGAAAATAAATCTTTTATCAGATCTGCAGGTACTTTTTAAATATTGTCTTATTGGCATATGTTTTATCCTTTTATTACATCCTCCCCGATACAAATTTTAATGCTTTAATAATAGTAATTTTCTTTCTCTTATGTAATTCTATTTTTTGATAGGAAGTTTTACTTGTGATACCCACAAAGTTGCAGTGTATGAACAGAATGTTTATTTGGTTAATTCACATTCAATATCAATTAGAACTTTTCAGGTAGTGAACATTTTCAGGTTGGGAACTTTTTTAGGTAGTTAAAATTTTCATATAGTAAACATTTTTAGGTAGCGAGAATTTTTAGGTAGTGAACATTGCAAGTAGTGATCATTTTTATTTAGTGAATATTTTCAGGTAATGAACATTTTCAGGTAATGAACATTTTCAGGTAGTGTTATACTCAAGCTGCTTTAAGTCCTTTCAAATTATTTCATTATACTTTCATGTTTCTTTAACTAGGGCACAGTAAAACAAGAACTTACATTTCTGAAAAAAGAAGGTGACCCTTTTGATTTGGATATATGTGGATCTCATATGGTAGTTGCAACAAATAGAGGTGTACCTAAAATATATGATTTATCACGGAGGTAAGTTTTAATATGATAATTAGCATTAGTATATTTATGCAGCATATTTTTATTTTAAAACAGTTTTTAGGGAAGCTCGCCAAGTAAGTGTCACCAAGCACTTGGAAGATTGTATTTCAAAACTTGGAAAAATTCATCTGATTAAAATCAATTGCAATGGTACAAAAGTTGCTGTATTGTCTCAGAATGTGCGTAAACATATGATTTTAATTTTTATTGTTTTGTCTCAAAATGTGTGTAAATGTTTGAATTATATTTTTATCCTAGCATGAAATTTTTATCCTAGCATTTAATTTTCAGAATGTCTGCATTTTGTTCTAACTCTAAATTTACAAGTTTCATGTTTCACAAGTTATTTGGATCTGCATGTTTGTAAAAGATTAAAAAATACACTATTTAGTAGGAAATAAAAACTAATGTAAAAGATATATTTATTTGTTTGCAAAAAATTAAAAAATAGTGTTCTATTATAACTCAATGTTAAATATTTATAAAAGTTCTTTAAAAAAAACATTCATTTTTAAGCTAAATAGGAATTTTTTGTTCATATATTTAGGCAATTTTTATCGTTTATCTTACAGAAGTGTTGTTCTCTTGCAACTTTTAGTTTTACTCTGAAGAGACCTGATTAAGCCATCTGGTCATTGATCAAAGATGAATTAAAAGCTAACAATAAAGAGGTCGTCAATAAATTAGGTCATGCAATTTTTGACCATTTTTGACTGTTTTCCATTGCTTGTCAGTTAGTTTTTATTTTTTATTTTGCATAATTTTTATAATTATTATTTTTTGCATGATTTTAAGTTGCATAATGTATGAGTCAGATTCTTGATTTTTTTTTGGTAGTAAAGCAATAAATAGTTTCTTTTGCTTTTCTTTTTTGCTTGATAATCTCAAACAATAGCTTTAAAAAACTGAATTTGGCTTATTTATGCTGGCACATGAAGTCCTGACTTGTTAGTTTAATTCATATTTATCTAAACCAGGTTCAGACATTATTTATTTTTAAAATGTTTTAAAGTTATGAGTTTATTTTTTCTTTTTAATAATGTCACCACGTTATGAGTTTGTTTTATGTCATTTAATTGATGTCGCCATGTTATGAGTCTGTTTCATTTTTTTCTTTAATTTATCTCACTAAACCATGATTTTTTTTTCTTTTGTATAACTTCACTATGTTATTGTTTGTGTTTTTTCTTTTAATTAACCTCACTATCAAAGTCAATCTCAATTTTTAATTTTCATGTCAGTGTTGGTTTAAGTTCTTAAAATTCTAAAAAAAAAACTAAAATAAATGTGTCGAGCATTTGATATGACAGAGACAGAAAGAAATAAAAGACCATTAAATAAAATTTGCCCAAAAGATGACGAAAGTTGGTCATTTAATATTATGCAACACTGTTGCAAAGTCAGGGAATTACTTATAGGCCGGCGTCTGTGGCATGAAATTCAATCACTTTCGTTAGACACATTAAGTAACTAAGTTCTGAAAAGACCAACTTGCGTTTTAAGTATCATAGAATCTAAAATAAAAAGATCCCACTCTAAAAGTGTCCCAAGCAGCCAGTATAGACCCCCAAAGTGACCCATTATCGTGTCTATCGTGTGCTATCGATTTCATTCGGTTTCTTATAAAATATTTTGCAGAACGTTTTTTATCAAAGATTTTTACGATTTTTTGGTGTAGAAAACAGTTCTGTAAATTAAAAACCTCATAAATATTAGTATACAAATTTTTTTCTAGTTAAGCAGAATGAATGCCTGTTCTATTCACTTTGATGGTTTTTCTGACGATTTGATTTTAATTTCTGAAAAATGACTATTATCTAATAAACGTGCCAAAAAATTATGGTTACTTTATCCTGAATATAAACAACACTTGGTTAGGTTATTTGGTAATGTTCAGCTTCTTCGTAGGCCATATAATGTATGGCATATGCCATACATTTTCTGTTTAAAGAGGAAGGTTATATGTATATATATATATATATACATATATATATATATATGTTATATATATATATATATGTATATATATATATATATATATATATATATATATATATATATATGTATATATATATATATATATATATGTGTGTGTGTGTGTGTGTATATATATATATATATATATATATATATATATATATATATATATATATATATATATATATATATATATATATATATATATATATATGTATATATGTGTGTGTGTGTGTGTGTATATATATATATATATATATATATATATATATATATATATATATATATATATATATATACCTGTGTGTGTGTGTTTGTGTAAACTTCCTTTTTAAATAAAAAAGAAAATGAATTTTTTTAAAATCTTTTTGAATGATTTCTATCAGAAAAATTTTCATCACCTTCACTAAAGTCTCTTAAATCATTTTCATCATGCTCATTTTTCGTCAACATGTAGCTTTATCTTGTGGCATTACTCTTGACTATGAAGCAAATGAAAATTAAATGGTGTTTTGCCACATTGCTTGCTATAAATTATTAACTAATAAAACAAAAATTGAGAGAGCTCAAAAATTAGCAGAGAAAGACCAAGGTAAGTCACTTAAAAATCAAAAACAACCTTTAAATGTTTCAGTTTCTTAAACTCCATTAATTTTTGATATTATATTAGTTTTAATATTATACTATATATATACATTTTTTATGTTTAATCGTACAAAATCTGTACAATTAAATATATAAAAAATGTATACATAGTAAAAATGTATACATATTGCAGATAAGCAATAATGTTTTTAGCTTGCATTTTTAATAAAATAAAGAAAGAGGGCGAATAAAAAGAAAACATTGCAAAGGGGATAAAAAGCTACAAAACCAAGTCGCTACAATTCCAAAGCCTATATTTACATTTTATGACGTAAAAATTTCTCTATTAAAAATTAAGCTTAAACTTCTTGTACTTTTTTTATGACGATCCCGAAATCCAGCGCCGTACTTTCGCAAGTGCAACAATTGCAATCGCACTGGGCCCCCTATTAAATAAATTAGAAAAACTTCTCCAATACCATAAATTACTACGAATTAAAAAAAAAAAAAAAAAGATCGTTTAACTTTCAAAAAAATCTAATTGGCAACGATTTAATTTGAAACAAATATACTTAATAGTTCAGTTGTTTTTTGCTTCAAATTGTTATCTTCTGTTTGTTTATTATATCGTATTATTAGTGAAAAGTAATATTATTTCAAAGTTATAAACAGAAATAAGTTTTATTTTAATTTTTTGTGGATATTGTGCATCGCAAATTATAAAATACGGTATTATTAATAATTTACATTTTTTAATTAAATTTTATTATAATTGTAACATTTATATTTTTATATTTATGGATCTATTTAATTAATATTATTGCGCAAATAATTTACGGCTGACTTATAAAACATAGCCATTATTTTTAGATTTAACGATTCGTTTATATATTTAATAAATTGTAATTTTCACTTTTCAAATTCAATTTGTGTTAACAAACATAGTTTGAAATCATATACATATATTCAAATTTATAGAAGAAATACATCAGGTGTCAGGTAAGATAGGCTCAGTTGTGTTATCAATATATTTATTTTAGTTTTTTATTTATTTTTTAAACTGTTGTTTTTGTAAATTTTTCACCTCAATTAGAAATGTCGAAAAGATGTTATGAAAGCGGCGCACAAAAAAGAGCAAAACAGGTCCGGAAATCAGCAGAATTAAATAGGCTTGCTGGATCATTAGATAAATTTTTTAAACGAGGCGAAAGTTCATCAATTTCGAACACTAATTTAATTGAAATATGTAATTCAAATAGTATGTCTCAACTTGAAAACAATGTAGAAGAAAATGTCAATGAGCCACAACTTTAGAATATTGATGATAATCAGAGCGAGAATGTAGATGATGAATCAGGAACCAATTGCGTAAATATTGACGATATTTTATCTGATAATATTTCAGAAATTAGTAATAACCCACAAATAGAGAGCAGTACTTTATCTGCTAAATTTAAATATGATATATTAGATCCTGCAACTTGGCCTGTTGAAATCGACAACAAACTACGGATGTTTTTGGTCGAGCAGTCACCAAAATGTATAAAAGGTATCCGTTATAAAAGAAATTCTCAAGGAAGGTGTTTCAGTGACGCTTTTTTTTATCGGCAAATGAAAAATGGTGAAAAAGAATTAAGAAAATGGCTTCTATATTCTAACTCAACAGGAAACATTTTCTGCTTTTGTTGCCGTTTGTTTTCATCGATAAAAATAAGCTTAACTTAGGGAGGATTTTCTGACTATGCACACACAGGAAAACGGTTATCTGAACATGAATCTTCAAAGGAACATCTTGAATCAGCGTATAAATGGCGAATTCTAGAATTTAATATTAAACGTAGAACAGGAATAGACCATCTCAATGAAGATGTGTTCAATAAAGAAAAACGAAGGTGGCGAATAATTTTGAAATGTATAGTAAAAGCGGTATTGTTTTTAAGTGAACGAAATTTAGCTTTTAGAGGCAGCAACGAAAAACTTTTTGAACCGAATAGTGGTAATTTTTTGGGAGTAATTGAATTACTTTCTGATTTTGTTCCAGAACTAAAAATGCATTTAAAATCAATAACTGGAACGGAAAATAAGAGTGACGTCATATTTTTCCGCTAAAATTCAAAACGAGATTATATTACAACTAGCTTCTAAAGTTTTACATATAATAGTAAATAATATTAAATCATCAAAGTACTTTTCAGTTATGATATATATGGTGTTGAATCAACACCGGATTTTCGCAAAAAAGATCAGTTGTCCATCATTATTCGGTATGTTAAAATAACGGACCACAAGCCAAGTATTCAAGAAAGTTTCTTAAGCTTTGTAAATATATTGTCCTCAACAGGCGAAAATTTAGCAAATGTCCTTATTGAGGAATTAAGAGTATTGGGAATCAAAATTGCTGATTGCCGTGGTCAGTCGTATGACAACGCAAGCAATATGAAAGGAGAATATAAGGGAGTGAAAAGTCGAATTTTAGAAATCAACAATAAAGCATGGTATACACCATGTGGTGGACACAACATCAATTTAGTAATAGGAGATAGTGTAAAAAACACTATTAAAAGTCAGAATTATTTCACTACATTAAATAATATATATAAGATTTTTGCTGCATCGACAAAGCGATGGGCTATTCAAGTAAAATATTTAAAAATTAATCTGAAGGCGCCCAGCGATACTCGATGGGAATATCGCTTTAAAAGTATAAAAGCCGTGAAATACCAGATTAAAGAAATTAGTCTTGCGCTAGATGAACTTAAAAATACCTACCCAGATTGTAAAACTCTTGCTGCATCTTTAATAAAACAAATACATTCTTAAGAATTTATTGTATTAACAACAATTTGGTATCACTTGTTATCAAAGCTTCACATTTTTAGCCAATTGTTTCAGCGAAAAGATATGGCAATTAATATTGCATTACAACATACAAGTGCTATGCTGTTATCGCTTGATGATTTTAAAAACAATTTCGAACAAATTATAAAAGAAGCACGGGAGTCATTGGTTGCAATAAATGTAATAGCACAGTTCACTGAACGGCCTTCTCGTGATACGCAAATATTAACAAGTAGAAACAATGAATGTCTTGATAAATCACCAGAACCTAGTTTACCATTACCAAAACGGAGAGTACGTAATCTCAAAAGATTGGCTGACTACTGTTATTATACAGACCATAAAAATAAAGCAGATGATAAATATAACTATTTCGATGTTATTAGTACAGATAATATACCAGATAATGAAATTGAACCGTCAGAAGATGAAATTGAACCAATTGAAAGCTGTGAAGATATTGATATATATGATCTCATTCCAGAAATTGATGATGAGTGTAACCGTCTAACTATAACTGATGAAGATAAATTTAAACAATCTTATTTTTATTAATTAATCGATATTGTAAAAGATTCGTTGCAAGAACGATTTGAATCGTATAATTCTTTAAATGAAATTTTCGGTTTTCTTTTCGATAATAAGAAGCTAAAAACTATGAATACAAATGAATTCAATGCTAGTTGTACAAATCTGGTCAAGCACTTAGAAGGCGATATTGAAGAAGTGGAATTTAAAACTGAACTTTCTATTTTAAAATATATTTCAGAAGATAATTATACTATTATGCAGAATTTTCAATTCATTTTAGAAAGGAATTTAGAAGAATTATATCCATATGTATGTATCGTATATCGAATAATTTTAACAATACCCATTACAGTTGCTCATTGTGAACAATCGTTTTCAAAATTGAAATTAATTGAAAATTATCTACGGTCTACTATGCCGCAGGAAAGACTTTCTGGATTAGCAATACTGTCAATTGAAAATGCAACAGCCAGAACAATTGATTACAATGACATAATTGATGAATTTGCCAGCAAAAGAGCTAGAAATATTACTTTATAATTGCTATTATTTTTTTAAATACAATCAATAAAAAATTAATTCAAATTTGAAAAAAATTTTTTTTTAGTTTATGCACAGGGCCCCCAAAAGTTACAGCACGGCGCTGCCGAAATCCCGGAATTTACAAATTTTACATTACATTTTGTACAAATCGAACAATTTGTCCAAAATCCCGGAATTTTGGAATTCCAGGATTGCCATCCCTACTTGGATTATTTAATTATTTTACAAAATACCTTGTCTTTTTAAGTTTATTTATTATTGTCTAGGTTGTCCATAAAACAGACAGCAAGTATCCAAGAAAGTTACAAAGAAGTACCTGCAGAAAATACAATAAGTATCACAACTGTCATCACATTTTTGTTGCCTTTCAACTCTATTTAGAACTGTTATCTGAAATAAAATTGTCACACAAAATCTGTATCTTCCTTATTCTATTAGATATATTTTAAATGGAAATAAGTATTTTGTGAGTGTTTTAAATTTTGAACTACCTATATTCGAAACTTTAAAATACGATATTTATGAAAAATTCTTTTATATAGAAATTGTTTAAAACCACCTTCTTTACCTTACAGTTCGGAAGGCTAAAATGGTCAATACAAGCTACTTAAACATAATGAAAATGATTGAACTTTTCCACATTTTAAAAAAAAAAAAATTTTAAGACACCCTGTATATATATATTTATTATATATATATACATATATAATAAAAATATATATATTTTTTTAGTTAATTTTATAAAAATTAAATATTAAATTTTTTAAACCAAACTTTTTGTGGTTATAGCTTTGAGTATATGTAATCATTTGAAAGTATTCACACAACTCGTCAAATGTCAGTTTACTAAAAAAAAATATAAAACCTATAGCATAACCCACAGACGTGACAACTTTACCACAGATGTGACGTTAAGAGTAATATCACTTATGCTGTAACAGCTATAAGTGTTGTTAAAGTAATTTTTAAAAATAATAATCATCTGTTATCAATAGTTTTTATTAGCTAACATGAAATAGTATATGGTACAAGTTTTTAAAATGTTGTTAGTGTATTTTGTACGTATATTAGCAAATGTTTTTGAATGGTAAATCTTGTGGAAAACTGTATTGCCCCCTGTTGTTGAGGTTTGGCTGGCACAATATAAACACTACATCGCCTTTATCGGTGACAGAGATGTCATCTTTCTCCGGAAACGTGAAAAATTCCTGGCCATATCTTCCCAAAAAGTTTATGACAAACTCATTTCCATCTGCAACTAAGGCTTGAATTAACCCAACATAGTATTTGACAATTTTTTAGGAAGTTTGAAACTTCACAATCACAAAGTCATTCATTTTAATAGACAAGCTGTCCTCCTCACTATCGCCGTAAACACTGTGATAACTTAGTCTTGTCTTTTTCTTTTTACATTTACTTGGACCTTGGTTTTCTTGTGCCAAACCTTTGGATATTGTTGCTTCAGCAAGTGCTTTCTTCCTTTTCAAGGATCGTTGACCTGGTAAAGTATGTTAAGGAATTTTTTAAAACAGAAGCAAATAAAATTATTTATAAAAAAAAAATTACAAAATTAAATAACAGTTAAATAAAGTTTTTGATGCACAACTTATTTCAATATTTTATGAAAATACAAGGCTCGCTGAAAAACTAAATATTAATGTTCAAACATTCTTGATGGCTAAGTACCTATGACATTTAAGCAATGCAAAAGTTTGCAATATTCAATATGAGCCAATATAAATTTATACATTAAAAGGATACGAGGATGAAGATCTGTCTAAGATTCAGTAGGGATTAGTACTTCTCCAATACAATAGTGATTGTATTTTGTACCATTGTCACATTCAGTGCATGTCAGCCTTCTCATATACAAAGTTACTTTTTTAGTGGAACTCCAAAACACCTCATGAACTTGTAAAGTCCCCTTGAAAGTTGTTAGGTTTTTGGGTACACATTTCTCATAAAGATTGAAATATGTTTTTTTAATAGTATAGATGGTTATACTTGGACACTTTTCTTTTATTTCTTCAACCAAACAATTATTATCAGGAATATCGTTCCCTTGTCCTATTATGCCGTTCTTTTGATACATCCCCCTATTTCATCAGGGGCACCTTTTTCGTGCCCCTTTTCTGTGAAATTCCATCTCATTGTTTTAGCTCCAAACTCTTTTCGAAAAAAAGTACCTAGCAAATAGAACATGGACTTGTTTCGGTACTGTTGAGAAGCACTATCGCTAAGAAAATGAACTGTTTCAATGATAGGCAGCTTTTCTTTCAAGTCATTAATAACAACCATTAAATGTGCACAGATCCCAACAAAGTCGCGTTGCCTGTTATCTGAAAATGTACAGTAAGATTTGGCCTTTATTTTTTTTTCAGAAATACTGTAATAGTACATCACAACTGTATGGATTGACACTTGGTTTCTTGATCCACCAAAATGGAGCGATTGAATTTCTTTTGATTATTTGCAATTGTAATTTTCTGAAAAAGCACAATGAATGAAAATATCCCTTGGCCCCAAGTTATTTTTTATTTCTGATGTAGCTTTGTACTGGTGTTTTATATTGCATACATTCCTCATAAACTTTTCCAACATGTTACTAATAAAATGTAAAAACAACTGTTTTTTAGTTAATGTTAACTCTTCTTTTACAGTTTTGAAACATGTCTTCATTTTACCTTTTACCCAAACTTCAACTCTTTTTAGACCATTGGGTAAAAGTTGCCTGTTCATCCTTAAATTCTTTACAAACTATTTTTTCGTTTAAACAGCATACTCCACATTTTCTTTCTTGGCACAATTCTCTCAGCTCGCCATCACATGTTATACTTTTTAGCAAGTCAGTGGGATATTTATATACCAACATCTTTAAAGTATACAACTTTTCAAGAACCAAAGCGAAATTCTCATGGTCAATACAAAGACAAGTATCTCGTTTACGGAAGTCTGGTTGAACTACCCAAAAGGGTCTCAATTTACAAAATGTGCTATAAGATGTTGAATTGAACTCGTTTGTTTGTTTAAAGTCAATATACAAATTTAACATTGTATCATTCAATGGTCTTTTTTGTTTTTTCAGTTTGTTTCTTGTTATTGTTTCTTTTTTCCCAGCCGTAAGCCTACTAGAACTATCTTTTTCTAAAAAGTTTTGTACTTCCATCTTAAGTTTTCGTTGTTTCAGTATATTTGAGAGTTGATGTGTATGGTATGGATTGCGTGGTAAGATATATCTAGAAGTAAGATTGTTAAGGTTTCTTTGACGTCTGTACTTCTTTATTATCTTTCCGCTTAATACCCTGGCAAAAACCTTTTTTTTGTTAATACATCTCTCAGTAGAAAAATTTGATTGTATTTGTGTCTTTAACACTTCGCTAAAAAGCAAGCTTTTCTTTACTTCCTTTGAGCATTTTGTGCCACTAGTCATTTTTTTAACCACCTTTCGAGGAGTAATATCTTTTGCAGACTGTAGTCTGTAGAATTTTTGTTTGTATTTATCACCTCTTTGCTTTAACAATTTGTTTTTTTCTACTTTTTTTGGATTTTTTTCTTTAACCCATCTCTATACACTCTACGAACTTTTAGCCCGCTGCTATTTCTGGAACTAGATTCTTGACTGGGACCAGGAAGTACATTAAAGTCTAGTTCATTGTCGGTAGGAATATTTACAATTGGACTTTCAGGTGGTGTTGACAAATATTCAATTAGTTGTTGTCTTTTCTTTTTCATTTCTCGACTTCTTTTGGTCCTTTCCTTCCAACCTTTTCTTACTGATCTTTTATCCCTTTCTGAAAGTTCATACACTTTCTTTTTTTTTATATACAGTTATTAAGGTGGAAATATATTGATTGATTGATCTGTAAGCGACTAATGTACTCTTAAATATTTAACGATAATTTTTTAATCAAATAGAGTTAGAAAAAGATAACATAGATATAGCATAAGAAGGAAGCCAAAAGAAAGAAAAAAGAAACTAAAAAAAAATTTATTAAATGTAAAGTTGAATGTTGTTGCAAACAAAGGAAATGTCAAGCTTTTGGCCTAAAGCAATTTCTTAATTGTCTTGATGTTCTCCGTTTAATTTGCAGCATAGTGAGTTGCTGAGTTGATGGTGTTAAATCATCTGATATACGACCATTATAACGAATGCAATGACAATCAATAATCTTTTTTTGAATTAAAGTACTCAGTTAAATCCATTGTTAATACACAGTGGGTCAAAAGTGACATTTTCTAGTCAAAACCTCTAAAACCAAAATTTTTTTATTTTTTTAAATTAGAAACAGTTTATTATATTGAAAAACATAATTTGTGGAAAAAATAACATTTGTTTTTTAAAAACTTCAAATTTTATTACGTAATTACGCAAATTACTAAAAAACTCATTTATTTTCCATTTATAAAAAAATCTAAAAACCTTATCCAAGCATGCAAAGTTGAAACGCCATGTTTTATATTGCCTTCTAAAGTTTTTTTTTGAACAACAAAAGATAAATTGTTCATTTCGATTGGAGATGCACCACACACTGAACAGCATTGGTATGAGTTGGTTGCTGTGGAAATAATAGTTTGAATTTTTCCATCTATCATTGTTAAATTTACAATATGTTGTATTCCAACTTCCTTTGTTGTACCGTCCTCCAATAAAACAGGTACAACAGATAATGTTATCTCTTTAATAGAAGCCATAATTGACTCATATTCTGCAAGAATTACTTCATTTGATTCTTTTCCATATTTAAATCTCAGAGGTCTGCAGTAATTAGTTGACGATGGTTTCGGATTTCTCCAAACAACCTTTTTTTTTGTCATCTTTGAAACAATATAGTTCTAGAGGAACCAAGCAAGTTATGAAAAGTGATTCATCTGTATGAAGTTCACTAGAAACATCTGACAGTTGTTTATAAACAGATTGTCCTGTTGCACCATCAAAACCAGCTTTGTATATTATAAATAGTTTAGTACAATCGTTAAGCACAGGTGAATTTAACACAACACTATAAGCTGAACATATTCTTGATGCAGTATAAAAAGAAGAGCTTGTAATGGAACCTCTGCAGAGTAGTCACTGACCTGAATGTTTTCAGGGTAGCATTTATTTTTAGCCTCTTTTACAATATGATAGGATGGGTATAGAGAGCTGAATGGAAGAGCATTGTTTCTTAAATGCTGATAAGTTTCTTTGGATAAATAAGCATCTAAGACTAGCGCTAATGATTGTTCTGAAGTAAGTGATTCTGTCGATAATTCTTTGTTGTATATTTTTTTAGCCACTTTTGCTTCTACAAACCTTTTATCCCTTTTCAAACTTTTGCTTGCTGCAAAAAAAAAAGTTCGTTTAAATTATATTTACTCAAAAGCTCTTTAATTATGCGATCTTTAGTTCTCACAGACGCATCTTCAAACAAAATCGAAGGGCGTCCACCTTAAAGTATAATATTATTTTATCAATTATTAAATCGTCGTAATAATAATACAAATAAATTATACACATTATAATAAATTTACACATAGTTAAAGTAAAGTTTTTTTTTTTTACAGTCATATATAGTTTGATTTAACCAAACTTTATATCTTTTTTCAAATACTGCACTTGTTCTATTCAATTTTTTCCACTTGTTTTTAGCTTGGTAAATGAATTTCGAAATAATTGACAAGTTATCATTAGATTCTTCAAAATTGCTTTGGGAAACAAAACTCAAAATTTTTGTATGTAAATCATCATTTTGCAGTAAATTATATTCCATTATATAATTCATAAGATATCTCCTTTCCATTTTTAAGAGATTGTCTGTTCAATAAAATAATTTTAATTTGAAAGATAGTAATTTAAAATGTTTTTATAAAAGTAATTTTTTTACGAGCAGTAACTATGAAACTCAGTTCCTTTCCTTTATTTCTCATTGGTTGTTATCGTTTTTTTTATCGATTACATATAATTTTATTGTTTTCGGAAATTATAAAATAAATAATAAATATTATGTCCCAAACTTGTACTACGTAGAAGTATATAATTCATATTTTATCACAGTCTCTGAGTTTTTATTACTTTAAAACGGTAGCATAAAAAATTAGGAATAATGGTTTCAATGCGATCTAAATGTTCATTGAGCAAATACGAGGAAGTTACTGGAAAGCAATTAAAAAAAACAAAAATATTTAATTTTAAACTTATGTCTTTAATAAAAATTATTATAAAGTCAAACTGCAGTTTTTAAATTTCAAATCTTCTTAAATTTTTTGTTATCGATCAAAAACGCATTAACAAGAAACGTGGACGTAGTTAATTGAATTTAAAAGTGCATTCGTTTAGGCAGCTATAGGCAGCCAATTTTTATACCACAAGATCAATGTCATATTGGTATTCAATTATATATCATTTTAAGCGGTTGATACAGGTTGATCCGATGGTTTTAAATGATATTTTTGAAAAAAATAAAAACTTATAACTCAAAATTATTGATGTTTGCATTGTTGAAAATATTTATATAAAATGCAAAAAATGTTTTTTCTTTATGTGATTTAAATATTAACATAATACTATATAAGTCATTTAGGAGTTAAAAAATAAACTTAAACTTCTTTAAAATAAGAAATCAAAGTTTTCAAAAGATGTAAAAAAATAAAATTTTCACACTTTTTTGTTGTTATTGATAAAAAGTATTTAAGGAAATATTTAAACAACAAATATGGGGTTTTATTGAAAAATTATTTTTTAATAAAATATAATTTCTGGCTTATTAATTTATTGAGCAAAATTTGCCTTTTTCAAAATTTAAAAATTTAAAAACTTTTTTGTATGGTTTTGCCGGCTTCTGACCCACTGTGTAATAGAAAAACTATATTTTGCTAACTTACTATCTGATACGGCTTCTTGGCTCCTACAAAACAAAAAAAAACTACACACTTTTATACTTGAAATTTTTACTCTAGTGCAAATACCAAAGTATTTAACAAATAAAAAAATCACTAAAGCCTCTTTAATTTAAAGGCTGACATATTAGCTATCATAATATATCAAGTTTTTTAAATCCTGAATCTTTTTCTACATGCTAGATCACTTTGTGACATAGCATGTAGAAAAGCCAACATTATGGTTTTTGCGGTACGGTTGTTTTTTAATTTGCTTTTTAATTTTTTTAAGGTTTAGAGTTGTATATTACTTTTGCCTTTAGAAAAAATTAATTTTTTATTCAAACCACTATTTCACACATGGACGAAATAGTCTGATTTTAGGATTTATACCAATGCGACCGCCTATTTGTTTACTATACCCAAAAGTTTGTGTTTGTGTACTATACCCATTTATGTACTATATCCAAAAAGGTTTTACGAGGTACACAAAGTTCAAATTAATTTTCATTTTGTAACACTGTGTATGAACGCAATTTTAATAAAAGCTGTTTTTGGTTTTAATTTCAGACCTCTTATAAAATTAATTTTTACAATTGGATTCAGGATTCAATATTGATTTTAATAAAATATAAAAACAAATTAAAATTAAAATCTTTTTTTTTTTCGTTGAACTAGCAAAAAGAGTTCAAAAAAAAAGTTAAAATTCGAAATAAAAATAATTTGAAAATTCGATTTTTAAAAAAGGTAGTTTGAGACCACTCGCTTGTTTATAAACAAAACGAAAGAAATTGCAACAAATTTAACAATTTATTGGAACTGATTGGTTTCATTTTGTTATTTTTTAATTAAAAATAAGGTTACTTTATAACTAAATAAAAATTTCAGAGCGTGGTAAAAGTGGAAAAACTAATAGAAAAGCAAAGACTCGATCCTCTGGAGCCGGCCTATAGTTTCCAGTTGGACGCATTCATCGGTTTTTGCGCAAAGGACACTTTACAAATCGTATTGGGTCAGGGGCTCCAGTTTATTTGGCTACAGGTATGGAATATCTTACTGCTGAAACATTAGAATTGGCTGGTAACGCTGTCCGCGACAACAAGAAAACAAGAATCAATCCTCGTCATTTGCAGTTGGCTATCCGGAACGACGAAGAGTTAAACAAACTGTTAGCTGGAGTTACTATTGCAAATGGTGGTGTGTTACCAAATATTCAGTTTGCGTTGCTTCCTAAACATAACGAGAAAGTCCATAAGTCATTAACTAAGCACTAATTTATTTTTGGTGCGTGGAATGGCTATTTTCATAGCCACACATTTTTAAAAAACGTTTTTAAGCGTTTTCCGGATTATCGTACAGGTAAACAATTATGTAAATTTTGCTTGTCCGTTTACTTCAATATTTTTAAATTAAATTTATTATAGAAAGAAAGTTTTAATTAAACTAAATTTTTTTTGCGTTTGTTAACCAATACAAGTTGTAGAATCACATTCATATTTTTTATTTAATTGTGTCTTTAAAGGTGGATTTCCATTTACAGGAAATTTTAAATGGAACGGAAAACAAAACTAAGTAATCATGTAACCACAGCGATCTATACTGCAGGCCTTGCCAACGCGCAAACGGCATATCTACTCCTATTTATATATATATCATATATATATATATATATATATATATATATATATATATATATATATATATATATACATATATATATATATATATATATATATATATATATATATATATATATATATATATATATATATATATATATATATATATATATATATATATATATATATATATATATATATATATATATATATATATATATATATATATATATATATATATTTATATATATAATCAACAAAAAAACTTTAAATAAAAACTTTAATTAAATAAAAAATATATATTTTTTTGTTTTTAAATTTGTCAAAGAATTCACGACAATTTTAATATTTTTTTTAGCTGGTTCTTTATTTGAATGCGGAGTCAGAAGTTTACATGAATTGTTTAAAAAAATTTGAAAAAATATTTCCATGGTGTTGCTGCATCTTAAAACTCTGAAATCATCATTAGAATATTGCTTAATGATATTCTGCACACTCTATCCTTAATTGCATTGAAAACTATATAAGAAAATATTACACATTGACAGGTATTATCTGTGGGAATATTAAGCCCACCACGGTCAATTGAGTCTATGTTTTGTCCATACTTTTGGTGGTAAAAAGTGGTTTTATCTAGTAATTCCTTTTCCGATTGTTCTTTCTCTTTACGAGTTAAATATGCTGATATAGATATAAGAGCCATATTTGTATCGAGAGAAATAAAAGTTTCGAGATCTGGTAGTTGTCAAATATCTCAGCCGAGGGCTCATCAAATAGAAAACCACAATTTAGACAAGAATGGGTTGTATCAAGACTTATCTCAACAGCTGGGTTATAAAGTGACAGCAAAAGCTTAGCTCTTGAAATATTCAACTTTTCAATCACTTGTTGTACTGTTATGAAATATGTACCTCCTGAACCTTGGCGCAATTTGCTAAATTCTTTTTCCAATGGATCAGTAGAAAACTCACTAAGATATGTCAATTGATGTGAGCTATCCAATAATGATTTACATAGTTCAACAATACCATTGCATGTGTGGTAAATTGACTGTGCAGTGTCACAAGTAAGTTGTTTCTCCCTTTTACTTTGCTTTCCAGCTATCTTTAAAGCCATATTTCCAAAATTCAATATATTTTCTAAACTTTTATTATTAGGATCTCTAATTACTGCTTGAAATTCATTATTGAATCTAATATCAGCACCTGTTCCCATTGAGAACTTTCTATCATGACACACCAATCTTAATAAAATCTGATGCATCTTGTCTATCTCTTACATACTGCAGTCCTGGATGATTAATTAAAGCATGGTAAAAAAATGCCTGATTAATTCTGTTTCCATTGCATATTATAGCTTTAATTTGACCCGAAGACTCCTTTATAGATTGGATGGTAATATTATTTTGTTCAAAAAGAAGTTGAGAGCTTAATTTACTTATAGGTATCATTTTGGAAATGAACAATGGTCCACCAAATAAGCAATTAACCATTAGACCCAATATAGTTTTTGCAAGAGAAGTTGAGTCATTGATTGCTTTTCCGAATAATGTTCCACAATGGTATAATAACATTTTTTTAACATAAACCTCATCATGCAATAAAAAACAAATTTTCTGTTTTTCTTCAACAGATTGAAAAATATTAGTCAAAAAATGGTTCTCGTTTAATTTAGAAACTTTAGAAGTTATTCTTGTCAAAGTTCTTACAGAAGGCAATTGGTAATCTGTTCGTAATTGATTATACAAACTTCTGGATGTAGCATAATACTGAAAAGATCTAATAATAACCTCCTTAGAATAAATCATACTATCAACACACTTTGTACCCATAGAAGCTAAATGTTTCTGAATTACAATTTCTTTCAGCCTGGAACTAAATTTTTCAAATAACGCAAAACTTCTTCTAATATAGACCATGTGTTGATTTTTGAAATTCTGTTTTTAGAAATTGCAGGAACTTCGACACCATAATGATAAATTTCGACACCATAATGATAAGTTTCAAAATACAAATCCTCACTAATCTTGATTAAAAAATATGTAACTCTATTTGAATAAACTTGTGATTGTAAATGAATAGTGTTATTAATCATAAAGCATACAAATGGAACACCTAAATCTCTTTCATTATTCAAAAGAATTTTTTTCATTTCAGCAAAAGTTACTCTATCTTTTTCTAAAAAAGTGGATAGTTCGTCTTGAGCGAAATTTCGAAAGCACGAAGAAGCACAAGTTGTTGCACCTAATGGAGGAAGATGGGTAGAAGTTTGATCAGACGATATGCCAGGCAAAATAGATGGTGGAAATTTAGGACGATATTTTCTTTTAACTATTTGTTTTTCAAAATTTATCGGCCAATGCAACTCACAAACTACAGTGTTATTAGGTACTTTTAAGTTTGCATTTGGAATTACTTTAATCCACATTTGTTTTTCTTCTTCATTTTTAGGAAATCGATATACCGAAAGCTTTAAATTATCAGATTTCTTTTTTGCAGATAAATAATTTGTAGTGCAGCCAAAAATGCAACATTTTTTGTCTATACTTTAGTATCACTAAAATGGCGACGTACAAAAAAAGTAAAGCGAAATTTAAAATAGGCCCTCAGTCAGATACGCGGTTTGCATGTTGGCAAGGCCTGCAGTATAGATCGCCGTGCATGTAACATAAAAATTGTGCATCTTAAATTATTTAGGATGATTTAATTATTTCCGCAGAAAACATCCTGTAAATGGATATCCGCCTATAAACGTTTGTATTGTTTTAGCCGCGACGATAACATTTGATTTTAGATAAAAAGTACAAATGTTGCGACAAACATTTGAAACATAATAACAGCTGATAACATTTTTGTAAAGTTCTATTAATTATTATTATATTTGTTAAACAATCACTATATAATGCAAGTATGGTAAATTAGTAGAATAAATAAATAAGTTAAATAAAAAATAAACGTAATATGATCATTTAAAATGGATATGACTGGTGCAGCGGGAAATTCCAGGAATTCAGGACTTATCCCCCATTAACACTAAACCTGATTTAAAACAAGCTGCGTCTTATTTGTGTCTCATTAAAACAACATTGCGAGGTTGTTTTATTTAAATAGCTTTTTGCGTTTTCTGCGTCTATTTAAACCTAAATTAGATGCAAATGAAAAGATATAAAAGGTGTTAAAATGCTACTGTTAAATCTTGTTTTATTGTTGGTGTAAATGGGGTATGGTAAATTCTTGTTTTGGAGTTAACTTCAATATTATGGGTCATAAATTAGCGGAATATTATGAATGGAGCGGTTAAAATATATCCTACAAATCACAAAATGTATGACCTGCGATTCACAAAGAAATTTAAGCAGAATATAAACGGCAAGAGTTAACTGCTGTAAATAAATTTTTAAAATTTTGAGGTTAAATAAACTCATAGTGATAAAAATGCAAATAGATATTTCCTGCAATAAATAATGAACATAATCTAGTTCAATGACAATTTACTCCTTGTAAAGAATGATGCATTGCACACACTTTGGCGCTTCTTACATTCATTACAGTATCAGCGGCAGTTGTCTTGTGTTTCTTGGTAAGCCTTTAATTCAAGTGATCAATTACAGGGTTTACTAAAAAAAATAACTTTTGAAAATTTTTGCTGCGCTTGTTGTAGTGTATGGCTGGTCAACATACTTTTCAGTTTTTAGCAAAAATCTTCAGTTGTTGCACAATAACATCTGTCATCGCTATGTTGTCATTGGCTTTCACTTTCACTATGTTTCACTCTGAATAGTCTTATAACTTAACACCTGTTTCAAAATATATGTTTAGAGTTTTAATCCCTTGTAAATAATGGTAAATTAATTTGTTTGTTTTTAAAAAGTAATACTTCATTCAATACCCCGATTGTTGATATGGTTTCCAAAAGTTTAAGAAACTTTTTAACATCAAGAACCACTCTTTGTTAAAGAAAACTTTAAAGTAAACAAAAGCGTTAATTTTTTTTGCTGCTGAGTTGTATTTTGAGCAGCCAGAGCCGTTATCTACTTCCTCTATGCTATATGTCAAAGAAACAAAAAACAACCTATTCGTTTTTAATTAAAAAAAAAAAAAGCACGTCGTTATGTTTCAAAACTTTTTTTACTTACCTTAAATATTTTCATCCATCTTGTTTTACAGTAAAATAAGGACTATGCTCCAGAATTATTTTGTTATTATTAATATTTTGAGGAAGGGGAGGGGGGGGTAATTTTTTTGGTGTTGATACTAAAAAAAAAGTCTAATTAAATTTACACAAAGATTTCTAAATTTGAAAATGGGCCCTCTAAATTTGCTAGACCCCTGGGAGGTTTCGAGTACCCAAGCTCCGCGGTGCTAATTTTTTACCTAATATAAGTGCGCAAAAGAAAGTATAAATATATATATATATATATATATATATATATATATATATATATATATATATATATATATATATATATATATATATATATATATATATATATATGTATATATATATATATATATATATATATATATATATATATATATATATATATATATATATATATATATATATATATATATATATATATATTAGTGAGTAAAAAAGTTTAAAACCGTAAAATGGTATCAATTAATAAAACAAAATGAATGTCAACAAATCACATTTCCGCAGATTTTCTTGAATTTATTTTAATATTATCTGTTAATTGATTTATATTTCATATTTTATATTTTTGTAAAAATCATAGTATATGCTAAATATTTATATAAAAACTTTGTAAAAATTATGAAATTATAAAATGGTGCTTGGCGATACGGCAATATTAAACGATTTTGGAGTTTAATATTGCCGTACCGCCAAGATACGGCAATATTAAATTTTAGAGCGTTGCCAAATTGAAGAAATGTTCTTGAGGGTTACTAGTTGAACTTTGAATTTAATATCTTCGTAAGAAATGTCACATAAAAAGTAAGAAGGTTTTTTTTAATTTAAAGTAAAAGTAACGCAAAGATTATTTGCTTATATTTGTAGATTTAAAACATTTGAAAATAAATGTTAATTATATTGCAAGAGCTAAATAGCTCTTGCAATAAAATCAAATTACCTACTTGCATAATACTCAAAATTATATACTCGCCTAATGCGAGTCAATAATCAAGCATAATGCGAGTCGATAATCTCGCATATGCGAGTCGATAATTTTATTAGTTGTAGCAATAGAAATTAATTTTGCTTTTATTTTTTTTATATTTAAAAAAAGAGAATATTTTAGAAATATTATATTGATAAATATAAAAATTAAAAGTTATATTTCCTGTAAAACTAAACTCAAAACTCTTAATTTACAAGCAGTAACATTTAAAATGCCAAGAAAAAAATCTAACCATCTAACATTGCAGAGCTTAACTTCAATCAACTACTACCTTGTTAAAAATCTGTAAATCCGACTATTGTCATAACTGTCACAACCTGACTACTCTTCATCAGCCTACTGTCTTGTAAAAAGTAAAGATTTTAAGAGTAAACAAAAAGTTTCTACTGATCAGCCTCGAACCTCTGATATAAACCGGTGTGACAAAGTAACAAAAAGTCAACGAAAATGTTTTACTTACCCAAAAAGTCTTTGCCCAATTATTAGAGAGAAGCCGGATGATGTTAACATCTGCATTAGATAAGTATTTTTTTATTTAGTTTAGTCAAATTATTATCTGTCTGCCTTTACCGAGTAAAGCTAATCCAACGAAACAGCAAAGCATGAAGCAGGTTATTTATCGAGGTGTAGTAATCGTGGCCGCCGAGAGCTTTTAAGACGCCCGGGGCATGTCAGCGATTCAGGCGCCTCTATAAGCATTTTTTTTTTAATTAAATGCATTTACAATTATACAAGTTAATTACTGTGTTTTTATTTCTAATACCATTACTTTGCATCCATATTCTCATAAACCACATATGGATTAAATAACACTTATGCAACACATGTAATATTCACTGATTGCAACATATTTAACATTCACTGATTACGATTGCTAAACAGAACCTTTGTAATTAATATTGAAAACAATCTTTTCTTTCATTTTCATTTGCAAAATTTATTGTTATTATGATAAGATGACATAATAATATATTATTATGTCATCTTACAACAGAGTTGCTTCCAGAGTTTTATACAGATTTGTTTTCATTTTCAACATATATGTCCGATAGTCGCTCCTGCTCTATAGTGGTCCTACAATCATTTTTTAAATCAATTTTAGTTTACTTAAAGGTCGTTCACCTTTTGCAATGGGTGAGTATTGCAAAGGGTTGGTATTGCGTTAAAAAATTCAGTTGCATTCCAATTGCAAAATTGGAATGCATATAGATTGAAAAATAGGCTAACGACCCTTTGAGTATATTTGGTTGAGAAAGCCTAAAGTGTTTCCAGAAGTGAAAAATGAAGTTTAAACTATTAGGATGTAAAATATCTTTGATAAAGTTGTCTTCTATTTCACAAGCTTTAATTTTTACTAGTTTTTGATCTAAATGAAAGTTTCTTGATAACTAAATGAATGAGAATCTTTAATGAACATTTTTCACTCTCCTACTTTTAAAATGAATTTGTTGAATGAAATGACAAAGCACAATGTTAAAGATATTCACTTCAAGCTTAGGTTTGGGGAACTTATGGAAAAAGCCGCATTTCTATTCTATTTCATCGCTATTACCATTTGCTTTTTCAAAAATTCTATTTCATAGCCAAGAAAAGTCATCCACTCATCAAGGTTCGTTAATTTAGTTAAAGCTATAGTATCGGTTTTAGAGCAGCAATAATTATCCATTGTTGTTTAGCTGCTTAGTGTTTTTATAGCGGCAACGTCTTTTCTGAGCTATATGTCTGGTGTACAAAAGCTTGTAAAGAGAAATTTTTGAGAAAAGATGACCAGGATTGCAAACAAAACTCTATATGTGGTTATTAATGTACAGTTGGTACAGTTTTTTTCCATAGCTGGAGAGCTCCGATACCAAAATGACTTATTAAGACTACTAAGCATTTGTGTGTAAAACTGTGGTATTATTAATTAGTTTTTGCGACAACCAACATACGTTACTTTGCGCTTCTCGACGTTTAAAATTTACAAGGCAGTTGTGCGACCAATTTACACTGCTGTCGATGTTGACTTGCAGATTTTCATGATCAGAGAAAAATTAAATCACATTGATAACTCATGTGATGTTGTCATTATCAACGTATAAATTGGCATGGTTACAAATGCGTATTAGAAATTCATTGATGAAGAACACAAATAGCAGTGATGTAAAAACTGATCCGTGAGGAATGCTACTTGTCACTAATTCCCATTCTGGCGTTAATTCTTCAATTTTTACGCATCGTTGTCTATTAGCTAGCTAACCAGTAATTCAGTTTAATAGCTGACCTTAAATGCTATAAACGGCACATCACAAATGCTGCCTTACGAACCTGACTGAATCCGATAACATTTTAAAAGCAGCAGTTTACCGTGGACACCTGGTTTACATAAATTTTACCGACTTTGGTAAAGCATTTAATACAGGGTTATACAACGACTTCTTCATAAGATTCATGTCTATAGGCAGGGTCGGTTCAACAATTTTTTTTGATGTATGCAAGATCAAGTTTTGACGCCCCCTATCATAAAAAATTAATTGCGCATGTTTAATAAAACCCTTAAAATACAATAAAAACATAATATCCTATTAAATATACATCGCACTTTACATTTTTGTATATATTTAGATTTTTTACATTTGTATTTAAGTTACATTTTTAAAATACCTTTTTGATTAAACAATATAAAAAAAAATTAACGTACAGTTTATATTGACAAAAAATAAAACAAATCAAGTAAAAAACTTTTCTAATCTTAAGTTTTGCAATGTGTTTCAAAATTGAAGCGGTTTCAACTGTACTCAGAACCTGGTTTTCAATGATTAATGTTGTCATCCACATAGGTGATCCTGAAAAAGGGTCAATCGAACGCAATTTTTGATAATCTTTAATTTAGAAAAACTTATTTTTAACTCATTTGTTACTCTTGCCTTCAGCTGTCAAAACGGAATGCAGGTTTTGCACTTTTTTTAATATGCATCTGTTACGCGTTTTTCTTTTTTTTTTTTTCGTGTTATAGATATTTGCTTTAAAAATAATTTGTAGCTACAATTAATTCTTAAAGCAAACATCCTATTACTGTAGTGTCTAAAACTACAAAACTACGCAAAAACTACAAGGTATTGCAGTGTCTAAAACCACAAAAAAGAAATTTTCTTTGTAAGACTTCTTTACCAACTTCACAGGTTCACCTTTCGTTTGCCAACTTCAAAGGTTCATCTTTCGGCAAATAAAAGATGAATATTGCAAAGGGTTAAAGGCGTCTATCCTGCTCTCCCAACTCTCCCAACAAGTTTTCACTTAGAGGTTTTACAGTCAAATAATTTACTAATTTGTCAATATACTCCATAAATGGGTTGATCCAGAAAAAAAAAATCTCCTGAATATTTTTGGAAAAGTTAACAGCTGCAGCGCAGAGAAGTGGTGCTTTATTGACAACAAGGTTTGGTGATGGCTTCCACATGAAACAAAAATGCTCGTATGTTAAGGTCAAGGAACCATTTTTTTACGCCTACATTCTTTCCCTTCATGTTTGATCCGTTAACATAACGTTGGCCACGCATATTTTTTCAAGATATTCCGTTTTTTGAAACCTCGTCTAATAAGCAAGCTATCAACCCTTTCTCAGATGTGTCTAAGACCTAAACAAATCCAAGAAAATGTTCCCTCACGTTTACTTTGTCTCCTGGAACTGCATAGAAAATTAGAACAACAAGTATCATTTTAGAATAATACAAAGCTTACTGCAGTTCACATAAGATAAACTTAGCAACTTTAGAGGAACAGAGATCGATAAACTTATTTTGAATTTTTTTGCTTAATAATATACATGAGTTTCTTTGGCAGTTACTTGATGAAGATACTCAAAAGAACAGTGTCAAATTTTGAAATATGTTCAACACTTTTGAAAAAACTTCCAATGTTTTCTTTGAAGATTACTACATTTGTTCCACGAAAAGCTCATTCATGAGTACTAAGGAATCAAAAAGAGGAGTTAAACCAAAGTTTTTGTTTTAAAACAAGACTTTATTCTGTATTTGTATAAAAAACGTTACTTGGACAAATCATATACATTATCTTGAAAGTAAAATCTCAAGTTATATTGGCCTACTTTATAAAGCAAGGCCATTTTTAAATCAAACTAGTTTAAAATTGTTATATTTCTCCTTTGTTCATAGTTATCTGAATTACGCAAACATTGCTTGGTGTAGCACAAATCAAAACAAAATTAAAAAACTTTTTAATAAACAAAAACATGCAATGAGAATAATATCTAATGTAGGCCGTTTTACTCACTCCAAAGAACTATTTATAAAGCTGAATATACTCAATGTTTACCAAATAAATATTTTTCATCTTTTAATTTTAATGTATAAAGTTAATAAAAGAACAACACTAAACATTTTTAATTCGTTATTCAAAATAAATAAACATAGATACTTAACCAGATACTCCAGCAACACCTATATTCAGCCAAAATGTTTTTATGCCGCAACTGAGTTTTCATTGTCCATTAGAGGACCAAAAGTATGGATAAAATCCTATCTAATAAACTTAAAACTCTTGAAACTCTTGACGAATTTAAAGTAAAATTGAAGCAAATGCTCCTAGTTAGTGATGGAGTCTTGACTTTTTCGAGTGACAAATAAGTTTTTTTGATTTAGTTTAAAGTTTTTCTTTGTTAATCCTTTTATGGTTTTGGTTGAAGCATGTTTAAATACATATATATGTATATATATATATATATATATATATATATATATATATATATATATATATATATATATATATATATATTAATTGGAAAGTTTCAATTTCTTCTCAATTCTATGTTTTATTAATAATTTTAGTATTTAATCTTAATTAATTAATAAAAAAAAAAGTTGTTAAAAACATTTTTTTTTTTTTTTTATTGCAAGTTTTATTTTGTGCAAATTTATATTAATCTTTATATACTTATTTATTTAATATTTATTTCTCAGAATTTGTTATTTTACTTTTTATTGATTATTTTATTACTTTCAAAGAAATTTTTTATTTTTAACTTTTAAATTTAGTCCCAGAAACTTGAACTTTTTTTCTATTTTGTTAAGAGCTACTTGCCAGTTGAAATCAATAATATCGCTCAGTCTGGTATAAAAGGTAACACCTAAGTTTTCGAAACCGGTGTCATTGTTCCACTATATGATACATACATATACATACATACACAATTATGCATACATGATTGTAAATGTCTGTGTAAATACATAATGCATATGTATGCATACATAATGAAATACATACACAATTATGCATACATAAATGACGTTAAAAGCATAAAACAGACAAAACATAAATAAAGGGACTTACGGGTAAATTAACACTACGCCAAAATAACATCTGACATAACACATTTAGGGTAGAATGCATGAAGGAAACTTGAGTCAAGTTCGACTTGAACTTTGCATTGTAATTAATAGCGGCAGAGTATTTTTGAGGGGAAAACCCATATTCTGCCACTATTGATTACAATGTAAAGTTTAAGTCAAACTTGACTCAAGTTCGCTTCTTGCATTCCACCCTTAGTCGTTTTTTGCAAGTTGCAGTTGCGTAAATTGCAGTTTAACTTTTTTTTATTGTGGTTTTATAATTTTCAAAATAAGAAGTGTAAAACCATAAAATAGAAAACCCTTAACTAACGAATCCAATCAGCAAAACATTTTGCTAATCGTTTTCATTCCATCCATGGGATGGCCGCTAAATAGTACTAAACCATGGAGAGGAAAATTTCTCTGAGGGGGTTACAAATTGATTTCTAGTTGGATGCGGAAAAACTCTTCGAGAGAGGGAGTAAAAAAGCCCTCCAAAACAGTTGCAAAAACTCTCCGAAAGAGAGTGGCTTCAGAATCGGATGCTGAAGTGTCGCCAAACACCCAAATTCATACTACCGTAAAATCGAAATTACTTTTTTAAGTAAATTACTTTTTAACGCCTTACCTGTAAAAGTACTTTTTTTACTTTTTTAGGTAAAAATAAACGACATTTAAAGTCAATTTTAATGCGTACTTTTTCAAGTAGCAGTAACGCATTTAAGTAAATAAATTTATGTAATTAAGTTTTACTTGTAATATCATTTCTTTAAAAAAAAAAAAAAAAAAAAAAAAAAGAAGTACTTTTAAATGTAAGGGAATTATATATTTTAATATGAATTATATATTTTATATGAAAGTAATTTACGCTTGAAAGTAACTCGAGTTTTTACATCAAAATAAGTAAAAGAGCCAAGCCTGGCTACGATAAAATATTATTCGAACTTACACTATTCAAAAAAACAGAGTTTAAAAAATCAAAAAATAGTATTGAAAATAAAAATAAGTTCATAAAAAAGAAAATAGCTGAACTTGAAGACAAAATCCCCAGAGACTTATCGGGGATTAAGGAGAAAGTTAATGACACTTGGGAAGAAAGTGAGCAAAGTTTCTTAAAACAAATCTTAATATTTAAGATCAATTTGTAATCAGTAGAGCTTATCATTTATGCTATAGTCACTTAGTAAAAAGTAATTATTTTTTTTTGCGGATTTTCTAACAACAAAAATGTATTCACGTGAGAACAAAAACTCAAGTTTTTTTAAATTTTTTTCAAATTTTTACAAATTAGTGGTTTTTTCCTTTTAATAATTTTAATGCAGCTGGAACCTTGCAAAGTACAGTAAATATTTTTTTACCCGTTCGAATGACGTAAAATCTTTTACTAAACTATAAATAAATTTGTTTAATTTCTTTAAATTTATCGCTTTCTCTTGCAATTAGGTATTCCTCATTTAGTAATTTTTAATTGGAATTCTATCAAAAGCGCAATCCTTGAAAACTTTTTTTTGGAATAACTTTTTCTATTACAATACATTTTATATAAACACTTGTTTACTATAATTTTGCCAGCATTATATAAATATAAACTTTGTGGTGATGCAAAAAGAAATGTTTTGAATGTGTTTTTTAGATGTGTAATGTGCGGGTAGATTATGTTAATGAGTGCAGTTGAGTATTTTATTATTTGATAAACTTTTTTGCAGGTGTATATTATGCGTGATAGGCTTATATTGTTTTATTACTTTTTTTAAATGTCTTTTATTACTTTTTTAAAATGTCTTTATTTCGAGTGGTTTACTGTAATTTTATCATATTTTTATGAGTATGCAAGATTTTATAAAGTACTTTTGGTGGTAGTGATTTGGATAGGACGGTTGTTTTTTATATAGGTAGATGAGCTCAGCTCACTAAACAGCATCATAACCCGCTTCGCAGATCAAGAGTAAGTAAGTTTGAGAAGAACAAAGAATAATAGAGTATAAGTCCGAAGAAGTTGAGTAAGAAAGAGAGCATTGGGAAAGCGGACAGATGTTGCACTCCTGTAAGAATGTGCAACTAAAATAAAAAGGAAAAAAACTTTGGCTAAGTTTTTTGCTTATGGTTTTTTATATAGAAATGATATGGTTGTGTTGTGGGCATATTTTTGACTTGCAGTGTTGTTTTTGTTATTATGTGCAGAGCCATAGATATAGTGTTCCCGTAGACAGGTGACTTTGAAAGTTTTGCCATTATAATAGGATAAAAATGTAAACAAAGCCGATATAAAAAAAATTAATTGTGCAGTATTTTAAATAGAATTTAATTGCAAGCGTTTTTTTATTTATAAAACATAGAGTTTTATTTTTATTACATAATAGGTATCATATATATTAAATAACAATATGGTTTCTTCTTGTGGAGTGTTTGGTTGCTCTGTAACTGAAAAAAAGCAACCAGATATCAGAATTAACAGACTTCCTGGAAATATTAATTATGACGAAGACCCGCGCTCCCTTTTAGAGGAACGTAAAAGTAAATGGTTAGCTTCATAAAACAGAACTAAACTCAAAAACAGTTGTCAACAATTTATTCAACTTTACTAGTTTGTGGAAAACACTTTATCAACGGTGAGATTCTGTATATACTGTGTATATAAGCCTTGAAAATAGATTGCAGTTTAAATTTACAATAAAGTTAGTATAAAATCTGCTTTAAGTACTTCTATACTTTTATGTTGCGTTATATTTATTTACGTATTTTGTATTTTAGGAAAAACAGCAAAACTATTTGAAAAAGATTTTGCAGATTAGGTTCCAACACGTTATATGAGTAGGAAAGGAGGTTTAATGTCAATGAAATTAAAAGATGATTTAGAATTAAAAGTAGATAGATTAAAATGACTTAAAAAAATTAAGGCAATGCAAATTCCTCAAGTTATTGATAATAAAAGAAGTAAATTTGACAAAGGTACTTTTTCGTTAATGAGTTATTAAGGATAATCTTAATAACTGATAAATCAAATTTCATTTTGTTTTACTTAAAAAGTACGTCCATATTTTTTGTTTGTTATTGTTTTAGATATTGAAGAAGTTGTAATCAATTTATGCCAAGAAAGTTCATCAGAAGTCAGTAAAGAAAAGATAGTTGATAAATTGAATGATGAAATCAGGATGTTAAATGAGAAATATGAACCATTTATTGATCAAAATCAAAAAAATTTAAATGATGCAACAGAAGCATTGATTTCTAAACAACTTTTTAAAAATAAAGCTGAAGCAGTCATATTCTTCACTGGTTTACCAGATTATAACACCTTATGTGCTGTGATTGAACTTGTGAATAGATAGTGCAATTATTCCATGTACTCTAAATAGTTTTTTGTCAGGTCGTTTTGTGTCAAATGAAACTTCGTTTGTGATCTGGAACAATTGATCTTGCACACCGTTTTCGTGTTTCAAAAACAACTGTCTCGAGACAGTTTCTTCACATGATCAATTTATTTTTCATTAAACTATCACCACTCCTTATATGGCCCGAACGCTCAGAAGTAATAAATAATATACCTCTTATATTTAAAACGAAATTTGGAGACAAAATTAAAAGTATTACTGGTTGCTTTGAGTTGTTTATTGGTAGACCTTTTAACCTAGCAGCAAGATGCTTAACATGGTCATCATATAAACACAACAACAATGTAAAATATTTGATTAGTATGACTTCACAAAGTACAATGAGTATTATTTCAAAAGAATGAAGTGGTAGATCGAATTACAAAGTAATTACTGAAAACTGTGATTATTTGAATAAGCTGGCTTATGGGGACCCAGGTATGGCTGATAAAGGTTTTAATATTGATGATATTGTAGGGTAATTTGGACCACACTTGGAAATTCCTGCTTTTACACGGAGAAAACATTAGCTTAGTGCTATTAAAGCTATCATAACAAGTCAATTAGCAAACGTTAGAATACATGTTGAGTGCGTTATTGGTACTTTGAGACAATTTTCATTTCATTCAAGTTTTCAACAACAAAATACCAATTGACTATTTGTTTACTAAAGACGGAAATTGTTTATTCTATCTGTGCTTTAGTTGTTAACTTATGTCCATCTTTAGTAGCACTTAATTTGCATTTACTTTGAATAATAGTTTGACAATATGTTATCATATTAATTAATTAATATGTATATATTACATAATATAATATAATATCTTAAAATGAATAAAAAACATCTCTATTTAAATAACTAAATATAGTATATAAAAAATTGAATATATATGTATAATATATATATATATATATATATATATATATATATATATATATATATATATATATATATATATATATATATATATATATATATATATATATATATATATATATAAATATATATATATATATGTATATATGTATATATATATATAGATATGTATATATATATATATACATATATATATATATATATATGTATATATATATATATATATATATATATATATATATATATATATATATATATATATATATATATATATGTATAAATATATATATATATATATATATGTATATATATATTTATATGTATATATATATATATATATGTATATATATATATATGTATATATATATATATATATTTTTATATATGTATATATATATATATATATATATATATATATATATATATATATATATATATATATATATATATATATATATATATATATATATATTTATGTGTGAGTGTAAAACTGCTAATGAAATATAGAATTGTTTGCTTTCGTAGCAAGTTTCTTTTTTACTTTTAAAATGTTTCTTTTTCATCTGCATTCTGGACAAAACCAATTGCTTTTTGACATTTTATAAATTTTCATACACTTCACATGGTAAGATCTAATTTTACAATGTTTATAGTACAACTAATCGAATCGTCAACTTTTGAACTCTTGTGACTGTAGCAAATCTTACCTTGAAATGATAAAACATTACTTTCAATAGGTTTAAGTTCACTATAAAACTTTGAAATCAGTACAGGAAGGATAATCCTTTTAAAACCTCCTTCGATATGTTAAGAATATTTTCTATCGAATTTTCATCGCGAAGAATTCTAAGAATTAAAAAGTCCTTCACTGTCCATACAAAAAAAATCACAGAATTCATATTCAGTAACTCTTGTTACTGAATATGAATTCTGTGAGTTGAGTTTGAACTTAATAGTAATAGGCATGGTCTTTTTTAAGTGATAGTTCACCATCTTTTTCTAAATAAAGAAAACTAAATTTTTTATTTTTAACTGAATCTTGTAATATGTTGTTTCTAAGGTTGTATTTTTAGGCATTTAATTTCTACACATACTTTTCCACAACGAGAACACTTAACAACACCATTTGGTGACACACCCATATAACTAAAATCTGTTTATTATTATTAATTAATAAACCTGAAAAACCATTATTTTTAATAAATACCATAAAACCATTATTATTAATAAATAAACCTGGGTCAAGAACTTTAAAGTTTTTTTAAAGAAAAACATCGATTTCGACCCCATCGAAATTGCCAACAACTAGAATTTGATTGTAATTGTGTCAAGCTTTCTATTTTAACTACTTGCTCAGTTGTTAAAGTTGAACTAGGATAAATAAATTTACAATAAGATCGCAACTCCGTGTAATTAAGAGTTTTTTCTATATAAAGAATATAAATCGCTCATTAAAGGTACTTTACGATGATCAGATTTTGTAGAGTATGCATGAGCATATTTAGGGATTGTTTTTACGATTGCTACCTTTGATTTTGATTTATTAACTTTATTAAAAAATATACTTAGTTCTTGATGTGTTGACCTTTCAACAGATTTCTTAATGGTAGACAAACTAACGCAGAAATACTGCAATCATTTGGGTCATATTCCAAACTTTTGTCTAATATTCGTTTTTTTGATTTTGACTTGATTAATAATTTGATTTCACATAAACGTTTTGGTGTTAACTTCGCAAGAGTTTGGGGGTAGCTAGTAAGATTTATAATCAGTTACTGCTTTAGATTCTTGCATTATAACAGTTATGTCAATCCAAAAAAGAACTGCAGCAATATGTGTGAATGCTTCATCAAGACCTGCCATGCAATTACAGTGTGCACATACAATTTTACCTCTGCATTCAGCAACAATCCATGAACTAAGTTGAGACGTGGTGAATAAAACACCTTAAAATACAAATTATAAAGTAATAAATAGATATAAACATTCAAAAATATAAAATTATATGTACTTGCTTTATCAATATTTTGTTTCTTACCTTTCCCAAAACAATTCTCAAACTTCCTATGCTAATAACTCCCACATTCCTAACCCATCCTTCTAACACTTGATTAAACGCTTCTCATTTATTGGCCGTCATATCCTCAGCTGTATAAGAACTTGGTGAAAATACAAGATAATTTACTACATCAGTGTAAGTTACAGGCGGAAAAGTTTCTTTACTGTTTTTGAACTCGCTGTCTGGTATTGAGTAAGGATCTACACCATTTATAGGTAGAATTTTTGATTTTGGAAGGCAGATCAAGTGTTTTGTAATAAGACATTTCTTTACAGTAGATATTTAAGTTGTTAAACTTGATATTTGTTTTATCTAAATTAAAAAAAGGTTTATACTTATGGAAAGTATATTATTAAGCCACACTAATACCAAAATAATTACAAACCACTTTTAAAAAGAATACCGCACACAGTTTGTTTACAAAGTCGCGTGTCAACGGGAACACTCAAAAGTCCAGCTTTGTCTTACTCCTCAGTGAATTTTGGTTTCTTTGGATAAAAAACTATTTATTTTCAAACGCGAGATAATGTCATAGTATATCATTGTATGTCAGTCTTTTAACTATATTATTAAAATGATTACTAAAACTAAAAATAAATAAACAATCAAATAAAAAAATCTTGCCTACTTTAACGAATGCTTTTGTTTGATTTATTGATATTATAGATGCGTCTTGATTATTTTCATTTGCTATATGGTGTCTGTATCTATGTCTCTGGTGTCGGAAAGTTTTCGAATGTTGTTCTATGAGGATTGCAAGCAGTTTGTGTTTCTTTAATAATAAATGGAAGTATGTTTTTAAGTCTGTTGGTAAAAATTTTTGTATGAGTTTTGTAGTTTGTAGAAGAATTTGATCTCCATTTGCGATATTTGATGTGTTACCTTTTGCATAGATGCACGTTATAAGGGCTTCTTTTTGTAAGGCTAGCAGCTTGTTTTCTTTTATCAAATTATTTAACACAATAAGTAGGGTTTTGCCAAGGATGTCATTCTTTATAGAATTCCGCAGACCGTCGCTTCTGGGTGATTTGCTCGTTTTCACGGATTGAAGATTGAAGAGCAGCTTCAGGGTATATAGTTTAGGGTTATAGTTTCGTCAAATGTTTGTCAATGTTGCTGGGTGTTCTGGTAATATCCGTGTTTTCTAGTAGTATACTTTTATGAATTACGCTGTTTCCAATTTTTTTTTCCAACTTTTTTTTTTTTTTTGCGCTCAAGCCTATAAGTTGACAAGAAGTGTTTTCTATAAGTTGACATTTCTATAAGTTTTCTATAAGTTGACAAGAAGTGTTTTTCGTAAGTTTTCTGGAATTTTTATTTTTTTCGTATTCTTTTTATTTCTTTTTCCAATTATTTTTTATTTTTAGTTATTATTTCTTTCTCTGCAATTGCTTCATCTTATTAGCTAATCAATTTTTTTTCTACTTTTAAAAATTATAATGTTATATTAACTATATTTGACGTGTCTAAAACACAGTTTTTGTTATAATTGCATACCAATATTTATATATACCTATACTTATATTTTATTATATATACCTTTATTTATATATTATTATTATAAAAATAGTCATAACCAAGATTTTATTCATGCTTCAGTTCGCTTATATTCTTACAGAGTTTTAAAAGTTGTTTTTATATTAATTTTAAAGAGTTTTACTAATTTTTTCAGTTCAACTTTCATCTCTCGTAGTTTTTAACTAACCGCCAACAACAGCATGCACCTGATTTTTTCTAATCTCTTTGGGCTATTCAAATAACTTTTGAGAATAATTTTTCGGCCTTTTTTTTTCTATCATTTTTTCTCATTTGTTTATTTATTTATTCATTTTTTATTTGACAAAATCCATATATATATATATATATATATATATATATATATATATATATATATATATATATATATATATATATATATATATATATATATATATATATATATATATATATATATATATATATATATATATATATATATATATATATATATATATGTATGTATATATACAGGTGCAGATCCAGGATTTTTATTGACTGTAGCAAAAATGTCATAAATATTTTTTGGTCTTAAAAAAAAAATATATATATATCTCGCATTTTCACATTTGCCGACAATACGAAAAGTCCAAGTTTGCCAACTGTTCTATTTGATCTACAAATGCCGATCTGCTGGTTTAAAAGAGGTAAATTTGCAGACATAATGAAATAAAATTCATTGATAAGGGGTAGGGGTAGGAAATCACACACCATTTGCGCCAGCCTTGGATATACAGTGGCTTGTAGTGATATATGAGGTCCCCTGCCACTGCTTTCTTCTTTCGTCCGTTTAGAGCGGAAGAACGTTACCTGATTTACGCGACGTTAAAACTCTAGTTAAACCGAATACTTCTTAACGAAATGATAGTGCAAAAAAGCAAAAGTGTCACAAAATAAATGTCAACTTAACAAGGTAAACTTAATATGGTCGTTTAAAACTTTTTTTAAAACAACATAGTTCTTTGTTTGATTTGGGTGTAGAAAGTTTTCAGTTTTTTATAAATGAATATAG
>NC_088927.1:52677500-52682500 GCF_038396675.1 Hydra vulgaris | reverse complement strand
TCGGACAAAATAAAAACGTCAATAACTAATTTATAAATAAAAAAACAAACTACTATTATATTTTTTTTAAATAAAGCATTTATCTTTTATCAAAAATATATTACTTTTTATATGAAAAAACACCACCATCTGCAATTGATCTCAATTTTGCTCTGACGCCTTTCATATGCGACTGTAAAAAGTTTAAATCAGTTTCTTGTAGTTTTAGTTTAATGCGATCAACCAAAACTTGCTCTGTTGAAGCTTGCAAATCTCTCTCGTAAACCTTCTGTGCCAAATATCCCTAAGAATTTTCAATTGGTCGTGCTTGAGGCACATTTGCGGGATTGGATTCTTTATCAACGTAATAGACATATTGGTCCATCCAATTTAGAGAATCTTTAGAATAATGAGAACTTGCTAAATCAGGCCAAAATAAATAGTTTAAGTCTCCATGATACTTGTGAATAAACGGAAGAAGTCGTTTTTCTAAACATTCATTAATATAGATTGATGAACTGATCGCTACAGCCTTGGAAGTGCGAAACAATGGCTCGGACATACCACGGTCAGATATGGCTATCCACATTAATAATTTTTTTGGAAATTTCTCTTTTCCTATAAAACAAACACTTTCTGGGCATGTCTTTTTGTTGTTTGTGTAGTATTCAGAACTTCCAGGCATGTTGTCCCCTGCAAAACAAAAGTATTTTTCGTCATCGATGACTAGAAGCGATTTTGTGTTATAGAGTTGGTTAACTAGTTTCCTGCTTCTTTTCTTTGCCTTTATTTGTTGTTCTATAGTGTATTTTGGAGTCTTTTCACGTTTTCTATATTTTATATTTATTTTTTTTAACTGACGACCAATTGTCTATTGATTTACACCGAATTTAATACCTATTTTTCTCTGATTGACCCCTTTTCGATCGTTAATTCGGCTTTCTTTTCTTTAGTCCAGGATGTCGGACGACCAGGGTGCTTTCTATCAGAAAACGATTGAACAGTTTCAAGTCTTTTTAGGTTATCATATATTATACTTCGAGCAAATCCTTCCTTTTCAAAACGATTTACGATTTTTTTTTTTTTAATATTAGATTTATTTACAAAAAACATTTTTAGTCGCTTTCGAAAAGATTCTCGTTCAGCTGCATTTAATCTCATTTTAAATAATTGTGTTTCAAATAATAAAGTTTATATTTTATAGAACGTTTATGCCTACGTATAAAACCACAAAAACTAATTATTATGCTCAAATAATGAAATTAGGATTTGTCCGATAACTTCCGCATCACCCGTTAAACGAAAGGAATTAAACATTGCTGAAAGAGAAAGAATTAAAGATTATCATGAAGAAGGTTATTCACAAAAATATTGAAAAAATTTCAAAAATTCAAAAAAAATAAAAATTTCAAGATGTTTTATCCAAAGGACATTACAACAACACAAAGAAACTGTTAAGAATGCAACTAGAAAACATACTGGAAGGCCTAAAAAAAAACTAATAAATTACAAGATAGAGAAATAAAAAAGCTTTGTTTATCAAATGGAAGATACACCGCCAAAAAAATCAGGCCTGTCTACAATCAATTTAATGATCTTAAAATTAGCACATCCGCTGTGAAAAATAGATTGAAGAAACTTGGGTTGCATAGGCGTGTAGCTGCTCATAAACCTTTATTAAGACCATTTAAGAAGACAAAAAGGCTAAACTGAGCTAAAAATCATCAACATTGGTCAATTGAAGAATAGAAAAACGTCCATTGGACAGATAAATCCGAGTTTGAAGTTTTTGGTTCAAAACGTTGTGTTTTCAGGCAAAGATTTGCTGAGGAAAGGTATTTGGAAGATTGTTTAATATCCTCTGTGAAACATGGGGGTAGATCTGTGGTTGTTTGGGGATGTTTTCGTGGGGGGAATATTGAAAACCTACACAAAATTGAAAGAATTATGACAAAAGTGGTGCACAAAGACATTTTAGAACATCAATTGCTGCCTTCTGGTGAGAGGTTTTTTTCCTATCAGTATGTTTTTATGCACGATAATGGCCCAAAACATACCAGCAAAACTTATTTAGCAGATCTTCAAAGCCAGAAAATATTAAAAATAATGGAATGGCTACCACAATCACCCGATCTTAATCCAATCGAGTTGTTGTGGAAAGAACTTGATAAGATTGTGCCAGACGAACAGCCATCTTCTGTGAAAAACTTTTGGCCCATATTGCAAGTAAAATGGGACGCGATACAAACTGAAAAACAGTCTAAATTGATTGATTGTTTGCCGAGGATCGGTACAGCTGTAATAAATAATAAAGGTGGTTATTTTGAATAATCAAAGATTTAATTAAAACAATAGTTAATACTAGAAATCATTGATCAAAAAAGTATAATAATATTTACTTTTTGTAAACATGTTTATTAAATTATAAATTAGACTTTAAAAAGTTTGTTCATTCACTTATTTTAAAACCTCCTAGTCTGCCTCAAACATTTTGTTAGTAGTGTGTATATATATATATATATATATATATATATATATATATATATATATATATATATATATATATACACACAGTTAATTCTCGGTTATTCGAATTGGCGCTTATTCAAAATTTCCACTTATTCGAAGCAATTTTCATTCACTGTAATTTTTCTTTAACTAACTCATGGAAATGCCCATGAGTTATTCTAACCTGCAGATATTCGAAATTTTGGTTAATTGAAACAATTTTTGGCTCTCCTTGATAATAAACAAAGCACAATTAAGGAACAAAAAAGAAGTAAAATATTGACAGCTTTTTCAATAAGTTGTAAAATATTCATTGTTTTACAAGGAAAAAACGTAGGAAGCATCTCATTCCATTGGTATTTTTCTTTTTTACTTTCTACTTTTATTAAAATTTGAAAGTAATTTGAAGTAAGTCACTTAAAAGATCATTTTCAGTTATTCAAACATTCGTTTATTCGAAGCAAATTTTTATACCCCTTTGAGGTTCAAATAACTGGGTGTTTACTGTTTATATAAATAAATATATATATATATATATATATATATATATATATATATATATATATATATATATATATATATATATATATATATATATATATATATATATATATATATATATATATATATATATATATATATATATATATATATATAACCGAGGGTTGTTTATATATATATATATATAAACAACCCTCGGATTTAGGGTCGGCATTCGGCAATGCCGACCTAACCGCTGATCTAAAAGTGTTTGAGGTCGGCAAAAAAATGCCGACCTTGTTTCGATGTTTTATGGTAAGACCTTTGTATCAAATTTTTTTTGTCGACAATCTTTTAGAGCTCGGCAATAATTTGCCGAGCTCTAAAAGATTGCAAATTATTGCCGACCTCAATTTTCCTAATTTCGAGGGTTGTAGATATATATATATATATATATATATATATATATATATATATATATATATATATATATATATATATATATATATATATATATATATATATATATATATATATATATATATATATATATATATATATATATATGTACAGGGACCGAAAAAAGTTTAGAACCACTTAACAATTTTGCGTAATTTCATTATTTTTTCAATGTATGAATGTAATATATAACTTTGGTGATAAATTATGTATATATATATATATATATATATATATATATATATATATATATATATATATATATATATATATATATATATATATATGACATGCTTTAATAAAAAACGTTAAGAAATTTACACCGCATTCAATTGCATACACATTAGGCGATCAATAAACAAACACACACAAATGTATTGAATTCAAATGAAAATAAATACATTTTAAATATTTAAACTTTTGAATAAATACATTTAAACAAAGTGATGTAAATATTTATATCAATATTTACATGGATATCCTTTGTTTTTAATCACCAGATGAAGTTTTCTAAGCATACTTTCAACCAACTTTGAACACTGATCTTTATTGGCTTGGAGACACCAATATGTCTGATTTCTTCCTTCAAGAATTCTGTGGATGTACATTTGGTTCTAATAATATTATCTTTGATGCATTTCTACAAAATTTCAATTGGATTAAGATCTGGACTATTTCTAGGCTAAGAAAGAATTTCAATTTTGTTGTCTACAAACCAAGCCTTTGATATTTTAGAGGTGAGACAAGTGGCATTATTTTGCTGAAATATTGAACAGTGAAACTTTTTAAAGAACATTTAGCGTTTTGTGACAAGATGTCAACATATCGGGCACTGTTTATTTTTTCGTTCTTTTCAATGAACTCTATACTTCCTGCACCTTTATATGCAAAGCAAGCCCAAACAATGACACCTGGAGAATGATTGACTGTCTTGATGGTGTATCTTGGATCATATTTTGAGGAATTAGGATCACGTCGGAGATTTTTTTGTTGACAATCTTGTTGCAAAAAGGTTGACTCATCTGAAAACATGACTTTCATCCAATCTTATATTGTCCAATAAATATGTTCCTTGCAAAAGCTAATTCTATTCTTTCGCATCTTTGTTGCTAACAACGGTTTTTTAATTGATTTCCTTGCAGCCATTTTAAATTTATTTTGTAAACGACTTTAAATGGTTCTTTTACTAACTTGATCACATGTTGGAGTCAACGTTTCCTTCATCTCTCTTGCACTTATAAAAGAGGACTTTAATACCTCTCGTCGTATTCTTAAGTCTGTTCTCGAGGAAGCAACCTTCGGCCGACGGCTTTGAGATCTTGAAGTAAATTCCCCTGTTTCTTTATAAAGTCTAAGAATCTTGGTCACAGAGCTATGGGAAACTCCAATAACTGTCACTATTTGCCGTTGCGATTTGGAAGTATGGTTATATATAGCAATAATTTGAGAATAAATTTCAATTGGTATTTCTTTACTTTTACTCATTGGAAAATACTAGAATATTGAAATAAAATTGTAATTCGATATATTAAAATGACAAACCTGCTTACGGTATTTAGATTTATTAGTTTATG
>NC_088927.1:52527500-52665000 GCF_038396675.1 Hydra vulgaris | reverse complement strand
AAATCTTTCACTTACAGTAGGGGAGAGGGGGGCACGTTGATACACTTTTTACTTTTTCTGACATTAAAAGCTAAATATTATATTTAGAGTGAAAATAATAACTTGTATATTAGAACATAATTAAAATAAATACAGCACAAAAAGTAAGGTAAAGATTTGTGTGTCAACCTGCCCCATTCTGGGGCAAGTTGATACACACCATGGGGCAAGTAGATACATTTAATAAGACTTGAAAATGAAGCTTTAAAAAACTAATTAAGTAATCAAACGCAAGCACAAAAGATTAAGTAAACAAAAGCAAGCTTTCTTGTTTTTTTTGGCGAAAGACCAAAAAACATTTTCACTGCGTCTAGCAGATAATTACGAGTTCTTGTTCCTCTGCAGCAGTAAATAATAATTTGTGTTTGGAATAACCAGATGTGGAAACTCCTTGCTTGGCTTTTTTGCAGAAACAAAGTAATGTGTTTTTTATACTTAAGCCATGGGTCAAGGCGACAGTTTTGGACTTCAGCAGCAAGTTTAAGGCCTTCCAATGAGGCCCCTAAAGTAGTTTTTCTTTTATATGTTCGCACCATCTGAAATTAAAAAAAATTTAAAATGTTTACTTTCTCTGGTAGTTAAAATTTATAATTAATACCAATAAAATCACATACGAACTTTTAAAGTGTTTAGAAATATACGAAAACATTGATACGAGCGGTACGGCAACTTAAACTCTGTTATAATTTCATTGGTTGATTTTGAAATTTGGGCGCGTTTTTTTAGAAACGTGAAATATAAGAATGGAACAACTTAGTTAGATTGGAATCCAAAACATTGGATTGCAAAAGTTTTCAATAGTGGTATCAATAATAATTAGGTCGTAGGCCTAACAATGTTTTATTAGGTCTATTTACCTATTTACTATTTATTTATTGTAGAGTCTACACCAAACAATTTAATTGCATTAATGCAATTAAGAAACTGTTTGGTGTAGACTCTACACCAAACAACTAAATTGCTTTAACGCAAATACATAAACAAAAATATTTTTGGCCATGTTCAAATGCTTTACCAAAGGGGTAAGATGATACAGTGTATCAATTTGCCCCATGTGGTCTCTATTAACGTGCCCCTTTAGACCGCGTTGCACTAAATTCGAGTTAAATTTTAACGGAAGCAACTAACAAACAAATGACATATACAAATCATTTAGCAATATTTTCTTAAACTTATGGAAGGGTTGATGTTTTAAATGTACTTACCTTTTTTGTAAAATCTCTTACGAATCAAGTTGGCAGTTTTTTTAGAAAGCTGCTGGATTTACAAAATGCTTCCCAGCTTGATCAATTTTGAAATGAACGGAAATCTTTTTACATCGAACGTTAGGGAACTAAAAAGCTATTTCCCGTACCAAATCTTATTCGTGCAATTAGTATAATAACTGTTTTATTAGCTTTGTATCAGTTTGCCCCCGTATGAACTTTTGCCCCTCTCTTTCTTGGCGTGTGTATAAATTATAAACTTTTTTTTTTATACACTTTAATGACGTAAGTAAGAGGAGAGAAAAAATTAAAAATTAAGAAAGTGTCATGAAATATCTTGAACTTTGAAGCCCGATTTAAAAGTTTCTCATTTTAAATATATATATAAATAATGTACCGCTAAATTATTTCTTATCCAAGTTTTTTTTTATGTTCGATAGTTCAGTTTTATTGATTATTTTCAAAGCTGCTCAACTTACCTGTACTAGACAAGGTGACACATTAAGTAAGTATTGTAAGAACAATAAGACTATCGAAAGTCCGATAAATTGGTAAAATAACACTTAAGTGATGGAAGATAAAAAAAAATTTATAAGCATCCAAGAGGAAAATAGTGAAATTTTTTTTTTACTATTTTAGTCCAAAATTGAAAAACTATCTGTGTATCTTACTCAACTGCTTTCCAGCAATCTTTTGTTGCGCCTTCTGCTAAAATTTACTTGCCTGACTTTCATCTATTAGATGTTTTGTCTTGTGATGCGTAGTTTTTGAAATATTTTAATTTCCCAACATACCCTTATGCTCTATGCCCCGCTTTACTCTAATGTATATGAAAAATCATTTCCAAACCAAGAAAACCACTCAAACTCTTGCTAAGTCTATGGGTTTCAATTTTAAAGAAAAAGTTATTTCCAAAGAAAGAATCATAGGCTAAGCAAGAAAAAGAATCATTGGCTAAGCAAGAAAAAGCAATCAAGCTCTTACTAAGTTCATGGATTTTGTTCATTAAATATTTGAAGAAAAACAAAATAAAATATTTATAAGAATATAAAAAAATAAAAATCTGTTATAAAACAACGTTTGCATCAACAAAAAAACGCAAAATGTAATAAAAGAATAGAAAAATAGAAAATGAAAAGATTGACTCAGTACACCGCCATATCATTTAATTACTGATAGCAAAAAAAATGTTATTAATGATAAAAAAAACATTGCTGAAAGTTTTAACAATTATTTTATAAAAATTGGAATGAAACTAGCAGATAAAAAAAACTCAAAACAAAAAAGTATGGGAATCATATTTAAGACATTTTAATGGATGTGTTTGGCTTATCTTCTGATGAGCTCAGAAATTTTTTTGAAATGATGCAATTAAAAAAAAAACGTCAAGTTTAAAAATCCTAATGAATTAAACTTCTACAGATGGGTAAAATGTTTATGACATTATTGTATATTCTCTATTGTATATCTTCAATCTCTTAATAAAAATTTTTTTCCACTTGAAGTACACATTGTTTCAATATTTAATGGCATAAGACACATTGTTTTGAATAAAAACCTCCTCACTCCTATGCTTCTTAAAAATATTGGATTACACAATGGACAACAGATACAATGGACTTTTTTATCTCCAAAATCACAATAAGCTTTTCAATAACCTTTTTTAAAAAGTTTTCAACTGAACAAGCAGAAATACAAACAAAATTTAAATGGATAAAATCAATATACCTTAGGAATATTTATTGATCTGTCGAAGACTATTAACACAATGGATTCACAGATCTTATACAAACTTAGTAATTAAAATTCTAAAAAAAATCTAAAATGATTTAGTTGCTATCTAAACAATCGGAATCCGGCTTTATTTAACCATTATGCCTATACTTCTCTTGAAATCATGACTAGTGACGTTTCTCAGGATTCCATTCTGTGTCCTTTGCTTTTTCTTGTTTATAAGTATATTTACAAATATCTAATAAGTTATATTATTATTGTTACTTAAGATACATTTTCTTGGCAGTTTTTTTATATTAGTTGTAAAATATAAATGTAAATGTAAATAACTGGGCAAGATCATGAGCGTCCGCAGCATAGGTCAAGAAGGCCACATGATCCAACCTGGATTTTATTTTTTACAATTTATGCTATTTGGCTAGTTAAAACAACTGTCTACACACCTGTATAACTAAAAACGCATAGATTTTATCTATAATTTCCTAACGAATATAACTTTCGCCGGTTTTTTGTATGTATCTATGTGTGTGTGTGTGTGCGTGTGTGTGTGTGTGTGTGTGTGTGTGTGTGTGTGTGTGTGTGTGTTTGTGTATGGAAACTGTTACGTAATGAATAAACTAAACAAAAATAGTTTATTATTTTAAAAATTTTTGACTATTTTCAGGTTTATAAAATTTAAAAATGGCTTCTCAAAAAAGAAATTGGATGCCTGTTGGAAAAGTTATTAGTGTTATAATATGGAGTTATGTTTATATGTATTTATAATATGCATTTATATGTATTATTTTAATATGTATATGTATTTATATGTACTAGTATGATATAATATATGAGAACTTATCATCAGTAATGCCAGAGCGTTTTTTACCTATCAGAACAACTTACTTACACAGTAAACTGTAAAGCTCATAATCATAAAAATCATAAGTCATATGATGATGTATACAAATGAAACTTGTGCATAAGCGTAAGAAAATGACACCAAATAATTATAATAATAATATAATAATTTAAAAAATAATAACGGTTGATGCGGAAGTTATCGGACAAAATAAAAACGTCAATAACTTATTTATAAATAAAAAACTGCTGTTATATTTTTTTTAAATAAAGCATTTACCTTTTAATAAAAATTTATTATTTTTTATATGAAAAAACACCACCATTTGCAATTGATCTCGAAGCGATTTTGTGTTATAGAGTGGGTTAACTAGTTTCCTGCTTCTTTTCTTTGCCTTTATTTGTTGTTCTATAGTGTATTTTGGAGTCTTTTCACGTTTTCTATATTTAATATTCATTTTTTTTAACTGACGACCAATTGTCGATTGATTTACACCGAATTTAATACCTATTTTTCTCTGACTGACCCCTTTTCGATTGTTGACAAGTCTCAGTTAATTCGGCTTTCTTTTAGTCCAGGATGTCGGACGACCAGGGTGCTTTCTATCAGAAAACGATTGAACAGTTTCAAGTCTTTTTAGGTTATCATATATTGTACTTCGAGCAAATCCTTCCTTTTCAAAATGATTTACGATTTTTTTTTATACATCAGCTTTATTTACAAAAAATATTAATTTTAGTCACTTTGTCAAAAGATTCTCGTTCAACTGCATTTAACCTCATTTTAAATAATTGTGCTTCAAATAATAAAGTTTATGTTTTATAGATTGTTTATGCCTACGCATAAAACCACAAAAACAAATTTATATGCTCAAATAATGAAATTAGGATTTGTCCGATAACTTCCGCATCACCCGTAAATAATAACAATAATAACTTTATTCAATAATAGAGCAATTATAACAATAGTAGTAATAATATAAAAAACAGTAATAAAAATAATAAATAATAACGACAAAAATAATAAAGTTTCTTTAAAAATAGTAAGAAGATAACGAATAAAAAGATAACTAAAAGAAGTTATTAGTGATAAAAAAGTAAAATAATTTTTTTTTAGAACTTCTTTAAATTTATTTTGTTTTAAATAAAGAAATGAAGATAAATTATTTTTAATTTTTAATTTTTCAAACTCATTTACAATGACTTCGATTCCATTCACTAATCCACTGTTGTGCAATTGAATACTTACCATAACTAGTGATGCGGAAGTTATCGGAAAAATCCTAATTTCATTATTTGAGCATAATAATTTATTTTTGTGGTTTTATGCGTAGGCATAAACGATCTATAAAACATAAACTTTATTATTTGAAACACAATTATTTAAAATGAGGTTAAATGCAGTTGAACGAGAATCTTTTCGAAAGCGACTAAAATTATATTTTTTGTAAATAAAGCTGATGTATAAAAAAAAAAATCGTAAATCATTTTGAAAAGGAAGGATTTGCTCGAAGTACAATATATGATAACCTAAAAAGACTTGAAACTGTTCAATCGTTTTCTGATAGAAAGCACCCTGGTCGTCCGACATCCTGGACTAGAGAAAAGAAAGCCGAATTAACGAGACTTGTCAACAATCGAAAAGGGGTCAGTCAGAGAAAAATAGGTATTAAATTCGGTGTAAATCAATCGACAATTGGTCGTCAGTTAAAAAAAATGAATATTAAATATAGAAAACGTGAAAAGACTCCAAAATACACTATAGAACAACAAATAAAGGCAAAGAAAAGAAGCAGGTTAAAGAAGCAGAAACTAGTTAACCCACTCTATAACACAAAATCGCTTCTAGTCATCGATGACGAAAAATAATATATTCAATGCGATCAATCAAAACTTGCTCTGTTGAAGCTCGCCAATCTCCCTCGTAAACCTTCTGTGCCAAATGTCCCCAAATGATGATAAAGGCAAAGAAAAGAAGCTGAATACTGATGAAATAGGCAAAGAAAAAATACTGATGATAAAGGCAAAGAAAAAATACTGATGATAAAGGCAAAGAAAAAATACTGATGATAAAGGCAAAGAAAAGAAGCAGGAAACTAGTTAACCCACTCTATAACACAAAATCGCTTCTAGTCATCGATGACAAAAAATGCTTTTGTTTTGCAGAGGACGAACATGCCTGTAAAATTCTGGATACTACACAAACAACAAAAAGACATGCCCAGAAAGTCTTCGTTTTATAGGAAAATAGAAATTTCCAAAAAAATTATTAATGTGGATAGCCATATCTGACCGTGGTATGTCCAAGCCATTATTTCGCACTTGCAAGGCTGTAGCGATCAATTCATCAATCTATATTAATGAATGTTTAGAAAAACAACTTCTTCCATTTATTCACAAGTATTATGGAGACTTAAACTATTTATCTTGGCCAGATTTAGCAAGTTCTCATTATTCTAAAGATTCTCTAAATTGGATGGACCAATATGTCTATTATGTTGATAAAGAATCCAATCCCCCAAATGTACCTCAAGCACGACCAATTGAAAATTTTTGGGGACATTTGAGAAGGTTTACGAGGGAGATTGGCAAGCTTCAACAGAGCAAGTTTTGATTGATCGCATTGAACCAAAACTACAAGAAATTGATTTAGACTTTTTACAGTCGCATATGAAAGGCGTCAGAGCAAAATTGAGATCAATTGCAGATGGTGGTGTTTTTTCATATAAAAAATGATAATATTATTATTATTACTATTATTATTATTCAGTGATCAAATACAAATACAATAATCTATTTATAATTTGATGAAGAGGTGCTACACCAGGCCCCCCTATGCTGACGAACATGAAGATACAGTAGCTACAGACAAAGCAGCAATTGTATCTATAAAGTTACTTTCTTATGCTGTTTTTGAAAGCGTTGATGGATTGAGCGTTCACTGCTTCTTGCGAAAGCGGATTCCATGGGTCGACAATTCTATTTGAAAAAAAGTTATACCGCTCCTCGCAGTTTTTTACCATATGACGTTCTAGTTTATGGTTATGGCCTCTTAGAATATACTTATCTTTTACTTTTTGAAATTTTTTGCTTAACGACAAAACTAACAAGCTCGAGTTTACGAGTGATTTTGAATTGCTCGATAAGATCTGCTCTTTTGCGGCGTTCTTCAAGAGTTATTAAACCGAGCTGTTGTAGTCGATCTTCATAGGTCATGTGTTTGATAGTCGATATTGTTTTTGTTGCTCGATGTCGGACTTGCTCGAGAATGACAATGTCTGATTTTAAATGCGGTGACCAGGCTTGTACAGCAAACTCAAGATGTGGGCGAATGTAAGTGAGATACAGAGTGCGCTATAAATAAAAACTGCGACTGCGAAATGTTTTTTTGAGTCGCCCTAGCACTCTATTTGCTACTGATGCGGCTGACTCTATTTGCGGTCTAACGTTAAGGTCATTCGAGACCATCACACCAAGGTCTCTTTCGACTGCAGTTTCTTCGAGAGGACGACGGGTGCCGTTGACGTTTGTCATTGAGTATTTGTACGTTGACTTGTTACATCCGCGCCCAACATGTATTACTTTGCATTTCTCAACGTTGAAATGCAAGACCCAAATATGTGACCATTTCACTGCTCTGTCAACGTCATCTTGGAGAGTGATGTTGTCCGACTCCTTTTTAATTATCCCTATTATTTTGCTGTCGTCGGCAAACAGTTTTATATGATGAGTAATACTGTCCGGCAGGTCGTTTACAAAGATTACGAATAGCAATGGGCCCAAGACCGAGCCTTGAGGCACTCCTCTAGTGACTGCTTTCCATTCAGAAGTAATGCCGTTTATAACCACTCGTTGACATCGATTGCTTAGCCAAGCTGCGATCCAGTCAAGAAGAGCGCCTTGAATACCGTACGCTCTCAGCTTATGAAGAAGGCGTTTATGTGGTACTTTGTCAAACGGCTTTGCAAAGTCTGTGTAAATGACATCTACTGCGTGTCTGCAGTGAGTTGCTTCCGTCATGATATCCCGAGTTTCTAAAAGGTTTGATACACATCCCTTACGATGAACAAAGCCATGCTGATTTGGAGAAATTAGACCATTAGCAACGCAGAGTTCCATTATTCTTTTTTGTAAAATACTTTCCATATTTTGCAAGAAGTATGGAAGTACTGGCCGGTAGTTGGATGCTTTAACCCTACTCCCCTTCTTGAAAATAGGTGTTACATTCGATTTTTTCCATAATTCAGGAACTACACCAGTTGCAAACGAGCACTTATAGATGAGCGAAAGAGGCTTGGCAAAGGTAGCTGAGCATTTACTAAGGACCCTTGGATGTAATCCATCGTAGCCGGTTGATTCTCTTTCATCAAGGTTGTTTAGGCATTTTTGTACTATATCGATAGAGAAACTTGCTGGATCGATGACACAAGCTGCTTCAGTACGACTTTCAAATCCTGGCATTGAACCTTCGGGCTCTAAAACAAAGACTGATTAAAAATAGTTATTTAACGATGCGCTTATATTGCCGGTATCGGTTGTGATGTTGCTATTGACTGTTTCAAGCAATGTAATGTTGTTACTGACGCTCTGCTTGCTTCTTACATATGCATGTAAGCGTTTAGGGTTGCTTTCGGAATCCCTGGCGTAGCTCTCGCTACTCTATCCCCTACCACTTTAGCCATTTTAACCTTTTTGCGCGCAATGGGATTGATATTTTGAGAAATTTGTGCGTATCTCGACCTGCATTAATGTATTTGGCCCAAGAGGTGCGTTTAGCTTTGACTGCCTCAATAAGTTCTGATGTTACCCATTGCTCCTGTTTTTCTGTAAAGGGAGTGGTAGTTGATGGAATGTGTAGGTTAGTGGCTTCATTATACACGTTTGCTAGAAGTTGGTACTCATCGTTTGCATGTAGTCCAGTGAATACTGTTTCCCATTCAACAGCTGCAATATTTGCTGATATTGCTGCGTAGTTTGCTCGACTCCAAATGAGTCGAGGTTTTAACGGCAAAGTAGGCGAGTTGTTGAGGCATGCAACAGCAAATTGACCTTTGATGAAGCAGTGTGCTTGGCCCATTGGAGTGTCACCAAGAGAATCGCCTCGTTTAATAAAGATTACACGGTCTGGCTCATTTGTTATAATAAGATCGAGTGTGCTAGTAGGCTCGACGTGTCGACTACAACGGTAGGTTGGGAATGTGATAAGCTGAGTTAAGTGACATTCATCAAGGCACTTTTGGAACCTGATGTCGCCTTGACGCTCACCTCTCACGTGAGCAACTGTTGCAATTCCGCCGTTAACTTCGATAGACTCATAAGACGTATAGCTAAAATTGAAGTCGCCATACAGTAGCATTGCAGAGCAGTTTATATAGTGCCGGCGGCCGTGGCGCAGTGGTTAGAACGCTTGCTTTATAAGCAGGAGATCCAGGTTCGAAACGAGCTCTAGACATATTTTTCGCGTCACGGAAAGGAAGGAGGCGTGAATTTATAACTAGTAAAACTTCCGCGGTGCTCTGTGACAAAACCGTTAGGACTTCTTGGGGCACCTAAAATTAAAAAAAAAAAGTATTAGGCAGTATCTGTTGAGCAGTAGTGATTGATGTGATACACTGAGTAAGAACTTGATCATTTTCGTCGTGTGGACGATATAAGCAGCCGAGGAGAAATGATTCTTGACCAACTTTTATTTTTCAGATTTGCTCAATTGATGTTGAGTTGAGTTGAGTAGAACTAACTTCGCTGACTATGATATCGTCTCTTGTGTAAATTGCAACTCCACCGCCCCTCTTGTCTCTGTCTTTGCGATATGGTTGGTAGCCGGGTACGGTAACGTCTGATAAATCTGTGAACCAAGTTTCCGCAAAAAATATGAGGTGTGGCCGGCTGAATATATGTAGAGCTGATAGTCTAGCAAAGAGCTCTGGGCGTTTTTCATTGTTGAGTGAACATGGGTTGTTTGCCCAGTAACTTAGATGGCTAGGTTAGACTGTAGAAGCGTCGGGTTGTATCGGTTTTATTTTTGCTTTAGTTATTGGTGTAGAACGTCTATATATTTTTATTAAAAGAAAAATGCTTTATTTAAAAAAAATATAATAGCAGTTTTTTATTTATAAATAAGTTATTGACGTTTTTATTTTGTCCGATAACTTCCGCATCACCCGTTACCTCAAAGTTTTATCAGGAGTTACGCGTTTTTCCATTATTGATGTTTCTAGTTAAATATAAATGTATCAATCGAGTTTTAGTGAAGAAGGTTTTAATAGAGGGAGACAAATTTTTATTAAGGAAGTCAAAATCAAAAAGAAGATTAGCAAATCTTCTCGTGCTGACAAGGTAGGAGTTTTATGTTTTTTGAAGAAGTTTGAAGTTTCTCTATAATGGAGTTGAAAATTTATTATTCGGATTGTACTTATTATTCGGATTAATTGACGCTGAGCTGATAACGAATTAATAATATTGTAATTGCCAATTTATCCCCAAACCTAAAAAACAGTAGTTGCGATGAGACTAAAAAGCTGCAAAACACAGATTCTTAAGGGTAGTTTTATCAAGATTAAGAAATTATTGAAAGAATTATTGAAGACTTGCAATTATCTCGATTAAGTTTTTTTTATGCATCTATAGGAAAATTCCATTAGACTCGAATCTATAAAAATACCAAGATATTTAACAATGTGTGTAGGACATAAACGTCTATTATTAATTTTAACTTTAGTTATATGATTGTTGTATAAAAGTTTTTGTCTTGGAGATGAAAAAAAAATATTAGTTCAGTTTTTTTTCAAGTTCAGCTAAGTTTGCATTTAGCCAATAAACTAACTTTTTTAGAACTAAGTTTATACTCTTACACAAGGAATGATGAGACTTATTAATATGCAAGATATTAGTATCATCAGCAACTATATGGATTGATGAGAAGTGTGCAGAGTTATTTAGATCATTAATATAAATCAAAAACAATAAAGGTAGAGAACAAAACCCTAGGGAAACACCACAACTATGTGCTTGTTCTTGATTTGTAACCATTCCAGTGCTAAAACTGCTTTGGATTTAGAGATATAACAATACAAGCAACTAAGTAAACTCATAATATTAAGCTTTAGAAAATTAAAATGGCATGATTAATGGTACTGACAGCTTTTTGTAAGTCGATAAAAACACTACCAACGAAATGACCAGTATCCAGTGTCTTTTCTTATTTCTCGTTATGTTATTGCAAGTTGAGTGTTTTGATCAAAATAGTTGACTGAAATTAATTTAAACAGTTAAAAGAACTCAAAAAAAGTATAATCAAGAATAGATTAGTTTAAAGAGCTTGCTAATGCTTGTTGGAGATATTGGTAAAGATTTGGATGCTTAAGATTTTTATAGCTAACGCAATGTTATTTATGGACGATCCTATTAAAAAAGAATAGTTCGAAAACGTGATGGTGGAACAGTTGCAAAAAAAATGAGGGAAAACTGACAGATTTGCAATTTCTCATCGGCTTACAAGGAACGACGTTCCCCATACTTTAATCTATGATTATAGTTCAGCATTAAATTATCAATCATTTTAAAAATTAAATTAACAAGTTAAAGATAATACACCGTAAAATATTAGGAAATAAAAAAAAAAGGATTTATTCGGAGAGCTTTTTGTATCTTGATGATAAGTATGTCGCACGAGGTAATATTTTATAAAAATATACGTACTGTTTTTAATTTTCATTCTTTAAGTTTTGAACTACGCGAATTCAATGAAGTTATATTGGACGGTTTAGTAGTTTAAAATATTTTAACGAAAAAAATAAGAACATCTGTATCTACATTAAAAGCAAAAGCTCTTTAACCTTAAGTAGCTTGAGGTAAATTTGGAGTCAGAAATTATAAAGCAATATATTTACAAACAACTAAACCGTCCAATATAACTTCATTGAATTCGCGTAGTTCAGAGCTTTATTAAACTATTCCTTTTATAAAACCAATTAACTATTTAATCCTGGAGTTTTGTAGACGTCTTTACTTTACATATAGATCATATGTGGAGCTGTTATACGAGTATTTAGTTTTGTAACCAGTTTTTTCTTTTTTGGTCAGAATAACTATTACTTTTAAATTTTTAAGTAGTATAAAATTTGAATTATTCAACTTCTTAACACTGATTTTGAATAAATCCTTGTGCTATTGGAATCGACTTGAAGGTAGATATGAAAGAAAGGCGTCCATATTTTGTATGTTCCTGATACTTCTAGGTTATTCGTACATAAGTCAAAAAGATTTTATATTTTTGAAAAAAAAGTCATTTGTCTGTCGAATGACGCATTCAGGTATAAAATAAGACACATCGGGTGATAATTTAAATTATGAAATTGAACCTCTTCATCAACAACTTCTTTTTATATCAAATCAAGTTTAAACCAAGACCTTAGTTTGTGGAGATTCACAGGTACAAGTCAAAAACTGAAGAAAAAAGACAAACTACAAAAAAACTATCATAAAATTACTACAAAAAAATTTTATTTTTTAGAATACTATTTGTAATAAAATAAATTTACAATAACACGCTATATTTTAACTGATGCGTTTTGTGTGGTGAAGCCAACATAAGTTCTTATGTGTTCTGAGAATGCATTAATTATCAATGATTTTATTTTCAAGCAGTGTTCACATAAAAAAGAATAATACATTAATGCGGTTTTTAATAACCTTTTCCTATTGTTTTTATTACTAATATATTTTATTCATAACTGGGTATTAATTTATGGTATAATCATAGCTAATAAGTTAAATTCTAAATTACAGCTAATCAAGCTTCTAAACCAACTAAAGTAACATTTTCAGACACTTAGTAAACGATTCAAATACTATTTCTTTTAACAATTAAGATATTGAGCGGTGCGTAAAAGCCTCTTTAACCAACTTCTTTGATTATATGGAGGACTGGCCACCAGTTTTAAAGATTTAATCATGCAGAATTATTTTTTAATATTCATGTTTTCTGAAATGACTCCACTGATCTACGACTTTTTTCAAAAATGGAAATACTTGTCAAAAACATTAATTATATTGAAACTCGTATAAATATCTTTGAGATGAAATAATTTTTAATCCTGAGTTTTTACCGTAACACAAAATTATAATTTTGTTTTTACATAAAGCGAAAATAAACTAAAAAATAAATTTATACGTGGGTTTATACGTAAAAAATATTACCATACGATTTTTTTGTATATAAACTATTAAAAAGTTTGACATTGCTTTAATTATAAGAGTTATAGCAACTTTTTAAAAATTAAAAAAAAAAAAGAACTTCAATGGAACACAAAAATTTCGTATTTTCTTTGAGCACCTGTGGAAAATAGTAAAACCCCTTTTTGCTTACTTTAGAATTATTTTCTTTAGTTGAATCTAAACATTTTAAAGAAGTCGCTGAAATTGCAGCATTAAACATTTCTTTAAAGGTAGGTGTTGAAATTTCACATTCATTATCTTGTAAGACAGATAAGTTGCGTGTTAATGTATCTAAAATTGAAAATAGAGTTTATAAGGAATTGATTACAATATTATTAATATTATATACACTATAAAAGGTCATGCCATAAAAAATGCAAATGTTATATTGTAAAAAAAAATTTCTATTAGATTTAGAATGTCCGATGTAACCAAAAATATGAAAATTTAAAATATTTTGTTCGCATTACTTCAAATGAGTATATTTGCATGGCTAAAGATAGTGACTAAAATTAGATGTTAGCATCAGATGATCAAACACGTTGTTGTATCATTTTCATCAGAATCAAGCATTGGTACAACATTAAAACAAACACCACTTCTACCAGATTATCGCACTCGACATCACATCACTCCAATCAAATAGTCGTACAAGCCAACACGAGTTTAATAGTTTTTTTACTGATAATTATTTACTTTGGACTATTTTTTAGCTTTTACTCTTAAACTATTAAATTTTTAAATTACAACTAATTTAAGAAATTACTACCACTTTTGTTTTTGTAGATGAATGTTTGGCTTTTGAAACATCGCGTCATCTGGTTGTTTTACTTTCAACGTTAACGAAAAGACAAACCAGGTTTTCCTAAACCATTGTTTTCATCTGCAATTGCTTCATTATAAAATGAATTTTGATTGATCGATTCAGTTGTAGGAGAAAAGCTGCAAGGAAAATTATCAAGATCTGCTAAATCAATATTACTTGTCGGACAATCATCAACACATTGATAGCCTAATAACAGAAAAATCAAGATTAATTGTAGGAAAATCATCAAAACATTGATAGCCTAGTTAAAAAACGATTAACTCTAAGTTAAGAAACTATTGCATAATATAATAACTTTAAATATAAATGTAAAGTTTATATACATATAGTTTATAAAACAATTTTTTTTTACCAAATTCTTTATTTCTTGCGTTAGAAGCTTTACGATCAAATTTTCTCTGTTCCTCTAACTTCTTTGAGCGAATTGACTTTCTTTATTAAACTCTGGCATAAAATTATGTATTGTGCTTTTCGACAAAACTGGTGGTCTTAGTAACAACTCACAAATGCAAAATTCACACGCTAGTGGTAAATGACTCAAATATCTAAAACGCTTACGATGTTCCTAAATAATTACAAATACTAAAATGAGTATTTATCAATACTAATTACTTTACCAATACTAAATATATATTAGAAAAAAGTAAAAACAATAATAAAAAAAAGCAAAACAATATTTACTATATTCATATATATATTTCATTTAAATATTGAAACAACAGAATATTAGCTTTTTAATTTAATTATAAAACTAATATTTAATAATCAAATTATTAATTTAGTTTTAAATATTCAACAAGTGCAACATCTCTTATTTTATGAAGGAAAGCGCAAAAGATAAAAACATTATTTGAAAATTACCAAACTCATAGTAAACGATTCAAAATCTAAAATTTGGCCTGTAATGGTGGTTGGAGCATTACATAAGGATCCATACTCTTCTATTAAACATCTTGCATTGAGTGCATCAATATATATATTTTGACCATCTTCAGCTAAAACAATAACACATAAAAATTTAAAAATCGATAAAGAAATATATTTTAACCTAAAAATAAATAAATTAACAATGACTAGAGTAGACAGTTTATCATAAACTGGGGGTAGGAGTAGACAGTTTATCATAAAATTTAATTCTATAATTTATATAGTGTAAATTTAAAAGTCCAGATGAATTAGAAATTTTTTTTATAAAGCTGAAACTTTGCTCTGCGATTATTGTAGGTATGCACAGATCGTAGGGCGGGTGAATAAAAAAAAGGCAATTGCTTTTACTCAGAAATTGGTCAGCTTTACGTGAATAAAAACTTCAAACTTGCTTTAATTTTTATTTACGAAAAGCTGAGCAATTATTCAGCAATTTTGGAGAAATTGTTTAGCTTTTTACGTGAATAAAAATTTAGTGATTTTGCTCAAATTTTTATTCACGTAAAACTAAACAACTACTCCAAAAACGCATATACTCAAAAAAAGTGAGACATTTAATAGGAATAAAATTATATTTTTCAAAGTGTCTCTTCATCAAGCTTTTCACAATAAGTGCATTTATGATTAGTGCCATTCTTTAAATTCTACATCAGTTTCATCATTGATTTCTTTCAGCAATAACAACATCAATGCTGACTTCAAAAACGTGTGCTCTTGTTGTAGCAATGGCTTATTCTGGCATCATTTTAGCACTGATGTTCTTAGGGACACAGTTCTTGGCATCTACTAATTTTCCTCTATTTTGTTCAACCTAAAGCAAAAAATTAGGCAACTTTCTAGGCAAAGTAGCTTTAATTTATGAATGCAACCTTTAAGATTAAAGCCAAACAATTTTCTTTTTCATTCATGAAAGGCACTCACCGTATCTCCAGTAGTTCTGTTATGTTCAACTCAAATTGTTTATCATCTCTGTTGAAGATGCTGTCAATAGTTTATAAAGCTTTTTTCAGCAACCAAATTTATTTTCCTATTATCACTTCCACAAACAGTATAATGCATGGATGCAGTTTTTTAATTAAACTACAATATATTGAATGGAGGAAAAAGCGGAGTCAAATAAAATCTTAGTAAGTCAAATGTCTTTCAAGAAATTAAGGCTAACTTTCCAAAAAATTTAATACTTTAATAAAAATTTAATAAAAAATTTTGATAGCGATATATCTCATAAAGTTTACATATATTAGAAGGACATTATTATCCATCGAATTATATTAAAAAATTCCAAAAAAAGCGAAGAAAAACTTAGAATAAAAAATTAGAAATAGCTATTACAAATTAGATACTACTAATTTTTCTTAGCATTCTTAGCAAAGGAGATTTAGGTCTATGTCCAAAAGAGATTTGTAAAACACTTTTTTAATTTAAACAATTCAGAGATTTGTTTATACAATGATAAGATGAAAACCACTTGTATACTTTTTTTTTTGGTACTATATATCCGAAAGATACTGATATAAATCAGGTACAGAAGTTGAAAGATACAGGTATAAATTTCAAATGTTCAGAATAAAAAATGTTTTAAAAAGGTTATAATAAACTTATATTTGAAGATTTTTTGGACTATTTTTATTTATTTAAAAACTTTGGCATATATAAAGTTTGCCAAATGGTAACACACAAGCAGTCAACGCCTGAGGGAAGAAATGAATTACATTAAAATAAAGGAGAATTATTTTTCGAACAAAGCATATTTTGACAGTTGTCAAGACAAAATTAAAGATTAAATAGAGGAATATTTAAAAATGAATAAGACAGAGAATGAACCTAAACACTTTTAACAATTATAATAAACAATAAATTGTTTCATAAACACTAATATGAACGAAAATATACAAAAAATATGTAACCAAACAAATAAAATAAATAAAATAAAACAAAAAACTGATAACCAAAATAAAAAGTATGTATGCAACAATGAAAAGCCTCAGAATGGAAAAAAAAACATTAATGCTAATGTGTAAACATTATTTGTGTAGTGATAAAGTAATAAACATCTCCTCAGAGTTGCGTCTATTATTACTGGCATTTCGATGAGGATCAGTACTTATAACTAGTTATCTCGCCAGACAAACATTATCGCCACTTATGCTTTACCCCCTGACTTACGCCTATTCCATACTGCAGTAAAAAAGGATTCACTACAAATAGCCAAAACTAAACCATACCCAAATTTGAAAAACACTAATATTTTTTTAATGATATGATATAAAAAGTGTTGATCTACTGCACAATATAAATAAAAATAGTTAAATAAATAACTTACCATACCTCCAGTAGAAAAAACTAAGCACAATAAATAAAATTCAAATAAAAACACCAAAAACAAAACTAAAACAACTAAAGTTTACAAGTTCCAAAAATGCTAAATAAATTGTGCTTTAAGACCATTTAAACCACATAGATAGTTCCAGCACAAATAAACCAAAAACAATCAAATGGCAATATACCCTATTAAAAACCCTTTTAAAATTAAATAAAACACAATAGAGTTTTCAAAAAACTCTTGACCTGTCATAGATACTTCATTCGAATTTTGTTAACCAATCTAAATCGTAAGAAAATGAAACAACCCACGCAACTTAAAATCATAACTAAAAATCAAGTAATATATGAAAGTAGAAACATATATTACTTGATTTTTAGTTATGATTTTAAGTTGCGTGGGTTGTTTCATTTTCTTACGATTTAGATTGGTTAACAAAGATCTAGAAATGAAGTATCTATGACAGTGTTTAGAGTTTTTTGAAAACTCTATTGTGTTTTATTTAATTTTAAAAGGGTTTTTAATAGGGTATTGTCATTTGATTGTTTTTGGTTTATTTGTGCTGGAAGGATTTGTCTATGTGGTTTAAATGGTCTTAAAGCACAATTTATTAGTATTTTCTGTTTGCAAACTTTAGTTGTTTTAGTTTTGTTTTTGGTGTTTTTTATTTGAATTTTATTTATATTGCTTAGTTTTTTCTATTTGGAGGTATAGTAAGTTATTTATAACTATTTTTATTTATATTGTGCAGTAGATCAACACTTTTTTATATCATATCATTAAAAAAATATTAGTGTTTTTCAAATTTGGGTACTTGGCTATTTGTAGTAAATCCTTTTTTACTCAGTGTATGGAATAGGCGTAAGTCAGGGGGTAAACATAAGTGGCGATAATGTTTGTCTGGCGAGATAACTAGTTATAAGTACTGATCCTAATCGAATAATAATAGACGCGTTTCTGAGGAGATGTTTATTACTTTATCACTACACAAATAATGTTTACACATTAGCATCATGTTTTTTGGTCTGGACGCTTTTAGTTATCATGTTTTTATTTTGGTTATGGTTTTGTTTTATTTTATTTATTTTATTTGTTTGGTTACATATTTTTTGTATATTTACGTTCATATTAGTGTTTATGAAACAATTTATTGTTTATTATAATTGTTAAAAGTGTTTAGGTTCATTCTCTGTCTTATTCATTTTTAAATATTCCTCTATTAATCTTTAATTTTGACAACTGTAAAATATGCTTTGTTACCGAAAAATAATTCTCCTTTATTTTAATGTAATTCATTTCTTCCCTCAGGCGTTGACTGCTTGTGTGTTACCATTTGGCAAACTTTATATATGCCAAAGCTTAAATAAAATAAAAAATAGTCCAAAAAATCTTCAAATATAAGTTTATTATAACCTTTTTAAAACATTTTTTATTCTGAACATTTGAAACCTATACCTGTATCTTTCAACTTATACTACCTGATTTATATCAGTATCTTTCGGATATAGTACCAAAAAAAAAAAATATACAGTGGTTTTCATCTTATCATTGTATAAACAAATCTCTGAATTGTTTAAATTAAAAAAGTGTTTTACAAATCTCTTTTGGACATAGACCTAAATCTCCTTTGCTAAGAATGCTCATAAGAAAAATTAGTAGTATCTAATTTGTAATAGCTATTTCTAATTTTTTATTCTAGTTTTTCTTTCGTTTTTTGGAATTTTTTAATATAATTCGATGGATAATAATGTATCTAATATATGTAAACTTTATGAGATATATCGCTATCAAAATTTTTTATTAAAATTTTTATTAAAGTCCTAAATTTTTTGGAAAGTTAGCCTTTAATTTCTTGAAAGACATTTGACTTACTAAGATTTATTTGACTCCGCTTTTTCCTCCATTCAATATATTGTAGTTTAATTAAAAAACTGCATCCATGCATTATATTGTTTGTGGAAGTGATAATAGGAAAATAAATTTGGTTGCTGAAAAAAGCTTTATAAAAACTGTTAGAAGCATCTTCAACAGAGATGATAAACAATTTCAGTTGAACATAACAGAACTACTGAGAATACGGTGAGTGCCTTTCATGAATGAAAAAGAAAAATATTTTGGCTTTAATCTTAAAGGTTTAGCATTCATTAATTTAAAGCTACTTTGCCTAGAAAGTTGCCTGAATTTTTTGCTTTAGGTTGAACAAAATAGAGGAAAATTAAGTTGATGCCGAACTGTGTCCCTAAGAACATCAGTGCTAAAATGATGCCAAGAAAAAATAAGCCATTCAACCAAGAGCACACGTTTTTGAAGTCAGCATTGATGTTGTTATTGCTGAAAGAAATCAATGATGAAACTGATGTAGAATTTAAAGAATGGCACTAATCATAAATGCACTTATTGTGAAAGCTAAATAAGACACTTTGAAAAATATAATTTTATTCCTATTTGAATGTCTCACTTTTTTGAGTATATGCGTTTTTGGAGTAGTTGTTTAGTTTTACGTGAATAAAAATTTGAGCAAAATCACTCAAATTTTTATTCACGTAAACTAAACAATTTCTCCAAAATTGCTGAATAATTGCTCAGCTTTTCGTAAATAAAAATTAAAGCAAGTTTGAAGTTTTTATTCACGTAAAGCTGACCAATTTCTGAGTAAAAGCAATTGCCTTTTTTTTATTCACCCGCCCTACGATCTGTGCATACCTACAATAATCGCAGAGCAAAGTTTCAGCTTTATAAAAAAAATTTCTAATTCATCTGGACTTTTAAATTTACACTATATAATTATCAATTAAATTTTATGATAAACTGTCTACTCCTACCCCCAGTTTATGATAAACAGTCTACTCTAGTCATTGTTAATTTATTTATTTTTGGTTAAAAATGTGTTATTGTTTTAGCTGAAGATGGTCAAAATATATAGTATTTGATGCACTCAATGCAAGATGTTTAATAGAAGATTGTGGATTCAAATGCTCCAACCACCATTACAGGCCAAATTTTAGATTTTGAATGGTTTACTATGAGTTTGGTAATTTTCAATAATGTTTTTATCTTTTGCGCTTTCCTTCATAAAATAAGAGATGTTGCACTTGTTGAATATTTAAAACTAAATTAATAATTTGATTATTTTAAATATTAGTTTTATAATTAAATTAAAAAGCTAATATTCTGTTGTTTTCAATATTTAAATGAAATATATATATGAATATAGTAAATATTGTTTTGCTTTTTTTTATTATTGTTTTTACTTTTTTCTAATATATATTTAGTATTGGTAAAGTAATTAGTATTGATAAATACTCATTTAGTATTTGTAATTATTTAGGAACATCGTAAGCGTTTTAGATATTTGAGTCATTTACCACTAGCGTGTGATTTTTGCATTTTGTGAGTTGTTACTAAGACCACCAGTTTTGTCGAAAAGCACAATACATAATTTTATGCCAGAGTTTAATAAAAGAAAGTCAATTCGCTCAAAGAAGTTAGAGGAACAGAGAAAATTTGATGGCCGAGCCTAACGCAAGAAATAAAGAATTTGGTAAAAAAAATTGTTTTATAAACTATATGTATATAAACTTTACATTTATATTTAAAGTTATTATATTATGCAATAGTTTCTTAACTTAGAGTTAATCGTTTTTTAACTAGGCTATCAATGTTTTGATGATTTTCCTACAATTAATCTTGATTTTTCTGTTATTAGGCTATCAATGTGTTGATGATTGTCCGACAAGTGATATTCATTTAGCAGATCTTGATAATTTTCCTTGCAGCTTTTCTCCCTCAACTGAATCGATCAATCAAAATTCATTTTATAATGAAGCAATTGCAGATGAAACAATGGTTTAGGAAAACCGGTTTGTCTTTTGCTTCAAATGTTGAAAGTAAAACAACCAGATGACGCGATGTTTCAAAAGCCAAACATTCATCTAACAAACAAAAGTGGTAAAGGTATCTTTAAATTAGGTTTTTGTAATTTAAAAATTTCATATTTAAGAGTAAAAGCTAAAAAATAGTCAAAGTAAATAATTATCAGTAAAAAAACTGTTGAACTCGTGTTTGGCTTGTACGACTATTTGATTGGAGTGATGTGATGTCGAGTGCGACAATCTGGTAGAAGTGGTGTTTGTTTTAATGTTGTACCAATGCTTGATTCTGATGAAAATGATACAACAACGTGTTTGATCATCTGATGCTAACATCTAATTTTAGTCACTATCTTTAGCCATGCAATATTTACTCATTTGAAGTAATGCGAACAAAATATTTTAAATTTCCCATATTTTTGGTTACATCGGACATTCTAAATCTAATAGAAATTTTTTTTTACAATATAACATTTGCATTTTTTATGGCATGACCTTTTATAGTGTATATAATATTAATAATATTGTAATAAATTTCCTTATAAACTCTATTTTCAATTTTAGATACATTAACACGCAACTTATCTGTCTTACAAGATAATGAATGTGAAATTTCAACACCTACCTTTAAAGAAATGTTTGATGCTACAATTTCAGCGACTTCTTTAAAATGTTTAGATTCAACTAAAGAAAAAATAATTCTAAAAAGAAAAAGCAAAAAATATGTTCCACAGTACTCAAAGAAAATACTAAGTTTTCGTGTTCCATTGAAGTTCTTTTTTTTTTTAATTTTTAAAAAGTTGCTATAACTCTTATAATTAAAGCAATGTCAAACTTTTTAATAGTTTATATACAAAAAAATCGTATGGTTTAAGATTTTTTACGTATAAACCCACGTATAAATTTATTTTTTAGTTTATTTTCGCTTTATGTAAAAACAAAATTATAATTTTGTGTTACAGTAAAAACTCAGATTAAAAATTATTTCATCTCAAATATATTTATACGAGTTTCAATATAATTAATGTTTTTGACAAGTATTTCCATTTTTGAAAAATCTCGTAGAATCATGGAGTTTTTCAGAAAACATGAATATTAAAAAATAATTCTGCATGATTAAATCTTTAAAACTGGTGGGCCAGTCCTCCATATAATCAAAGAAGTTGGTTAAAGAGGCTTTTACGCACCGCTCAATATCTTAATTGTTAAAAAGAATAGTATTTGAATCGTTTACTAAGTGTCTGAAAAATGTTGCTTTTCATGCATTTAGAAGCTCATTAGCTGTAATTTAGACTGAGCTCTTAGCTATGATTATACCATAAATTAATACCCAGTTATGAATAAAATATATTAGTAATAAAAACAATAGGAAAAGGTTATTAAAAACCGCATTAATGTATTATTCTTTTTTTATGTGAACACTGCTTGAAAATAAATCATCGACAACTAATGCATTCTCAGAACACATAAGAACTTATGTTGGCTTCACCACACAAAACGCATCAGCTAAAATATAGCGTGTTATTGTAAATTTATTTTATTACAAATAGTATTCTAAAAAATAAAAATTTTTTTGTAGTAATTTTATGATAGTTTTTTTGTAGTTTGTCTTTTTTCTTCAGTTTTTTTGACTTGTACCTGTGAATCTCCACAAACTAAGGTCTTGGTTTAAACTTGGATTTGATATAAAAAGAAGTTGTTGATGAAGAGGTTCAATTTCATAATTTAAATTATTAGCCTAATGCATCATTCGACACCCTAATGCGTCATTCGACACAGACAAATGACTTTTTTCAAAAATATAAAATCTTTTTGACTTATGTACGAATAACCTAGAAGTATCAGGAACATACAAAATATGGACCACCTTTCTTTCCTCTCTACCTTGATTTCCAAGAGCACAAGGATTTATAAAAACTAAGTGTTAAGAAGTTGAATAATTCAAATTTTATACTACTTAAAAATTTAAAAGTAATAGTTATTCTGACCAAGAAAAAAACTGGTTACAAAACTAAAATATGGTATAACAGCTCACATATGATCTATATGTAAAGTAAAGCATATTTCAAAAAATTCCAGATTAAATAGTTAATTGGTTTTATAAAGGAAAATAGTTTAATAAAGCTCTGAACTACGCGAATTCAATGAAGTTATATTGGACGGTTTAGTTGTTTGTAAATATATTTGGCTTTATAATTTCTGACTCCAAATTTTACCTCAAGCTACTTAAGGTTAAAGAGCTTTTGCTTTTATGTATCTGGGTATTTGTTCTTATTTTTTCATTAAAAAAATATTTTCCAAACTACTAAACCGTCCAATATAACTTCATTGAATTCGCGTAGTTCAAAACTAAAAATAGATGAAAATTAAAAAAATATGCAATATTTTTATAAAATATTACCTAGTGCGACATACTTATCATACAAAAGCTCTCCGAATAAAATCCTTTTTTTTTTATTTCCTAATATTTTACGGTGTATTATCTTTAACTTGTTAATTTAATTTTTAAAAATGATTGATAATTTAATGCTGAACTATAATCAGAGATTAAAGTATGGGAGACGTCGTTCCTTGTAAGCCAATAAATTGCAAAAATCGTTGAGCTTCTCTTTATATTTTTTTTGCAACTGTTCCACCATCACGTTTTCGAACTATTCTTTTTTAATAGGATCGTCCATAAATAACATTGCGTTAGCTATAAAAATCTTAAGCATCCAAATACTTACTAATATCTCCAACAAGCATTAGCAAGCTCTTTAAAAAACTAATCTATTCTTGATTATACTTTTTGAGTTCTTTTAACTGTTTAAATGAATTTCAGTCAGGATTTCGATCAAAACACTCAACTTGCAATAAGTATAACCGAAAAAATAAGAAAAGACACTGGATACTGGTCATTTCGTTGGTAGTGTTTTTATCGACTTACAAAAAGCTGTCAGTACCATTAATCATGCCATTTTAATTTCTAAACTTGAACATTACGGAATCCGATGAGTTGCTTGTAATTGGTCTTATCTCTCAAATCAAAGCAGTTTTCTAAGCATAGTGACAAAATCAAATAACGAGCACCATAGTTTGTGGTGTTCCCCGGGTTTTGTTCTCAAGCCTTATATTTCAATTTTGTTGCTAATAATATAAATGACTCTACACTTCTCATCAATCCATATAGTTGCTGATGATACTAATATCTTGCATATTAATAAGTCTCATCATTCCTTGTGTAAGAGTATAAACTTCAGTTCTAGAAAAAGTTAGTTTATTGGCTAAATGCGACAATTTCGCTGAACTTGAAAAAAAAAACTAAACTAATATTTTTTTTCATCTCCAAGACAAAAACTTTTATACAACAATCATATAACTAAAGTTAAAATTAATAATAGACGTTTATGTCCTACACACATTGTTAAATATCTTGGTATTTTTATAGATTCGAGTCTAATGGAATTTTCCTATAGATGCATAAAAAAAACTTAATCGAGTAGTTCAAGTCTTCAATAATTCTTTCAATAATTTCTTAATCTTGATAAAACTTGTGTTTTGCAGCTTTCATGCTAATCACAACTATGCTTTAGGTTTGGGGATAAATTGGCAATTAGAATATTATTAATTCGTTATCAGCTCAGCGTCAAATTAATCCGAATAATAAGTACAATCCGAATAATAAATTTTCAATTCCATTATAGAAAAACTCAAACTTCTTCAAAAAACATAAAACATCTTGTCAGCACGAGCAAGATTTGCTAATCTTCTTTTTGATTTTGACTTCCTTAATAAAAATTTGTCTCCCTCTATTAAAACCTTCTTCACTAAAACTCGATTGATACATTTATATTTAACTAGAAACATCCAATAATGGAAAACTAAATGTAACTCCCTATAAAACTTTCAGGTAACAGGTGATGCGGAAGTTATCGGACAAAATAAAAACGTCAATAACTTATTTATAAATAAAAAACTGCTATTATATTTTTCAAATAAAGCATTTTTCTTTTAATAAAAATATATAGACGTTCTACACCAATAACTAAAGCAAAAATAAAAATTCAATTACGAGACCCGAGACACTTCTCATTGTAGCGCGCGTGTAAGTTATAAGGCGCAAACAACCCATGTTCACTCAACAATGAAAAACGCCCAGAGCTCTTTGCTAGACTATCAGCTCTACATATATATTCACCCGCCACACCTCATATTTTTTGCGGAAACTAGTTAGCAGATTTATCAGACGTTACCGTACCCGGCTACCAACCATATCGCAAAGACAGAGACAAGGGGCGGTGGAGTTGCAATTTACACAAGACAATATAGTAGTCAGCGAAGTTAGTTCTACTCCAACTCAACTCAACATCAATTGAGCAAATCTGGCAAAAATAAAAGTTGGTCAAGAATCATTTCTATTCGGCTGTCTTTATATCGTCCACACAACGAAAATGATCAAGTTCTTACTCAGTGTATCACATCAATCACTACTGCTCAACGGATCTCCTAATACTTTTTTTTTTAATTTTAGGTGCCCCAAGAAGTCCTAACGGTTTTGTCACAGAGCACCACGGAAGTTTTAACCAGAATTCCTCCTTCCTTTCCGTGAATTTACACGAAAATATCTAGACATTTTCGAACCTGGATCTCCTGCTTAGCAAGACGTTTCAAACCACTGCGCCACGGCACCACTATATAAACTGCTCTGCAATGCTACTGTATGGCGACTTCAATTTTGGCTCTCAGTTCTTATGAGTCTCGATGTTAACGGCGGAATTGCAACAGTTGCTCACGTGAGAGGTGAGCGTCAAGGCGTACATCAGGTTCCAAAAGTGCCTTGATGAATGTCACTTTAACTCAGCTTATCACATTCCCAACCTACCGGTTGCGTAGTCGACACGTCGAGCCTACTAGCACACTCGATCTTATTATAACAAAGAGACCGTGTAATCTTTATTAAACGAGGCGATTCTCTTGGTGACACTCCAATGGGCCAAGCACACTGCTTCATCAAAGGTCAATTTGCGTTGTTGCAGTGCCTCAACAACTCGCCTACTTTGCCGTTAAAACCTCGACTCATTTGGAGTCGAGCAAACTACGCAGCAATATCAGCAAATATTGCAGCTGTTGAATGGGAAACAGTCTCACTGGACTACATGCAAACGATGAGTACCAACTTCTAGCAAACGTGTATAATGAAGCCACTAACTTACACATTCCATCAACTACCACTCCCTTTACAGAAAAACAGGACAATGGGTAACATCAGAACTTATTGAGGCAGATCAAAGCTAAACGCACCTCTTGGGCCAAATACATTGATCAAGTCGGATACACACAAATTTCTCAAAATATCGCATCGCGGCTCAAAAAAATTAATCATTGCAAAGCTGGTAGGCAAAGAGTACGAAGAGCTACTCAGTCAGGGATTCCGAAAAACGAGTTTAAACGCTTACATGCATATGTAAGAAGCAGCGGAGCGTCAGTAACAACATTACATTGCTTGAAACAGTCAATAGCAACATCACAACCGATACCGCAATATAAGCGCATCGTTAAATAACTATTTTTAATCAGTCTTTGTTTTAGAGCCCGAAGGTTCAATGCCAGGATTTGAAAGTACATGAAGCAGCTTGTGTCATCGATCCAGCAAGTTTTCTATCGATATAGTACAAAAATGCCTAAACAACCTTGATGAAAGAGAATCAACCGGCTACCGATGGATTAGGACATCCAAGGGTCCTTAGTAAATGCTACAGCTACACTCATCTATAAGTGCTCGTTTTGACTGGTGTAGTTCCTGAATTTATCGAAAAATCGAATGTAACACCTATTTTCAAGAAGGGGGAGTAGCTTAAAGCATCCAACTACCGGCCAGTACTTCCATACCTTGCAAAATATGGAAAGTATTTTACGAAAAATAATGGAACTCTGCGTTGCTAATGGTCTAATTTCTCCAAATCAGCATGGCTTTGTTCATCGTAAGGGATGTGTATCAAACCTTTTAAACTCGGGATATCATGACGGAAGCAACTCACTGCAGACACGCAGTAGATGTCATTTACACAGACTTTGCGAAGCCGTTTGACAAAGTACCGCGTGGACGCTCTTCATAAGCTGAGAGCATACGGTATTCGAGGCGTCTTAACTGGATCACAGCTTGGCTGACAATCGATGTCAACGAGTGGTTATAAACGGCATTACTTCTGAATGGAAAGCAGTCACTAGAGGAGTGCCTCAAGGCTTCGGTCTTGGGCCCATTGCTATTCGTAATCTTTGTAAACGACCTGCCGGACAGTATTACTCATCATATAAAACTGTTTTGCCGACGACACAAGAATGATAGGGATGAGTCAAAAGAAGTCGACAACATCACTCTGCAGAATGATGACGGAGCGGTGAAATGGTCACATATTTGGGTCTTGCATTTCAACGTTGAGAAATGCAAAGTAATACATGTTGGCGCGGATGTAACAAGTCAACGTACAAATACTCAATGACAAACGTCAACGGCACCCGTCGTACTCTCGAAGAAACTGCAGTCGAAAGAGACCTTGGTGTGATGGTCTCGAATGACCTTAACATCGGTTTTAACCACAAATAGAGTCAGCCGCATCAGTAGCAAATAGAGTGCTAGGGCGACTCAAAAAAACATTTCGCAGTCGCAGTTTTTATTTATAGCGCACTCTGTATTCTCACTTATTCACCCACATCCTGAGTTTGCTGTACAAGCCTGGTCACCGCATTTAAAGAAAAATACAACATTGAGTCTCGAGCAAGTCCGACATCGAGCAACAAAAAAAAAACAATATCGACTATCAAACACATGACCTATGAAGATCGACTACAACAGCTCGGTTTAATAACTCTTGAAGAAGCACCACAAAGGGCGTAGCTTATCGAGCATTCAAAATCACTCGTAAACTCGAGCTTGTTAGTTTTGTCGTTAAGCAAAAAATTTCAAAAAGTAAAGATAAGTATATTCTAAGAGGCCATAACCATAAACTAGAACGTCATATGGTCAAATCTGCGAGGAGCGGTATAAATACAATTGTCGACCCATGGAATCCGCTTTCGCAAGAAGCAGTGAACGCTCAATCCATCAACGCTTTCAAAAACAGCATAAGAAAGTAACTTTATAGATACAATTGCTGCTTTGTCTGTAGCTACTGTATCTTCATGTTCGTCAGCATAGGGGGGCCTGGTGTAGCACCTCTTCATCAAATTATAAATAGATTATTGTATTTGTATTTGATCACTGAATAATAATAATAGTAATAATAATAATATTATCATTTTTTATATGAAAAAACACCACCATCTGCAATTGATCTCAAAGAAATTTGCTCTGACGCCTTTCATATGCGACTGTAAAAAGTCTAAATAAATTCTTTGTCATTTTCCGTTCAATGCGATCGATCAAAACTTGCTCTGTTGAAGCTTGCCAATCTCCCTCGTAAACCTTCTGTGCCAAATGTCCCAAAAAGTCATTGGTAGTACTTGAGGTACATTTGGGGGATTGGATTCTTTATCAACATAATAGACATATTGGTCCATCCAATTTAGAGAATCTTTAGAATAATGAGAACTTGCTAAATCTGGCCAAGATAAATAGTTTAAGTCTCCATAATACTTGTGAATAAATGGAAGAAGTTGTTTTTGCTAAACATTCATTAATATAGATTGATGAATTGATCGCTACAGCCTTGCAAGTGCGAAATAATGGCTTGGACATACCACGGTCAGATATGGCTATCCACATTAATAATTTTTTTGGAAATTTCTATTTTCCTATAAAACGAAGACTTTCTGGGCATGTCTTTTTGTTGTTTGTGTAGTATCCAGAATTTTACAGGCATGTTGTCCTCTCAGAAACAAAAGCATTTTTCGTCATCGATGACTAGAAGCGATTTTGTGTTATCAGTAGGGTTAACTAGTTTCCTGCTTCTTTTCTTTTTGCCTTTATCATCAGTATTTTTTCTTTGCCTTTATCATCGGTAGCTTTTTCTTTGCCTTTATCATCAGTATTTTTTCTTTGCCTATTTCATCAGTATTCAGCTTCTTTTCTTTGCCTTTATCATCATTTGGGGACATTTATAGCAGAAAGATTTCGGGAGATTAGGCAGACTTCAACAGAGCAAGTTTTGATTGATCGCATTGAATATATTATTTTTCGTCATCGATGACTCAAAGCGATTTTGTGTTATAGAGTGGGTTAACTAGTTTCTGCTTCTTTAACCTGCTTCTTTTCTTTGCCTTTATTTGTTGTTTTATCATATTCGGAGTCTTTTCACGTTTTCTATATTTAATATTCATTTTTTTTAACTGACGACCAATTGTCGATTGATTTACACCGAATTTAATACCTATTTTTCTCTGACTGACCCCTTTTCGATTGTTGACAAGTTTTCATTAATTGACTTTGTTGTAGTTAAATAAGGAACAAAACCAGGTATTTTTCTATCAGAAAACGATTGAACAGTTTCAAGTCTTTTTAGGTTATCATATGTATTTTGTACTTCAAAGACAAATCCTCTTTTCAAAATGATTTACGATTTTTTATACATCACTTTTTATTTACAAAAAATATAATTTTAGTCGCTTTCGAAAAGATTCTCGTTCAACTGCATTTAACCTCATTTTAAATAATTGTGTTTCAAATAATAAAGTTTATGTTTTATAAATAATTTATGCCTACGCATAAAACCACAAAAATAAATTATTATGCTCAAATAATGAAATTCAGGATTTTTCCGATAACTCCACATCACTAGTTTATGGTAAGTATTCAATTGCACAACAGTGGATTAGTGAATGGAATCGAAGTCATTGTAAATGAGTTTGAAAAATTAAAAAGTAAAAATAATTATGCTTCATTTCTTTATTTAAAACAAAATAAATTTAAAGAAGTTCTAAAAAAAAATTATTTTACTTTTTTATCACTAATAACTTCTTTTAGTTATCTTTTTATTCGTTATCTTCTTACTATTTTTAAAGAAACTTTATTATTTTTGTCGTTATTATTTATTATTTTTATTACTGTTTTTATATTATTACTATTGTTATAATTGCTCTATTTATATTGAATAAAGTTATTATTGTTATTATTTTACGGGTGATGCGGAAGTTATCGGACAAATCCTAATTTCATTATTTGAGCATATAAATTTGTTTTTTGTGGTTTTATGCGTAGGCATAAACAATCTATAAAACATAAACCATATTTTGAAACAATTATTTGAAAATAAAGAGTGAATCCAGTTGAACCGAGAATCTTTTCAAAACAACTAAAATTATATTTTGTGAATAAAGCTGATGTATAAAAAAAAAAATCAGTAAATCATTTTGAAAAGGAAGGATTTGTCGAAGTACAATATATGATAACCTAAAAAGACTTGAAACTGTTCAAATCGTTTTCTGATAGAAAGCACCCTGGTCGTCCGACGTCCCTGGATTAAAAGAAGCCAAATTAACGAACTTTGTCAACAATCGAAAAGGGGTCAGTCAGAGAAAAATGGTGTTAAGAAACCCGGTGTAAATCAATCGACAATTGGTCGTCAGTTAAAAAAAAATGAATATTTAAATATAGAAAACATGGAAAAAACTAGAAAAATGCACTATGAACAACAAATAAAGGCAAAGAAAAGAAAGACAGGAAACTAGTTAACCCACTCTATAACACAAAATCGCTTCGAGAGAATCAATTGCAAAATGGTGGTGTTTTTAGAATAAAAAATAATAAATTTTTATTAAAAGGTAAATATTTTATTTAAAAAAAAATATAAACAGCAGTTTTTTATTTATAAATAAGTTATTGACGTTTTTATTTTGTCGATAACTTCCCGCATCAACCGTTATTATTTTTTAAATTATTATACCATTATTATTATAATTATTTGGTGTCATTTACTACACTATGCACAACTTTCATTTGTATACATCATCATATGACTTATGATTTTTATGATTATGAGCTTTACAGTTTACTGTGTAAGTAAGTTGTTCTGATAGGTAAAAAACACTATACTTGATGATAAATTCTAGATATAGTATTATATCATACTAGTACATATAAATACATATACATATTAAAATAATACATATAAATGCATATTATAAATAAGAATATAAACATAACTCCGTATTTATAACACTAATAACTTTCCGACGGGCATTCAGATTTCTTTTTTGAAGCCATTTTTAAATTTTATAAACCTGAAAATAGGCACAAAGTTTTCAAATAATAAACTATTTTTGATTAGTTTATTCATTACGTAACAGTTTCCATACACAAACACACACACACACACACACACACACACACACACACACACACACGCACACACACACACATATATACATACAAAAAACAGAAAAATAGTTAGGAAATTATAGATAAAATCTATCAGTTAGTTATACAGGTGTGTAGACAGTTGTTTTAACTAGCCAAATCAGCATTAATTGTAAAAAATAAAATAGTGATCATGTGGCCTCTTGACCTATGCTTCTCGGCGAGAACAGCTGATCTTGCCCAGTTATTTACATTTACATTTATATTTTACAACTAATATAAAAAAAACTGCCAAGAAAATGTATCTTAAGTAACAATAATAATATAACTTATTAGATATTTGTAAATATACTTATAAACAAGAAAAAGCAAAGGACACAGAATGGAATCCTGAGAAACGTCACTAGTCATGATTTCAAGAGAAGTATAGTAATGGTTAAATAAAGCCGGATTCGATTGTTTAGATAGCAACTAAATCATTTTAGATTTTTTTTAGAATTTTAATTACTGAGTTTATAAAAAGATCTCCAAATCCATTGTGTTAATAGTCTTCGACAGATCAAATAATTCCTAAGGTATATTGATTTTATCCATTTAAATTTTGTTTGTATTTATCTTGTTAGTTGAAAACTTTTTAAAAAAGGTTATTGAAAAGCTTATTGTGATTTTGGAGATAAAAAAGTCCATTGTATACTGTATCCCATTGTGTAATCCAATATTTTTAAGAAGCATAGGAGTGAGGAGGTTTTTATTAAAACAATGTGTCTTATGCCATTAAATATTGAAACAATGTGTACTTCAAGTGGAAAAAAATTTTATTAAGAGATTGAAGATATACAATAGAGAATATACAATAATGTCATAAACATTTTACCCATCTGAGAGTTTAAAGTGGTTGGATTTTTAAACTTGACGTTTTTTTTTAATTGCATCATTTCAAAAAAAATTTCTGAGCTCATCAGAAGATAAGCCAAACACATCCATTAAAATGTCTAAAATATGATTCCCATACTTTTTTGTTTTGAGTTTTTTATCTGCTAGTTTCATTCCAATTTTTATAAAATAATTGTTAAAACTTTCCAGCAATGTTTTTTTTATCATTAATAACAATATTTTTGTTATCAGTAATTAAATGATATGGCGGTGTACTGAGTCAATCTTTTCATTTTCTATTTTCTATTCTTTTATTACATTTTGCGTTTTTTGTTGATGCAAACGTTGTTTTATAACAGATTTTTATTTTTTTATATTCTTATAAATATTTTATTTTGTTTTTCTTCAAATATTTAATGAACGAAAATCCATGAACTTAGTAAGAGCTTGGATTGCTTTTTCTTGCTTAGCCAATGATTCTTTTTTCTTGCTTAGCCTATCGATTCTTTCTTTGGAAATAACTTTTTCTTTAAAATGAAACCCATAGACTTAGCAAGAGTTTTGAGTGGCTTTCTTGGTTTGGAAATGATTTTTCATATACATTAGAGTAAAGCGGGCACGAGAGCATAAGGGTATGTTGGGAAATTAAAATATTTCGCATCACAAGACAAAACATCTAATAGATGAAAGTCAGGGAGTTAGAATTTTAGCATAAGGCGCAACAAAAGATTGCTGGAAAGCAGTAGATAATACACGGATTTTTTTTCAATTTTGGACTAAAATAGTAAAAAAAAAAAATTTCACTATTTTTTCCTCTTGAATGCTATAAATTTTTTTATCTTAATCACTTTTTGAGATCTACCAATTTATCGGACTTTCGAATAATGTATGTTTCTTTAGCAATACTTACTTAATGTGTCACCTTGTCTATACAGGTAAGTTGAGCAGCTTTGAAAATAATTAATAAAACTGAACTATCGAACATAAAAAAAAAACTTGGATAATAATTTAGCGGTACATTATTTATATATATATTTAAAATGAGAAACTTTTAAATCAGGCTTGCAAAGTTCAAGATATTTCATGACACTTTCTTAATTTTTAATTTTTTCTCTCCTCTTACTTTCGTCATTAAAGTGTATAAAAAAAAAGTTTATAAGTTATACACACGCCAAAAGAGGGGCAAAACTTCATACGGGGGCAAACTGGATTCAAAGCTAATAAAACAGTTATTATACTAATTGCACGAATAAGATTTGGTACGGGAAATAGCTTTTTAAGTTCCCTAACGTTCGATGTAAAAAGATTTCCGTTCATTTCAAAATTGATCAAGCTGGAAGCATTTTGAGTAAATCGAGCAGCTTTCTAAAAAAACTGCCAAGCTGATTCGTAAGAGTACAAAAAGGTAAGTACATTTAAAACATCAACCCTTCCATAAGTTTAAGAAAATATTGCTAAATGATTTGTATATGTCATTTGTTTTTTGTTAGTTGCTTCCATTTTTGAAACTTAACTCGAATTTAGTGCAAGCGCGTCTAAAGACCTAAGTTAATGAAGTGGGCAAATTGATACATATATCATCTACCCCTTTGGTAAAGCATTTGAACATCACAAAAATATTTTTGTTTATGTATTTTGCGTTAAAGCAATTTAGTTGTTTGGTGTAGAGTCTACACCAAACAATTTAATTGCATTTAATGCAATTAAATTGTTTGGTGTAGACTCTACAATAAATAAATAGTAAATAGGTAAATAGACCTAATAAAACATTCTTAGGCCTACGACCTAATTATTATTGATACCACTATTGAAAACTTTTGCAATCCAATGTTTTGATTCCGATCTAACTAAGTTGTTCCATTCTTATATTTCACGTTTCTAAAAAAACGCGCCCAAATTTCAAAAATCAACCAATGAAATTATAACAAGTTTAAGTTCCGTACCGCTCCTATCAATGTTTTCGTATATTTCTAAACACTTTAAAAGTTCGTATGTGATTTTATTGGTATTAATTATAAATTTTAACTACCAGAGAAGAAAGTAAACATTTTAAATTTTTTTTAATTTCAGATGGTGCGAACATATGAAAAAAAAACTACTTTAGGGGCCTCAATTGGAAGGCCTTAAACTTGCTGCTGAAGTCTCAAAACTGTCGCCTTGACCCATGGCTTAGATAAAAACACATTACTTTGTTTCTGCAAAAAAGCCAAGCAAGGAGTTTCCACATCTGGTTATTCCAAACACAAATTATTATTTACTGCTGCAGAGGAACAAGAACTCGTAATTATCTGCTAGACGCAGTGAAAATGTTTTTTGAGTCTTTCCGCCAAAAAAACGAGAAAGCTTTCTTTTGTTTACTTAATCTTTTGTGCTTGCGTTTGATTCTTTAATTAGTTTTTGAAAGCTTCATTTTCAAGTCTTATTAAATGTATCTACTTGCCCCATGGTGTCTATCAACTTGCCCCAGAATGGGGCAGGTTGACACACAAATCTTTACCTTACTTTTTGTGCTGTATTTATTTTAATTATGTTTCTAATATACGAGTTTATTATTTACCACTGCTAAATATAATATTTAGCTTTTTAATGTAGAAAAAGTAAAAAGTGTATCAACATACCCCTACTGTAAGTGAAAGATTTATTGACAATTCATTCAAATTTTGTACAATGCATATTCAATTGTTTGTTGATTGCTCAACAGCATTATTGCTCAACTTACCTCAACTTAGCTCTGCAAACATTAGGCAATATTAGCCAATTCCATAATTTTAACAACCAATTTTTATGCGGAGTAGGCTAATGATTGGCGTCATATTTATATAAAATGGTAGTATTAATAAAAAATCTTTTATTTTTATAATTCGAAAAGATTGCATAAAGGACTTTCGATCTTTTGTTGTAAACTAAACTAGATCAAAACATATCAATGTGATTCTAAAATATATATGATACTGTAGTTATTTTCGTGTCAAAAAGTATAATAATTATCACAAGCACCAGAAAAGCATTCAAATTCAAATTTACACTTGCTTTTCATGTCGAAAAAGCCTACCGTAGGCATAGACCACAATCAGTAAAGTTTTCATTTTTTGGTGTTTAAGATAGCTAAGAGACATGGCGCAAACTCCAAACATTTATGTTTCTGCGTCAAATAATGATACTTTGCAAAATATTGCGAAGATTGGAGGCTGGAAACAAAACAACCACTAAAATTTGGTCCCTTGACCTAAACGTAAGAGCAACGAGTTCGTTGAAAAAACATTTTTTTTGCTATTCTTAACTAAATTTAAATTTATCAAAAAATTTTAAAATTCAGTTATTTTTTAGCGTTCATAAATTATGAACATAAAAAGTTTATATAGTTTTGAGATTAGAGATAATACTATGAAATTTTTCGATGTAAAAAGATACTTAAAATTTATTGATGAATATAAAAATTAGGTAAGAAAAGCAAAAAAATTATTTCATCAACTTGTTGCTCAATTAGGGAGGTAAAAATTTAGGCCTTTTTTGTTCCCAGCCTCCAATCATTGTAACTTTTTCAAAAAGCATCATTATTTGACATAAATTGGAACAAGTTTTGGAGTTTGCGCGTGTCTGTTATTCTCAAACATCAAAAATCTTGAATCCGTTACTGCCACAGATCTCTTGTTTCAGAGCAACTTTGGTTGCAGAATTGAGCGTTTAAATACTACAAATAATAAATGTCTATATGCATATTAACTTTCAGCTTAATATTCAAGAAAATATGTAAAAAAATAATTTTTAAACTTACTTTTAAGGTTCAGAGTTTGCAGTTTGTTATTGTATCAAAATTCCAATTATTAAAAGTATTTTTTAAATAGCGGGGAGCAAAAGCAGTCGCCGTAGTCCTTAATGCCCTCTTCTTTTTTAATGGCTTTTACAACTCTTTATTTGAAGTGGCTTCTGAAGCTTCTCCAAGCTCATCACACACTTTACATTATCTTGAATAAATTTTACTGTAAGCATACCAAAATTGAACCTTTTATTACGAAACATTTTTCTTAAAACAAGAAATACGTTTCTTGTTTGAGGAGAAAAATATCTTACCCTACAATTCATTTTTAAAAATAAGAAATATATTTTTTGTTTTGAAAAATAAATTTCTAAAACTATCGTCAAATAGAACAAAAATTTTTTGCTGTGAGTTCTAATGAGTTGTTAGTAACTTTGAAAGATTTTAAATATTTTGGAATTCATTTTATCCAATAAGAGGGAGTCTCATTCAAAAGAGTTTCAGCTATGATTCTATCATTTCTACATCTTTTCTGATCTCCTTTTGTTTTTGAATCAGAAGTTTCATATTTCGGTAAAACATGCTAACGCCAGCACCAAGCACCTCTTTGGTTTTGCCATGATTTATATTTCACCTCTGCAGCAGAAAAATACATTTGCCGATCTTGTTGGTCCTAAAAGTGTAAACTAAAAGTAATGAAATGTAGATTAAATAAGGTTTAAATGACACTGCTAAAAAAACTTATTACATTTAATTTTGACAAGATAAAATTATAGTGCTATTTCAATTGATTTCATGTTTATTATATTTCTACTGATTCTAAGAAAAGTCTGTCATTAGAAAAAAAATTGGTTTATAATTGTTTTCTTCGTGTTTTACATCTGATTTTGAGCCAATTTGTAAAGCATTATTTTTATACAATTTGTTACTTTACGACATAAATTGTTCTTTAACAATATGACTAAAATATCAAAACTTATGAAATTAAGTTTTAAAAATTGCAAGAAAATCAAAAAAGTCGCAAGGTCAAAAACCGCAATGTCCTGGAGAGAGAGAGAGAGAGAGTGAGAGAGAGAGAGAGAGAGAGAGAGAGAGAGAGAGAGAGAGAGAGAGAGAGAAAGAGTGAGAGAGAGAGGCATCTGCCCGTCTACTAATCTCTTTGAGTATTTTATTACTCAGAATAAAAACCTGCCTTCCTTGAGAAATGCAACTTAGATTTCATGAAATTCAAGGCGAGTGAAACACCTCGATATTTATTCACTTTCACCTAATGGTCTGGTAAAAATCGCTCAACTAGCCTTCAAATCTACTGAATATTCATAATTATTAAATGTTAAATTAAGTTTATTCGTGAGTTCGTTTTTGATAATAAATTGTTCTCAGTTTAATATCGATAATGATTGCAAAGTGTTTTTTAAAGTCTAATTTTGTCAATCATCTTTTTTCGTTAAGTTCTTTATTATTATTTTTTATATGTCACGTGTGATTTTTGAATCTTGAATTAGAAGTAAAAATGATTGGGAAATGATCACTTATATTGGTTTTATTGATCTCGCATTAAGTGCTATATTTTGAAAAAATTTTCAGTAAAAATATGATCTATGAACATTCAGTATGATAAGTAACGGTTTGTTAACTTATAGTAATATATTTAATGGTTATATATTCTGCTGAATAAAATATAATTTTAAGCGTTTTTAACATTATTATCAACTTAGACTTTTAAAAAGTTTAGATTAAAGCCTCCATTAAATATGGTAGTTTATTTCTTACAATTTCTGAATACTTCACTAAATATCACCTTTATGTTACCGCTGAGGTAATCTGTATATAGCAGTCAAAAAAAAAGTATTGTTGTTTTATCCTCTACCTCCTGGTATGTTACCATATTAAGGCTATATACACCAAGATCGACGAAAATACGTTCACCTCTCTGAGACATCATTAGTTGCTTTGACGGATGAAGAGTAAGCAAGAATTTGGGAAAAAATTGAAGTAAATTAAAGTGTAAAGTCAGAAGAAGTCGAGTTAGAAAGATAGTATAGTGACAACATGCAATAGATGTTAGGATGTGCATTTTTAACACAAATTCTATAGCATTCAAAAAAACATTTTGTTCGTTTTTCCTATTATTGCTTATGAGGTTCTGAGGTTAATGACTCTTATTCCGCATTTGAGATTGAAAAAGGTTTCTGTTTTTTTTTAAGTTGCAGTGTATTGTGGGTAAAAAAAAAATATTTCAAAATTTGATTAACAGAACCTTAACGCAAAATTTCTAAAAGGCATAAACCTTAAACTCATAGTTTATGTTTCGCAACATAATTTTATATTTTCATTGTTGTTTTTTTTCCAAAGTTATTAACTTATTAACGATTGTTGTGTTAACTTACATCTAACGTAAATGATTGTTGTGATAAGCTGGTACGAGGCTTCATAAAATAAGATTAATATTTTTAGCCACTTTTTAATTATTTGAAGCCACTGAACTAGATTGGCAAGATCATGGCTAATGTGTTTGTTAATTTTTTTTAAGGATTTATTAATTAGCATTTCGGTTAGTATCATCAACAAAGTGGTAAACAGTAGCTATTATATTATTAAAATAATTTATTATTTTAATTTAGTTTATTAAATAGTTATTATTATATTATTAAAATAATTAGTAATAAAATAAAACAATTAGTAATAAATAATTAGTAATAAATAAAACAATTAATAATAAATAAAATAATTAGTAATAAATAAAATAATTAGTAATAAACAAACAATTAGTAATAAATAAAATAATTAGTAATAAATAAAATAATTAGTAATAAACAAACAATTAGTAATAAAATAAAATAATTAGTAATAAATAAAATAATTAGTAATAAATAAAACAATTAGTAATAAATAAAATAATTAGTAATAAATAATGAATAATAAATATGTTGCGCATGGATGGTTTCCATATTGGTCAGCTTTTGGTATGCATTATCAAGGCCACATTTGGAGCCCTTTAAAACAGTTTAGGGTTTTTTAATGTTAGTGATCCCAATTGCTAGGCTATTAAATAGTTCGCTGAGTATTATCTATGCTCTGAGTCAAGTTCTTTAACAAAGTTAAAAAATGACTGAAACCAAAAACTATAAAACACAAAAACAAAGTCATCACCAAGTTCTATAAACCTATCATTCACTATCATTGGTGGTCTTCGAAGTAACTTTTCTTCTGTTGAGTCTGCAAAGTTCACCAGTTCACCTTTTGTTTAGTACAGTTTCTCTACATTCACCATTATGTGTTTCTAATCACGTTTTGATCTCTCTAAAACTGTTATCTCATTCTTCTTTGAGTCAGAAGTCCCCTTTATTATCATACCTCTTACAACTATCTTAAAGCTGACGGGACTCTTTCCATGATTTTTTTTGTAACGGCCCTAAGATAGATCTTTCTGCTGATGAATCTATCTTCATAACTTCTTGGATAAAGACGAAGCTGAATAGCATCAATATCATCTCTTTGATTCCGCTAGTTGTGTTCTATCTGATATTGCCCACAAACAGCTTTGATCCATTACTTGACATTTGTATAACTCAGCTTTTTATCTAAAGGTTTGCGGTCCGAACAACATGACTGTTTATAGTGCTTTCAGAAGTGTTCTTTGGAGCTGTACTTTCAAAACTAATTAACGAGTGCTTATCGAAATTTTGTTTAACGGCATGCTGGAAAGCGGCATCTGTATCCCTATTTCAAAAATTCTGGAGAGCGATCTGATTTGTCTAACTACCGTCCCATTAGTCTAATTCTTATCATAAGAATGGTTTTTTGAATGATTAATTAACAAACACTTAATTTCTCATCTTGAATCTAGTAACTTACTCTCTGATTATCAATACGGATTTTGATCTTTCATCATTTTACAACTGATTTGCTAACAGTAATAACCCTTAGGTTTTATCGTACATTAGAGAGAGGTGGAAAGGTTAAGGCTATCATTAACATTACAAAGGCTTTTGATAAACTTGGTATGCTAGTCTTCTCCATAAGCTTTCAACAATGGCGGAGCTTCCAACAATGCCCTTTTATTTTTAGACAAGATTCAAAAACGCATTGTAAACATAGTTGGACCTGCTCTTGCAGCTAACACCCAACCATTATCACATCGTCTTAATGTTGCTTCTCTTTCTCTATTCTACAAATACTATAACGGGCACTGCTCTAAAGTGCTTGTATCTTTTGTTCCATCAATTTTTTTATTTTGTTTTTGTTATTTACCTCCTCAAGGCCGAGAAGGCCACTATAAGGAGGCTACTTAATGGTGGTTATAACCCCCTCTCAACTCTATAACTCCGAAACATGAACCTTGACGAACAAGGCCGCTGCGCAGAACAAGTTGAGCGCCGTACTACCAGGACGTGGTGGGGATTGAACTCGGTACCTCTCGCTATAAAGCAAAACGCTTTACCACTGCACCACTACCGCATTTAAACTCATTTAAACACCACTACCGCAACTAAAACCGATTCTCGTGTTACTCGTCATTCAATTGAGATACCCAATTACCGTTTTCTGTAACTATCATAAGTGTTCCGAAAACTCTAACTCGTTTTTCTTCGAACATCAGTTCTTTAGAATTTGCTTTCTTTTCCTTATTCTCTTATTATTATCTTGTTTTCCTAATTCATATAGTTTGCAATCTTTTAAGTCACAATCGTTATCTTGCTCCATAAACTTCATCACTTCTCTTCCAGTAACTTCTCGCTCAAACAGTGGTTGCTCGCAGCCTTGTTGAAAGCAAAGGATGTTAAAAAAAAAAATTACGGTAAAAATTTTGCTAATATCACTCTTAGAGATAAATAAATTATTATCACGAACATGATGCTCATCGGTAGTTGTTTATTTAGATCGTTTAAATAATTAAATTAGGAGGAAGGAGGGTCCCACGATTTATTAGGATCGACAGGTTATATTTAAACAATTGTTGTGATAGTTGTCATTACCAACGACAAATTCGTTTCAGGTTCTGAGTAAATTATCTTAATTTATCTACCAAATCTTATTTTATCTACCAAACCTTGTATATGTGAGTTATAAATTTAAAAAAAAAAGGAGTTAAAAATGTAAGTTAACAGTTTTTCTCCCATTTTGTAAATTTATAATTCACGCATTAAATGGTTTGCAGTTACTGTATTATTTATATTGTATCAATAATCAGTTTACCAGTGAGTTTGTTACATGATAACTCACCAGGTGGAATAACCATACGGTAAATAAAGTGACCGTAAAATAAGAAGTCTGAAATCATGATATTTCTGTTTTGGAAAGTGTTGTTGTTAGGTTTACCTTAAACTTACCGTGTTGTAGAATGTTGTTGTGTTTTTGTTTTTAGAGATAGATAAAATAATAATTCAAGTAGAAGACGTTGTTTTAATCGCCCTGACGTGTTTTGATACATATGCGGAAAAGAAGTTAAAAGAAAACATAAAACCAGTCAGACACTTTTTTGTAAAAGAGCTTATCTTGCATATTCTGGTAGTAGGTTAGTAGATCAAGATAAAACCGGGTCTCAGCGCCAAGTCTGTAAAACTTAAAAGTGTAAAAGTAAAGCAAAACATTACAACAATGAACGAATAGAAAGAAAAGAAAGAAAAATCGGCGTGCCAAATGATTTTTTTTCTGCATGATAAGTATTCTGAAAATAAATCGAAACAACCGTAGCAAGTGGAATTATCCCCAATTTACTCTCTGCAAGACGACTCGTTCTCACTAAGAGGAAGTGCCGAATCCAAACGTTTCTTTTCGCAACCAGAACTCTGTGAGGATGAATTGCTTCTAAGCACCATTCTGATATTTATGAAGTTGGCAGTGATTATGAGGAGATGTCATCTATTCCACAGCAATATAAACAAGAAGAATTAAATGACCCTCACCAGAGATCTTAGCTTATCAAAGAAAGTTTCTGAATAACTTGCCTCTAGGTTAAAAAAACAAAATTTTACTTGAAAAAAGAACCAGAATTCTACCGTACACGAGAAAAGAATCTGCTACCATTCTTCTCTCTAGAAAAGGATCTTGTATTTTGTCAAGATAAAACACACCTTGGCTAATGCCCTAATAGAAAAACATGAGCATTGGGAAATTTAATGACACCTTGACTAACAGGAAAAAGTAATTTTTCCTCCATTGTATGTCAAACTGGGCCTTGACAAAAACAGATAGTGGTTTTGATGTACGGGAGAACATGGCCTACTACACGGCCGTGTATGTTACATTTTAAAGAGCCAATTTCTAAGAGGCCTATTTTTACAAAAAAAGACTGGCTGCGCAACTATAGAGAAAACATTATTATATCTTGTCTAAGACTAAATAGATGGTATAAATATATTATTACGAATACAAATATAATATAAAGAATAAAAAGTATGCACAATTGGAATTTTGTGTTTTTATACATGCGATTTGTGTATTTATAAACATATATATCTATGTATATCAAATATTTATCTTGTATCTATAATATATATTTTTATATATTTGTATATTACACATTTAAATTGACGACACTGGGAACTTAGAAAAAAGGTTAAACACAATTTGTGTTTCTTTATTTATTTATTTTTTTTATGATATTATATATTTGTATTTTTTTTTTATATATGTATAATTTTCTCTTTTGTCTACTTTAAAAAATTTTAACAGCATCTTTTTGTACAGTGGCATTGATTACCTTCTTCTAATTAAAAAAAAAAATTAATTTTTATTTTAGAAGCAAACTTAAACCCCCAAATTTTAATTAAAAAAACTTTCGGAAAGTATTTTCATCAACAAAGCTTTATAAATTTTTGACATTAGCACCTTTTTAGTTATTAATTTTGAAAAATTATGGCTGCAAAGCATCCAAATGTGAAATTATTAAGTGAAAGTAAAGGCACAGTAAGACCATCTGTGAAGAAGCATTTTGATATGGACAAGTATTTATATAGTTTGCATCTGTAGCAAGCATAGAATGCAATCGTTACATTTGCTTCTTATCCATTTCTTTGCTATATAACCAACCAAATATGTTGTTGCAATTTCTTATACTATTTTCAGGTAAAAGAGTTAATTCTGATATCTCATTTGAGTTTAAATCTAATGTTATAAGTAATTCATTTTAATTGGGTTATAAATTGTTCTTTAAGTCTTCATCCCAAAAATTTACGTCTGCCTAATTAAAGATCTCACACTACTTATCTGTCGATGTACAAATCCACCGAAATATGAGAAAATTCCACCACTCATCTGTCGAATATGAGAAAATCCACGCTCCATCTATCGAAGTTGAGAAAATTTACGCTCTATAGACTCATTTTGAAATCATGAATCAAGCACATACGAATATTGTTTTCGAATAAGCTCGTGCTTGAGAACGCAGATGTGATAAGAGCAGATAATATTTGTTTTGATAGAGTAAAAAATTGAGTCTTCTGCCAACGTTGGACCAGCTAGTTGCCTAAAAAATGTGGTTTTAACATCATCAAAAATAATTGCATTACCAAGTTTATTAGCACTAAATTGTTGTTTTGATTTTGAAACAGTCCATTTTTGAAAATTGTTTAAAAATCCAGAAATGTCATTTTGTTCTAAAAAATAACTTTAAAAAATTGCAATTGTTGATTCATCGAAAATCGACAGTGTAAGTGAAACATTTTACTTTTTATTATTAGGGTGAAGGCTTTGATATATAATTTTTGGAGTTTTTAAATTATTTTAAATTATTTTTTTATTTTCTATTTAAAAATTTTTTATTAATTTAAAAATTTTTTATTTATTTAAAAATTTTTTAAATTATTTTAGATTATTTTTAAATTAATTTAATTATTTTGCATTTTTAGAATGTAGAAGATAAAAACCTCTTCAACTAATATAACCAGCTGGGCAATTATAAACGTCATTTTTTATATTATATGTAAATGATGGTAAGACAAATTTTTTACAGTGTAATAAATTATTTTTGATATTTTTAACAATGTGAACACTATCATAAAATAATTTTATTTTAATATTTGGACCATCAATATGATAAATAACTAAATTTGACTGATTAGAATACAAAGCAAACTAAATGGCATTAACATTTACTTGATGGTTGCTAGTAAAAACTCCACGAAGTATAGACAGAGAAAGAAAACTAATAGAATCTGATATTTGCATCAAAAGCCATTTACCACCCAAGGTATTCTCACATACTGCTTTTATAACGTAAGGAATAGATTTCTCTAAACTAACAATCATAAATGTTACAACTCATTTGTACAGAGTACCATTTTCATCTGCACCCAGATAGACCCCACTACAATATTGTACCTGTTTCTGAAGCTAAAATGCATTTACAATTAGTTTTATATCTTCATGTATTGAACGAAGCGTCTTAACAGTCTTTATTGCATTAACTGCACCTTTTATACTTAATAAAGAAACTGAAGGTAATAGTAACGGTTATTTAAAATTTTATATGCTTTTTAAGATGTATGTCATAATAAAGCATGTCTGAACTTATCTGCAAAATATTGAAGTTGACCCTTTGCTTTATAGTATATTCTACTATTTATTTCTTCAAGTAGTATATTTCTATTAGAAGAGGCTGTGTTTCAAATTGTAATAGAAGATTTTCAGCATACTCAAACTAGGTAAATTGCCATTATGACCTTTAGTTAACCATGGAAGAAATGTAACATTATTTCCTTTTATTGCAAAGCATAAAAAAGGATAAACAATGATTAATTATTATTGATTCAAGGCCCAAAGACGGAAAATGTGTAAACAATCAAATTTTAATTCTAATAAATAAGCACAATTGAGATGTTTTTAAATTGAAAACCTTTTAGTGAATGTTTATACTTGTTCGATTTATTGTATCATTTTTAGAAAAAGACTAACTTCATCTACTTTCTAGATAAATACGAGTTTTAGGTGGACTTCTTAAAGCAATAGGTGATAGTAGTGTGGTGATTTTAAGCATTTGGTTGACAAAATTTCAGCAATAGTGTTTAAATTCCAATTATACTTGTATTTTTTTATACCTCGAATAATGTACTTTAATTTAAATGCTTTTTATAGACAGAATTTAGTGAATACGGTTTACAAAACGAACCCAATAATTTAGCAATTGTCTTAATTTTCAACGGAAAATGAAAAGAAGCAACTTTTTATTGTCCTTTCCAAAGATAGTTTTACAGTCATATGCAACACACTTGTTAACCATGATATTCAGCATTGTCAATATTATTAAATTGTCTATATATATATACATATATATATATATATATATATATATATATATATATATATATATATATATATATATATATATATATATAATATATATATATATATATATATATATATATATATATATATATATATATATATATATATATATATATATATTAATATATGTATTAAAAGTTTTTAATATTGCACTGTTATTTTTTGCTGTTGCATAAATAGACCTCGCCTCTAAAATGTAACATACACAGCCATATGAGTTTGAGTAGGCCATGGGGAGACCATGCCACAATAGAGTAATGAAAAAATTAAAGCAGTAGTATTTGATGGTCCACAAATGAGAAAACTTTTTAATGACTATGTCTTCCGTGAATTTGATAAATGAGGCTGAGCGAAAAACCTAGCCTTTATTTGTTGCAGTTAAGAAAGATTGGCGAATCCCAATACGCATAAGATAGTAAATTATTACTCAAATTTAAAAAGAGTGTTCATAAATACATTAAAATAAGTCACGAAAAAGAAACTTCTGGAGTGTTTAATGTAATTATTGTTTATTTCATAAACATTTTTTCTTTTGTTTTCTTCATATTTTTATCATTGTATGTAATAATTATATATACAATAAAGTGTAATATAGTATATAACTATATATTTGTAAAGTATAATAATCAAAGTTCCATATTTACCTTTTAATTTGATCCAAATCAAAACTATTTCAAATAAATTTCAAAATCATTTTTTATAAAAGATTTGATTTGTTAGGATAAAATGCCATTGCCCCCCTAATTGGCACCTTTTGATTTCAATAAAATGTTATATCTCAATTTGAGCTGGTAGGCAAAATATAACAGTATATTTGAATTCGGACATCAAATCAATATAAAATCCATTCCAATCCGAAATAAAACAGCTGTAGCCCTGTATAAGTTATCGATAATATGTCCAAGAATTTCAAAATTTAATTTTTTGTTTTAATTATTATTATAACTTTTTTTTGATTTTTTTGATTTTTTCTCTCTACTTTTAGGTCTAATGAGCTGTAAGCAGGCTGGCTCACACAGTAAAATTATTGTTAACTTATTTTTTTTACAATATAAGCTTTGTGATTAACTGTTTTAATCAAAGTAAATATGAAATTAGGTATATTAAATCCAAATTTTAAAAACCTATCTATTCCACTTTCATTATTTTTAAAAGAACATGTTGAGTTATTTACAAAAAAAAATAATTTCAAAATATCTAGGAGGGGGGGGGGGATCGTCCTTAATGTCCATATTGATTTTTAAAGTTTATTTCAAATGTCACATTAAAAAGCTTTGAATTGCATCACTTAAGAAAAAAAATAAAACAATTTATAAAAATTTCATTACACAAAAATTACGTAATTTTTTTTTAATGACATTTGCAAAAACATTTTCAAAAATCGTTTTATTTTTTCCTTAAGTGATGCAATTTAAAGTTTGTGAAAGTAACGAGTCTCTGTATTCTTTCTAAAAACTGTCCTCTGGGGACATAAGTATTTCGAATGAGAAAACTTAGACTGCAGATATTTTACTAACTGTATACAATTTATTTGACTAACTGTATACAGCTAGTGAAATTAAAATGGTTGCGCCCCCATTGTGAGGAACAACCGTACCCTCACAACAATTGTCAAGTGTTTGATTTTCATAGTACAATTCTTTGCATTTTCTCTGTCTATCTGATGATTGTGTTGCACGAAGACATGCTGTGCAGGCAACATTTTTTCTGCAGTCTAAGTTTTCTCATTCAAAATACATCTCCCCCAGAAGACAAGATTTTAAGAACGAATACAGAATTAGTTGCTTGCTTCTAAAGATTGGTTAGTATTAAAAATGGTTTTTACTTGATAAAATAACGCTAATAAAACACATATGTTTAAAACTAAAATCAAATATTGCTTAATCCACAAAAAAAGGTCTTGAAAATATTATGTAAATATAATATTTTTATCAAATTAGTATACTTACAACAAAATTATCTACAATTTCTCAGAAACGCAACAAGCACTCTTTCTAACAAAAGCGAATTGTACTGTTTTATCAATTTACTGTTTTACACAAGCAAAATGCACTGTTTTACCGATGCATCGCCATACTAGATAATATCTTTGAAAAGGAAATGTTAAAAAACATTTGTGTTCTTCATATGCGACCCCCCACTTCCCCTACAACGAACTAATTATAAACTTTTTTGAAAAGTAGGATTTTGTTTATGAATCATTGCATTAGTAATGAATTCCTTTTTTTTCTAAAATTTTGCAAAAGTCTTCTATAGTTGCTGCTTTTGAAATAGGAAGTTCATGTCTCCTTTCTTACCGATCAGCGCGATCTGCCCAGAGTTTGTTTCGAACTCTGAATCTTTTGCTTGATCTCTAAAGCAAGTGCTCAAACAACTGCGCCACTGCGCAAAAAATTACAGCTCAGTGGCTTTATGGTAAAAAAATACTAAAAAATAAAAAAATTCTTCTTATTTTGAAATTTATTCTAGTTCAAAAAATGTATATCTTTATATACATTCAAACTCAATATTATGAGTAATATCAGTTTTTTAGGTACAGTCTTTTCGGCTCTTTATCAGCAACAGACCTGAAACGGCAGTTTCCTGTCTTTTTATTCAGGTTTTTTTTCAGTTGGTGTACTTTTAAGATGAAAATAAATTTTTCTAAATATCTTCTAAACATACATTAGTTATTCATAATGCAATAAAACCGATTTTTATTAATTTATGCTCTGAAAATTTGTTGAAAAGATGCTACATGGTATACCAAAATTCAAACGAAGCATTTAATCAAATAATTTGGTAAAGGTGTCCTAACGATGCATTTGTTTTTCAAAGCAGTTTTAGATATTAGTGTAGCTTTAGCTGTTATTCATTTCAATGATCGAAGGTACGATATTTTAAAAGTTTTTAAGACTCTAAATCTCAAAATCAGATATCTTGGTATTTTTGGTTCATGCAAAATAGACAGCCACCGTCAGCGCCATTTTATAAGAAAATCTTCTGAAGATTTTAAAAAAGTTTTGAAAATTTTCAGGTAAATTTTTGCTCAATAACAAATACTTGAGGGACTGGAGCAGAATTACACAAAATTAATGATATTATTCTAAGTTTGGAATAATTATCTTAAATAAAAAATTGATTTTTGCATCCATTACTTTTATCCGCCATTTTTGATGTACAAATTTTTATTAAAAAATTCTGCTACCGTGCCTTTGGTTTGAATCATAAAGATATTTCTGAAGTTTTTAGGTTCATTGGATGTATATTTTAAGAGTTATAAAGTGTGTTTTAACAAAAAGTTTTTTATAATTTTTTTGGAACTTAATAAAAATGTTTATTCATTGAAGTTATTTAGAAACATTTATTAAAATGCAGAAATTATTTTTTAAACCATAAAGCCACCTAAACTCACTAATATCTGACGATATTTATTCTAGAATTTATTTAATTTTAAATAATTCCTAACTAAATTTATTTACTTTTTCTTCGTCTGTCTTTATTTATTGTTTCTTATTTTTAATTACGTTTTTATTTTTCTTTCGTACGTTGTACTTTACTTTTTCATTGCATACATCGTAAAATAAAATAATTAATTAAATAAATAAATAAGGTATTCAAGTAGCAGAGTTTCTAAAAGATTTATATCATAAACATTGTTTTATTTCTAAAGAATAGTATTCTTTTTATTATAAAGTTTCGAAAGTTTTTGTTTTAATTATTTTGTCAGTCATTTTTGTTAAAAAGATCTATTCTATGAAAACCTTAGTTTTAACTGTTTTCTGTTGTTGCAACTATTTACAACCAAGGCCAGCACGATGAAGAAGGAGGAATGATGGGAGGAAGGAGAAGTCAGTGGGGGTGACACTCCCCATCACTGATCTTTTTGTTCATTTAGTCGGCAAGTTTGACCCTTCACAATTTAGTCGGTAAATTTAGAAGTCAATCGGCAAATGTCGATAAGGCAGTCAACAAATTTTAAAAAACGAAGACTTTATTTTATTTTTTCTTTAGTCGGCAAAAGCTGCAATGAGCCGCTGCCTCCAAGTGACACCTATTTGCCCCAGCCCTGTTTACAGCTATAAATTAATGTGCACACACAATAAATAAAATAAACAGAGTAAATAAAAAAAAAAAAAATAAAGTAAAAAAAAAAAAAATAAATAAATAAATAAATGAAATCAGTGAAATAAAAACCTACAGACACCATTTACCAAAAACCCTGGTCATATTTCAAAAATTATATTTTAAGGTGAAACATTGAGTGAACATTCCTTACAGTCTATCCGACTGTAAGTACAGAGTAAATTCCTTACACTCTATGAGATATACGGAATCTTAAAAAAAAATTATTTATGCAATCGGCAATTGACTTTAAGGACTAAAAATAGGCTATAGTCTATTTTTAGTCTATATATAGCCTATAGTCTAATTTTAGTCCTGAGTGCAATTGATTAAATGAGTCTAAATCATTTAATCATTAGACCGTGCAATTTAACGTAAAACTGTTTGGTAAATAAAAGTAAGTTTAAATAAAAAGTGAGTAAAGTAGTTAACATAAACGGTAATTCAAATCAATGAACCATTTTAAACGTAAATAGTTTTTCATCCAGCCTTCAAGTTTATGGTTTAGTTAGGAGTCGGGTGTGTAAAATTTACAACGAAAACTTTATTTTGTTCTTCAAATCATTTTTTCAGACATTTTGAAAAATCGAGGAAGCGTGATTTTTTCTTTTGGTGGGGACACTTGCATCTTTGGTAATTGTTGTCAAACTAAAAGCATTCAAAAAAAAAAAGTAATAAATCGCTCGATTTTAGGTGGAGATCGAGATGTAGTTTTTGTGACAAATGCAAAGCCGTTCTAAAGAAAAAGGAGGTAAGAAAGTCTGATTTTTAGAAAACATATAAAATAGTTGAAAATGTTTTAAATGCATATCATATTTATTAGAAAAAAATAAACTGTTTGACTTAAATCTTCCATTTTTTTAAAATAATGTTATGTAATGTAACAGAAAGTTTAACAACCAAATTACTTACTTTCTTTTTAACAACAATAACGTTTAGACGCCAGATAAGAAAGTCTCTCCGATCAAATCATTTGGTTACCCAAATTTTAACATTGGCACAAAGATATGGAACATGAACCCAGGGCTCCTCTTTCAGTTTTAAACAAAATTAAAATCCCTATTCGGAGTGTACGATTATTTTATTGCCGGCGATGCAAACGAATTACAAGCTTTTTTTCGAATGTTTTGGGGACTACGAAGGGGTCAGAACTAAATGATAACGGAAAATGGGTCAAATCATGAAAGTATTTAAAATACAACTATGGACGGTACCCCTCCAGGACCAAAGGTAACAGAAAGCATGGTTGAGACATGGTTTTTGCAATAAGGGATTGGATAAAATCAAAAGAGCTATTTTAGATCCAAAAGCAATTATAGGTTTAAAATGGTTCGGTAGCCCAAAAGACCTTGGAGATTTAAACGACCTTGATAAGCTAAAACAAGCATGGAATTTAGCTAAAAAGTACATCCCCCTTCCTGAAAATGCTGTTAATAAAATTGCAGAAATTTCTCAAAAAAATTCCTCTTCAAGATAAAATCAAAAAAATTATCTTTCTGATTAAAAAAGAAAAAGAAGCTATATCAGCTTTCAAAACCCAATGGCGTGGAAACAAAAATGTCAGTAAAAAACTTAAAGTTTTAGTTTCATTGACAATGTATTCAAAACCTGAAAACATCACGTGAGAGCAACCTATGACACTGGTAAATCAAAAGTTACCCTGAAAGAAATCGGTTCTAGTAAACACCTTCATGACGAAAGAGTACATTACTAGAATAAGTCAGCTTGAAAAGACTATTTCTTTATGTAGTAAAATGTAATCATAAAAACTAAATATATAACACTATGTACTTAAATTAGCATTTTGAAAAACAGCGGAAATTTCGGAGAAGCCTTTTTTTTAATTAGCTGTTCAGCGTTTCATTCATAAATTGACTCAAAAATCGTAATTTATCCAACTAAAAAAAAGAACTTTATTTATCAACTCAATATTCATTTTGATATTAAAAGTTAGACAATTTTTAAAATTCTGGGTATATTTTTAGAAGAATCTCAGTATAAACTTTATAAGCGTAATTACTACAGAGTCAAATTTTCATTTAATTAAAATATTACGTTGTAAATATTAAAACATAATAGAAATAATATTTAAAAAATTAATATTAATTTCATGTTAATTTTGGTTTTAATGAAAAGTTTGAAACTCCCTTAAGCAAAATTTTTTATGATTCGCATGATTTATAGCTATTTTTCATATCAGTTTTTTTAAATTGGATTGAATGGCTATTCGAGTTATTCTGCAAATCTGAGGAGGAAATATTGATTTTTTCTAAAGATAATAATGTTGGATCACTTGATATGCACCTTTCATGTTATGGTTAAGGTGTAACTGGTAATTTTGAAAGCTCTGTTAGATAATTTTTCGAATTCAATAAAAGAATGCTTTAAAGCAAAAACAAAGCAATTGTCAAAGCACTAAAATCCACACTTTTAAATCACACTTTAAATCTTCAAAACGTGTATCATTAGTATGTAAGTAACAATGAAAAAATGATTTGAAATATGTAACAAAAATATGTAATAAGAAATATTTAATAAAAAAGTAATATAAGAAGAAATCAAGATAAATACAAATTCTAAATCTCCATGGTTACCCAAAATCTTGTTACAGTTTTACTAGTTGCAGTTACTCGAAACAAAATTTTGTTTCAAAAAACAAAAACCTTATGTTCTTAGCAACTAGGTTGCTGAGGACATAAAATAAATAGTTGCTTAGGATAAAAATAAAATCCATAAATATATGTATTGATAATAGCCATACATATACATACCTATGGTCTTTTGTAAGTTTCCCACCAAAGTTAAGTAAATAACTAAAGAAGAAAATAAACTGTTAAAACAAGAAATTTATGAAAGCGAGGTAAAACAAGTTTCCGGGCAAATGAAAAATAATAAATCCCTTTGTTGATACGGTTAACAATAAGGTAGCTAAAAGAGCAGGAGGTGAATAGTTGCTCCATAGTAGCATTAGTGAAAACAAAAAATTTGAAGCTCATAAATTTGTTGGTCTTGGGGTGCCCCAACACTCTTGAAATATCATTTTCTGACATTTTACATACAAGAATTAAGCAATGTTTAATTTAGTTACTTAAAATACTTGTACTACACAGTACACAAGTACACACTACACATGCAAATAAAATGTTAAAGTATATTATGTGCTTTGTTGTCTAATATTTTCATTTTCTTCTCGATTCAATACCAAAACGGATAAATCCGTCTCGTTGTTCAGTGCAAACTGCCGCCGATGCTCAGTCACTAGACGATTATGTCGCTCTGTTGGTTATGGCAGAGAAATTGTGGCAGGCTCTTTACAAACTGGTTCCTCCTGTTCTTAACGCAGTCTTGTAGCTCTGCTTCAGCCAGGTGTTAGTCATTGGAGGTTTGCAGCGGAAACCTCCAATGATGAAGAAACCACAGCGAAATTGTCGCAGTGCTTCTGATGCATTCTCCTTCCATGCAGCAAGTATCCGTCTGCAGCCAGCTCTCTGATGTGGTTTCTTTCATCAGCTAGCATTGCCAACAAGATGTTCCCAGAATGCAAAAGTAACTGTTTCTGGCTATTACGGGATCGACAATTGCAGCTTTGATTTCTCATGTATTCTGTACTTTCTATTAGTCTCCACATATGTCGCAATCCTTCCGGCACGCCAACACATTTTAATGTGAAACCATAACGATGCATTTAGAGTCACATACTCGACAAGTTCCACAAGATTCTCGGAAGGAATAGCTGTCGCTACATATAACCGAAGCAGCCTGTTAGCGGTAGTCAACCATCTTGAATGTCCCGCCGACACAAGCTTTTCCAACTTCAAGATCTTTAAGACATTGCCTAGTCTCTACTGCTTTACACATGTTGAAAAAATATTTTTGATCCGTGCTCAAGTCAGCACAATCCACAGGAGGACAGTTGTCGAAAACTTTTAGCCGCCGAATGTTCAACGGCAATTCTTCACATGTCGGCAGTAAACTTCCAATGGGTCCAGAAAATAATTTTGGACCACTGCATCAAAATGAGTAATGCGAGTTTGCGGTGCGGGAATGAGCATCTCGCGCCACTGAAGCGGTCTACCAAGGCGCTTTTTCGAGCAAACGGATCACACCTCAGTGTGTGCCGGTATAAGGACATTTAGTACCATCGCACCCATTAGCCATTAGATCCTCTGTTTGACTTTATTCTTCTTTTGAAAGTCCCAGATATTGATTATGCTCTCGGCTCCTCCACTGAAGGTGTAATGTGGCCTAGGTACTCTCAATTTGGCTCGCGAACTAACACACATGTTTTTCTACAATAATCCGTCCATGGTTTTTGTTACCTAATTTTCTATCTTATTTTGTTACTGGTTTTTGTTTTGCACTCTGGTCATAGAGTCCATTCAGTTTTTGCTGGAATGCCTGTGTTTGTAATCGCTTTCTGACTTTTCTGCTTATCTATTACCATTGATGTGTCCCCCTTGTGTATAAGACCCATATCTTGCAATGTTGCACTGACAATAGCTGCTGCACAATTGGAACTTTATATCTGTCGCACATCTTAGCTCTTGTTTTTTGCGCTGCTTGCTAACAATATCCAATACTTTACTGTCAGTAGTGTCTGTGGTAACACTGAAATCCGGATACATTGCATCCATTCTTGAGTCGTTCTCTTCAAAATTCAAAAATCATTGGTCAACTTATTTTTCATCAATTTTGATACATTTGCGATGCTTTTTCATGAAATCATCAACTCGTCTTTGGCGTTTTTGTCGTAACACGAGTTTCTTTGTAGTTCTTACATCAACGTGATTCTTTTAGAACATTTTCAATTCAAAGAACATCTTGAGTTGACAAGGGTTTCTGTTCACTGTTAACCCTGTAACTGTTTAAAAGACCTCTTCGGTACAATTTGTAATAAAAGCAGAGAGAAACAACCTTGGAACAACATCGACATTAGAGAATGTGGATTCAAGTTTGTTTGATTAAATAACAAAAAGTATATCTAGATGATTTGGTTTTCTGGCTACACCACTTCAAATTTTAATTAGAAATGAAGTGGAATTAAAAATCTTGGAAAATAAATGTATAATTTGGGTAAGATTGTATTGATTGGTTAAGATTTTAAAAACTTTTAGGCGTACAATATGATTGCAACAGAGTCCCCAAACTCCGTACTTTTCTTATGTTTTGAGTCCAGAAACTCAAAGCGAAAGAAAAGTATAAACTTGCCTTGCTTTTCAAGCAGAGTTAAATATTGATTACGATGACATTAATCTCAGAAACCATTTTTCTTCTCCAAATGAAGTCTCGGCCAGCCAAGCTCTTTTTTTTTAATTTGCCAAAACTTGATCTAACCTCTTGAATGAAAAAAGATAAGAGAAAAAAAGAGAAGCTGTAAAGTTCATTTACCTCTGTGAAATTGATTTCATTTGCCTGAAGCATTTTGTTATCTTTGATGAACATTTTCAAAATTTTGCTCCAGATGACTATCATAACAGCAGTCTCCAGCAAATCTTATTTTTAGAACTTTACTAGCTTCTACTAGAATGTTTGGTTGTTGCCTTTCTTTAATTCCGTCTAAAAATCATTAAAAATGGTTTTCCCTGATTTTTATAAAAGATTTAGTTTATGGTCTAATTGCTAAGCTAAAAACATTTGCTTTTTGGAATGTTTTATTAATAATTATTAATAACAAAATGGCTAGTTTTTTTTTTTGTGACATAGTAGAGCCATTAAACATTTCAATATGTTTCTTAGTAAAGACATGATAAATGTAAATCTTATTAAATATTTTTGATTGATGGGCTTTTCTATTTACAAGATATAATTATTTTTAACTTCTTATTTTTCAATAGTAAATATATATTTATATATATAAAATATACTTTTAAACTTGAAGGTAGCCTCAAAAAAGCTGAATAATGACAAAATCTAGATTTGTTATTTTTTTATTTTGTTAAAAAAGAAAAAAAAAAAAAATTCAAGATATAAATATAGAATAAAAAGAGCATTTTTATTTTATTTTTCATTTTTCACTTAAAAATTTTTAATTTAAAGTCACTTAAAAAAACTAAGTTTTTTTCATTATTCTTCGATATGTTTTCGAAGAATAATGAAGAAAGTCCGCGTCACTTGATTTTTTATTTACGAAAAATACATTTAAAATAACTTTCGCTCCAAACATTTGAATGAGGAACAGAATTTGATTGTCAGACAAATTTAAACTTAATTAAAGATAATATTTTAAATTCCCTAAATATTTGGGAAGGTTGTTCAAAGTTCACATGGTCATATTTTTTGAACACTAAGAGATTATTGAATGATATTAGAGATTTGTTAAAGAACTTAAATTTAGTTTAAAATGTAAATATAAGTGTTATAAACTCGTTGCTCTTACTCTAATAGAATGAAAGGGAAGTAAACATTTTAGGGATTTATTGTTAACAGACGATTATCGCTATATTTTTACAAAGCTTTCATTTTACATAAATATGAGCATATAAACGTTGCAGTTTGCGCCGTGTCGTGACATAAAGTTAAATTCTTAAACAAAAACAAAAACCATGCTATAAGCCTGATTTTAAATATGTGATTGGGATTCGGTTGTTCAAATATTATGATTTGCATTTTTGTTAATTTTTTAACTTTAAATATTCAAAAATTTAAAGCAAAAAAAAAAAATTACTGAAAAAAATGAACTTGATGTCATTTCATCATATAGAATATTTCTCTTTACAATCGATCATATAATTTTAAATTAAAAAGAGTGTTTTTTTGAACCACCTTACTTAATTCGCCATTTTGAATAAATTAAATTTAACAGCTGTTGCGGTTATGAAAATTATCCATATTTTAAGGTGGAATACCTCTCAGAACATTTTTTTGAGTAATAATTATTATTTTATAAATTTAAATTAATATACATAATGTAAATAACAAAAATAAATTGAAAAGAAAAAATTTTTTTTTTTGGTATAATGGCACCTGTAAAATAGACAAAAAATCACAAAGGTATTGAAAGACCCCGGCCAGCGTATCTCAAGATCTACACAACTTTAACAAAATCTTTTTTGGATAATTGTTCTTTCAAGGTTGTTCTGTGATATGAGTGAAACAGATTTTTGATATGATTTTTTAATAATCTAAAAAGTGGGACCAACATTAGGCTAAAAATATACTCGAATTTTGTGACTTCGTTCCAGGACTGTAATAAATTTTATAAAAAATCTGTCGCACTTAAATCACAGAAAGTAATAAAATGCATTCATACTTAAAATTTTATCTTTACACCACTTGTGGTTTTTTAGATATGTTAGACCGGCGTCTTTATAAACCTCCATCTGAGAAAAACAGCTTTTAAAAATGCTTACATATAAAATTTCTATAAAATATATATATATATATATATATATATATATATATATATATATATATATATATATATATATATATATATATATGCAAATCTTAATAAAATAAATGAGATAAATCTTAGAATGCACCAGTTTGATATGGGTTTTCTTCTTTTTCAAGAGTTTTATCATATCTATTCTTCTTTTTTCCTTAAATTACTTGTCTGCGTTTTTATACGTGGTTCAATTTTTTATATCTGGCTAAATATAATCGTTTTTTATTTATTTGCCTACACCCTTCTAACAAGTACATTCCAGGTGTCAAATCCATTTTTTTTTAAATTAACACACTAGCTTGTTTACCAATGTTAAAATGGGCTACTGCATCAAAAGTACCAAACTGAAGATGTGAAAGCGAAACATAATGACCTTGGTATACGATCTCATATTGTCATGTTAAATGATTCGTTATTACTTTGGGTAACAAAAAAAAAGTCTTTTAAAAAAATGTCATTACTTAACTGTAATGACATTCTTTTCAAAAAATGAAGACATTTTTTTAAAAGAATGTCATTACTTAACTCATCATAAATTGGTTTAAGTTTCCAAACAATTGATATAGGTAAATCAGGGCCAGGCTTATATGTTGAGGTATGATTTGCTTTGTCGCGATTGTACCAAAACCAACTACCTGCACCTTCAGGACAGTGAGGAAAATGTAAATTTTCATTTTTTGATGAGGCGACATGATAAAGCGTAGCTCTTATAGCAGATTTCATATCTTTTAAATTATTTTTGTTATGGCGAATTGCTCTGCCGTAAAAATTTTGGAGACAATCAATGGTCAATTTTCCGCGACCACCTAGACCTTTTTCCTTTTTTTTATGTTACGTAAACGTGTTCCAACTCTTTTTTGAACATGTTCAATACATTCACAATTGTTTACTTGTACACCTTCATAAACAATTTTAACAGCATCATAACCCTTGCTATCTCCATCACCATAAATTTCAGTTAACATTTGTGTTTATTGTGCCATTTTTCATAGACAAATGAGTTTTCTTTTCTTAAGTGTACTTTAAGAAAACAAACTTTACATACCTTATTTATTGCTTCAACATCTAATACTTTGCCTGTTTCCATTGAAATAACAGAAACAACTCCATTAATTGAGGAGTAGCCTCGTCGCTGCCAAGTTCCATCACATGATAGTGCAACATCAATTGGATTGAGCAAACGGTCAGTAATGGAGTTTAAAACAAAATGATCATTTTTCAAACCTTTTAATTCTTGAGCAGCATCCATCATTGTGACTTCAGCTACACATTTTACTGCATTAGTTAATTTTAAAACAATTTTATTATAATTGTTAATAGTCATTGGTTTCGGCATATCCATCAATTTAACAAATCTTAAAAATCCAGAATAACCTTGACCGCATGATCTCATGGCATATACAGCCCTGGTAATTATATTAAAATTTTTTTGTTTGTTGAATGTCTATAAGACAAATTCTTTTGAGTAATTACAAATAAAACAGTTAATATAGAGACAAGAAGCTAGACCTTTTCTCTTGTTTTCGTTTTCTGAAAGAAATAGCTCTAATGACATGCATTCTGGACATGTAAGGGTAGAAACTACACAGTTAAGTATTTCTAAATCAATGAAACGGTATCCTGTAATTAAACTACTCAATATTGTGGGTCTTGATGATGAAATGTTTTTAATTTTTTTAGCAGAAGCACTAATTTGATCAGAACCAATTACATTAAAATCAACAGTTCTCATCATATTTACATTTATATCTTCAACACTTTTAGTAATATTTACATTCATATCTACACAATTTGACTCTATGCTTACATTGCTTTTATTTACATCTATATCCACACTATTTACTACTAATTTCTTCGTTCCATAAAACATTTGTTTCCTTTTATTTCCTTTAGTTCTTTGTTTAACTCTATAAGCCTTAACCATTTTAAAAGAATAAAAATGGACATTCCAGTGATTGCTTTTATTCTAAAGTGGTTTTAAACAATAGAAAATAAATTTACTTATTTAAGTATGTTTTCCAAACAGATAACAAGATTTTTAGTGGATTTTTTAGTTATAATGAAAAAAAGTGCCGTTGCTATGGCGGTTGTTATGGAAGTTAAAATTTTTAGGGTTCAATAAATTCTAGTTTAATAAAGATCTATAACAAATTTTTTAAAATGGTTTTGAGATTGTGAATCTCTGATAAATTTTGCACAAAATAAGAAAACAATATTTTTTTTCCAAAATTTTTATATTTCTGAGGGGTATTCCACCTTAAAGTTAATTACTTTTACTACTGCCTTTTTAACTTTAATTTTTTTTTTTTTTTAATTTTTCTTGATATTATTTACATAAGTTATCTAAAAGTGTAAAAGTTTAATTTCTAATTCGTTTAAAAAAAACTGGGAATTGCTCTGCATTTTGCGATTTTATTTTAGGCTTTGTATTTTGGCTTTTTTTATTCAGCGCGGTTGTTAAGATTCTCCTAAAAATGACTAACTGGAATAATTGTTGTCTGCAATGGACTTATTGAAATTAGTTTGTTCCAGACAACAGTTTTTTGATTGGCTATTTATAAATAAAGAAAAAAATTAATTTTGATTTTTGTAACGTGGTTGTTAACTAAGATCTTATCTTCAATGCGGTTGTTAACAGCGAACACGCTGAATAAGAGAAGCGATAATCAGCAGCAATGCTACCAATTTGACCGGTTCAATTATGATAAACTTTTATCAGGACCACTTATCTATTTCCTCTCGACATAGTCAATAATGAAACAAGTAAATCAAAAAAATGTCTTTTCAAAGCTATATTATAAAAAGTCTTTCATTCTAAACCCCAACCAAAAGTTATAAATCCCAACGAAAAAACTTTTTGAGAAAAAATTTAGGATGAGGCCCCCCTTAGCCAGGAAAAAATTTAACATGCATGTTCATCGGGATTACACAAATGCTGCCAGAGTTCTACCAAGTCTAAAAGATAAAGTAAAAAAAAAAAAAGAAATTCAAAAAAGCGTATTTCTCCGGTTTGCTCTGAAAAAAATTTTATCATGTACGTTTATCAAATTAACACAAGTGCTGAAAGTTTCTAGCTTGTGTGGAAGCTCTAGCTTGTGTGGAAGGTAGTGAAAAATCAATCGCGCTTATTCGGGACCGCTGATAATCGACAAACAACTTGTCAAGTCAAGCTAACGATTAAAAAATTAAATGTTTATTCTAAAGCAATTGAACAAGATTTTAGTTTTCTAATCTTTCTTGAGCGGGTTAGACACCAACGCTACGAAAAGGTTATTAGCGTGCCCACTACCGGCTTTTGTTATCATCTTTTTTTAAATGGATTATATATAATAAAATGCAATAAAAAGATTATATCTGATAAACACTCCTTTTATTATATAGCTTATCTCAGATAGTTTAAATGATTTATAATTTTTAAAAACTATTTTATCAGACGATGCCCTTAAAATAAATCTCTTTTTCAAGTAACATTTACTTATTTAAAAAACTTTAGTAATAAAGTTTTACATGTTATATAATTTATGTAAAAAAAAAAAATTACTTTTAAATGTAAGTAAATTATATTTTTTGATAAGAGTTGTGTGAAGTAATTTACGCATAAAAGAGCCATACCTTGTTTGATATCTCTTTCATTACTTTATAAAAACAGTTATAAAATTATATTATTTTATGGCTCTATGATAAAGTCATATAATGGTAAATGATAAAATGTTACACGTTTATGAACAAGTTATAAAAAAAGGTATTTTATTATAAACATATTGCTTACAATTTGTTAGCTTTTCAATCAGCCAAGGGTGTTTTTTTTTACTCCATATGATAATAATTTCTCAATTAGAACTTGATAGTTGACGGTATTAAAAGCTTTAGATAAGCCAATAAATACTCCTTAAGTGAAATGAGATTTTTTAAAAGATTCTGAAATGTTGCGCGTAAGTTGGAAAAGTGTGTAACAGAGTATTCTGTTGAACTAATATTTTCAAAACCAAATTGGTTTTTGTATACGATATTACCATTAATAACATAGACGTAAATTCGATTAAACCTTAATTTTCCTGAAATTTTTGAGAAATCTGAGAGAGCCAATAAACTATTTATGTTAGTAAGATCTCCGGTCTTGAAGATAGGAACTACTTTAACAATTTTTAGACAATGTGGAAACATTCCTTGACTTATGCTCTAAAAGATTTTGAAAATATTGTGTTTTATAACATCACAAAAAACATAGTGGTAAATCGTATTTTTGACATGTAAACTAAGTTTTCAGAAAGAAAAACTCTTAATATACCACCATATTTTGATAGTTAAAGGTAAATAATTAGAAACATAAAAGCCACAAGTGCCTGAATTTATATACAACGTGCCTTTAGAAATAATAACTAAAAAATCTTGCGAAAAACACATTTTTTATGCCAATGAGTTTTGACTTTTTTCAAAAAATTAAAACTCAAATATAATTCCAATAAGAGCCACAGGGGCACCTTATTGGAATTATATTTGAGTATAATATCAACAGAATACTCTGTTAAAACAATCTTTTCAAAACTAGATTTATTAAACTTTTCGCAAGCTAACTTGGATCAAAACGCGAACAAACATTTCAAAATGCAAAGAAACTTAATAAAAATTCAGAAAATATTACTAGGATCTATTCTCATTAGATTTTTGCAACCTTGAACGTTTGCCAGCTGGTGCAATTAAACACAAGTTAGAAAGAACTAAATATTCAAAAAGTTTACATCTCGATAATTTTCTTGTTGAAAAAATGAAAATAAAATTAACATAGATGCAAATAATATTTATAATCATTATAACAAAGAAATTTGTAAATTTTCCATTAATTCTGATTTAAATATAGAATGCAGCATTGTTCATTTTAATACTGGAAAAAGCCATGATTTTAATGTTGTTTTCTGTTTCACTTAGTCATTTATTGTATATAATTTCTTTGCTTTAATGAATCTCAATTATTTAGTTTTTTGACTTTCTTGGACCAGCAAACTGTCAAATTTCATACTTCAGGTCAAGGAGTGCGAGTTTTGAAACAACGTCTTTTAAATTATTTGTAAAAAAGTACAATCATGAATCAAATTTTATATCAGTATGCATTTACGATGTGGCTATTTTTCAAAAGTGTGGAATTATGGAGTATATTAATTTTTAAGTTTTTTTTTCTTGTTTATAAAAGAATTTAAAATTGAAAAGTAGCTTTTTTGCACTAGTTTATTTTGAACGATTCAATTAACGCATTAAGATTTAAATAAAAATAAACAATTGAATTAAAAGTTTGGATTAACTTGGATTAAGTTATTTGATCGAGTAATGCTTTATTTATTGGCTATAGCATCTTAACTAGTTTATGTTACTTTATAATTAGTAAATTTTTACCAATTATGAAATTATGCTTGCGTGCTTTAATATATTTATAAAATTGAAGTTTTGTTTATACAAGTTTACCTCTTTATTTATTTTATTATATATTTTGCAGGATGCAATTTTTTCATTAATTTTCTATGAGTATATAAAGATTCCTTCGTGTAACCTTTATACAAGTACAAATATAAAAACAAGTAAATTGAAAAAGATTAAAAACCATTTTAAACAAATTTTTTAGAGTTGAAATTTTGGCTTTCTTAAAAATTATGGATTAAAATTTATTCCTCAACAATTTTGTAAATATCTTATAATTTTTTTTGGTCGCAACTTTTAAATATATTTTTATATAAAAAAATCATTTTAACAGTCAATGTTTAGAGAGCTTGCTATAAATTTTCTGATCTTGTAAAGTTTTTTTTGTTTAACATTTACTATCATGTGCTTCATACGAAGGAGGGGAAGTTTATCAACTTTTGGAAAATGTATTCACCCTGAGCGTACTAAGATTCTTTAAATTCTTTCGTTTATTTAATTTCACTTATTGTCAAAGAAAGCTATCAACTGATAAAAATAAAGACATAGAGAAATCAGGTTTTGAAATGTCAAATTAAAACTAAGCGATCAAAAAAAAAACTTTATTTGTATTCAGCTCTTAAGTGAGTTTGCATGTAAAGTTGGGAAACTTGAATGGCTATTGTTATACATTGTTAAGTAGTTTATCCGCATTTGTTATACATTGTTAAGTAGTTTATCCGTTTGCTTTCATCCGTGGGATGAAAGCAAACGGTACCCAAAAGAATATAATGCCGAATTATCTAAACGTAACATTACATTCAAATCTATTGTTTCAACTTGTATTCGTTGTTCTGTACAAAAAATTGAATTTTTTTAGTTTCTGTTAGTTCTATAATGTCTCAACATTTAAGATATTGAAATTGATATACCCTAATGCATTAATTTTAATGTTGGAATAATAATAATAAATTTCAATAAAAATCTTTTATTCAGAAAACCGTATTCAATTGATATATGGTTTTGATTTAGTATTTTTACTTTATGCATTTTTTCAACACTCACTAATACATCATGGTTTTCACCCAAGCACAAGTATTATGAGTTTACAAATGCTAACTTGTGTAACAAATGAGCTCAGTTGTCAGGAAATATGTCAGAAATTATGACTTTGTTACTGATAACCGTTATATATTTAACTGCTTTGGCGGGAATATTTCTTCCAAGACAACTATATACACTTTGATCATTGAATGTATAAATGCCCGTGTGTTAAAAAATTTTTTCGGGCTTTATGATATAGATATTCATCAATTTTAAAAATTTAACCAAATAACATCTCTTTAATTTCCTTTTTTTTTTGATTTATTTGTTTCCTATCACATGTTTCTTTTTCCCAACCATGTTTTGTTTCTCCAAACATAGGAACATCTGCCATTCGTAAAACGTGCATATCATTCGATGGCAAACTTATTAAATAAACTTGCTTTTTTTTGCACCGTTGAAACAAATTTTAGTTTTTAAGACTGCTGTGATTATCATAAAAAGTTAGCACCAACATTTTTTTAACTCAATTATTTCTTTTCTAAAAGTAATTAGGGAAAGACTCTTGCTTTTCCATCCGTTTAGAGTTTGAGTTAAAAGAAAATTGGCAGCAAATGCACTACAAGACATCATGCATCCAACTAAATGAATTTTGAAATATTATTTGACGTTGAAACATTAATCCAACGGCAGAAAAACAGTAGATAGCAGTTGCAACTCTTGCCAGAGGCGCCCAAAGCATTTTTTGGTCTTTGAGATAGAAAACTTTAAGATGTGGAGCAAACTCCAAACATTTAAATGTTTATACTTATGTTAAATAAGGACTTGCGAAAAATTGTGATGCAATCATCAGCTTGGGAACAAAAAAGCCTTAAAAATTAAACCCCTTCCTGCCCCAAACGTGAGAGCAACAAGTTCATGAAATTTTTTTGTATTATTTTCAACTAGACTTATATTCATCGATAAATTTTAAATTTCATAGTAAAATATTTTAGCGTTCAAAAATTATCACCATATAAAGTTTAAACCCCCCTCAATTTGAGGGGGTTGCAAATTTTATATTGTCATAATTTTTGAACTCTGAGAGATAATACTATGAAACTTAAAATTTATTGATGAATATAAGTCTAGTTAAAAATAATACAAAAAATATTTCGTCAACTTGTTGCTCTCATGTTTGGGGCAGGAAGGGGCTAATTTTTTGGGGCTTTTTTGTTCCCAAGCTCCAATCATCGCAATTTTTTGCAAAGCATCCTTATTTGACATAAGTATAAATACAAAAATGTTTGGAGTTTGCTCAATATCTGGAAGTTAGCTATCTCAAAGACCAAAAATGCTTTGGGCGCCGCTCACTCTTGCAACACTTTTTGAAACATTTCATGGAATTAAGAACAGTAGTCGCATAAAATTTTTAGTTTGAAAGCCGATAGGTTTAAATTTCCTTAATTGACGAGAACTTCCTATATTTGTAAAACGCAAATAAAATTTTTAGTTTGCATAACCATTTTATTGTCTATTTCTATATTCAACCAGGTGGTATGCGGAAAAACATGCAACTTAAAACAGCATATTGCACTTCTTTTAAAATTGCACTTAGATTAAATTGCTTCACCAGAAGTTTATAACATTAGTGTAAAATGGTTTTTATTTTTTAAAGTTTCATAGATGCTGCAAAATTATATTGCAATAAACAAAACATTTAAATGTCTATCTTTTCTTCAACACCTATACCCCTTACGATTTTTATTTAAGTTAGAGATATCCAAGATTTAAGTTTTTTTTGACCCCTCTTGCAATTTAACAAATATCATGCCACTAACAATGTAATTTTTAATAAATTGTTGAGATACTTTAATAAAATATACATAAGATAACTGATGGCTTTACTTAAAATACTGACTTCCCTATCTTATCCCGAGGACCACGGTTATGGAAATCGATCCTTAAAGAGGAAATAAAAAACATGAAGTTATCAAATCTCTTTAAAGCAGCAGTCAAACAGCACCTATTTAACTTAAATGACATCAACATACTCTCTTATTTTTAAAGATCAAATTAATCATAACTAACTAAAACGAATTAATCCCTTTTGAATGACCACAAACGATGATTATATTACAATACAAATAGTTTTTTATTTCTTTTCTATACTCATCTATCAGATCGGTATGTAAAAGGCTTTGTTTTTAGTTTATTTCTACTTATTTCTACTTATTAAAAAATTCTACGAATTTTTTATGTCACGGTTATCTCACGCAAAGTTACAAATGAAAGGGGCCTGATTGATAAGACTGCAGTCTTCTACTTGCTCCTGCCATTATTTTAATTTTTTTTTTTAATCTTATTTATAAGTGTATACATATAATTATACTTGTATTTATAAATGTATTAAAGTTAATTGTATGTAAAATAAATAGTGACAAAATAAATTACAAAAAAAAAAAAAAAATGAAGTATTAGTGAAAAAACTAAAATCAGATACAGCTGGCTCATATTTTTGTAGTTTACTAGTCTAGACAATATATATTGAAGAGGAAAGGTATCACCAAAATAAAATATTATGTACCAGGTTGCTACTTTTTATATGTATGTATAAAAAATCTGGTAGAAAATAAAATTTTTTATTTCAAAAGATACTGTCTATTGAATAAATTTTGGATAAAAAAGTAAATTTTTGGCATTCTGTCTATAGCTTGATTAAATAAGACTTTTCTTGAAAAGTATTTTAATGAGAAATTTTAAATCACAGTATTATGCCACAAACACGACTTTTTGGATTCAATTGTATTACAATATTATTGCCAGTTTTAGTATTCTTTCATTTGTTATGAAAAACTTTCGAATAAAAAATCTATTAAAGAAAAATTGTTACCTTTTTTTTTTAACTGAAATCGAGTTATTGAATCAATTGAGTATTCTCTGCAATGTCGTTATAATGAAACATTATTAAACCGTATTTTGTTTCTTTATTGTTTTAAACGTCAATCCTTAAGCCTCAATATAAAAATACTATCTTAAATTAAAATAAGAGCTTTCAAACGCATTCAAACATTAAGTATTTATCTTAGCTGTTGTTTTGTTATAATAGTGATTGTTATAAAGTTGATTTACTTTGATGTACAAAGAATGATAAAACGTTTTAATATTTTGTGCTCGGGTAATTTTTATTTATTACACACATAAATACTTGACGTTTTATTTATAATTAAGACTGTCAAATAATGTAAAAAGTTCTATTATAACCCTATTATAGCAGAAAAAATCTAAAAAACAAGACTTTTAAATAATCAAATTTATACAATTTGTGTAATACAATCTTTTAGTATTAGTCTCATCATACTCATAAAAAATAGATAGTCTGAAAAAACGGTCCGTTTCCATTATTTTGTCGTTTCAATTTGAAGCTTGATATTTGGCCTGTTTACCTTGCACAACTTTAAAAAATAAGCAATCAAATTTATGTACTATATAAATTCTTTATAATATAGCAACACAGCTTGAAGATATGTATATAGCTGATGGAGTTTTTGACAATAACAAGGAAATTGAACAAGATCTAGATGTATTATTATTTAAAGATTGATTGGTATCCAAGTTTTCTTACAACTTGTGTTGTAAAATTTACAAAACGAAATATGCCTAAAAAGACATAAATCTTCGAAACACAAACTCATCAACCTATTTAGCAAAGATAAAAACTCCATAACATTTTGTCATCTTGATCTAATAAAAAAAAAATGTTGAATAGTCTGCTTACAAATTGTCAAATGATTTATGGGGCTTCGCGATAAGGCTGAATTTGTCTTCTTCTAGCCCTAGCAGTGTATATACATTTTATTTCAGTCTAATTTTGTAAATGTTTTTTTTATGGCAAAATACAAAATAATAATAATTTATGTTTGCCTGAAGAAATTCTTTGAAAAAAAAGAAAGAGTTAAATTTTCAAAGCAGAGCGTTAGTTTCAGTTTTGAAAAAAACTGCAGATTATTATTTCAAAGTATGTGATGCAGAAAAATTTTATTCTTAGTTTCATGGGCTTCTTCATAAAATCTTATTGCTTTCCAAGCTTGATGATGTTTTATTAACCAACACTTAATAAAATTATTAAAAATGCCAATCAAATTCTTTAAGATTTTTCACAAAGTAAACATAATACATCATCTAACATTATCTACTTCAACTACATAACACTTCAAAAAACGCGAAAGTGAACGGACGTGTATTTTGAAAAATAATTAAATTATCAAAAAAGATACAAATGATAAATTTGCAACTTCTTGTTTATTTATAATTTAATATCCTATATACGTTGTATTTTTATCAAATATGACTTCTATCGAAAAAGAAAACACCGAAGTCTCGATTATATTAGTTCGGGAAATATTTCAAGAAATGTTCCGTAAGCAACAAAAAGATATATTAGCGTTAATAAGTGCAAATTTAAAACTATCTAATTATCGAATCGGTAGATTGGTAAAAGAAAGTAGTAAATTAAAAGATACTTTCAAAGATTTAAAAAAAGAAAACGAAAACCGAAATACTGATCTTAAAATAACTAACAATCAATTAATAAAATATGAAAAAACTCAAAAAGAAATCGAGGAAAGTCTAACGTTTTACCAAGATTGCAACGACAAAAAAGTAAGAGCATTATAAAAAAAGATAATAGAAAAAATGAGCCTGAATTCAAACATAGGATCAAATACAAACATGGGAAAAAACGAAAAAAATAAAATTAGACAACTTGAAGATTGCTAAAAGCGATATAATCTTCGAATCGAAGGAGTCAAAGAAAATGAAAATTAAAGTTGGGATGATACAGAAATAAAAATAATAAACCTATTTGAAAACAATCTTAATGTAAAAGACGTAATCATAGAAAGAGCTCCCAGAACTGGTTCAATTGGCAATGTAAAGCCAAGAACAATTGTAATCAAATTACTTAACTTTAAAGCCAAAGTAAAACGTTTAAAAAATATATAAAAATATTAACCCGTCATACTATAACCCAAATTCAAAAAAAATTGATAACGGTATGGAGAAAAATTTCTTTTCATTACTTCATATTAATATTAGAAGTATTCAAAAAAATTTTGAGTCGTTTACACAGTTTTTATAAACATTGATATTAAATTTCAAATAAATTGTATAAGTGAGACATGGTGTCACGATTAAAACACTGAAAACAATTCTAATTTTCATTTACCTAATTATAAAGCGATTCATCAAATAAGAGCATCGAAAAAAGAAGGTGGGGGTTTGTGTATATACATAAAAAATTCAATATTATTCAAAGTTAAAACAGATTTAAGTTTAATCACAAATGATTACGAATCGTTATGCATTGAAATCATTAATAAAACCTCAAAAAACATTGTCGTCCATGCTTTATACCGACCGCCCTCAGGAAACATCAAGGTATTTGAAAATCACATCAAAAATATAATTAAAAACAAATCATCTATAAATAAAGCGGTTTATATTGTTGGTGATATCAATCTCAATATATTAGATTACGGAAAAAAAAAAAAAAAAAATTTCTTTAACATCATATTTCAAAATAACTGTATTTCACTAATCAATAAACCAACACGAATAACTAGGGAAAGTGCAACTTCTTTAGATCAAATTATTACAAATGAGTTTATAAATACAAAAATAAGGACGGGAATATTTAAGTCTGAGATTTCTGATTTTTATTTATCCCAAAAAAACAGAAATGATGATCAAAATGAAAGAAAAAAAAAATTACACGAAAAAAACACGTTTAGTAAACGAAGTTTCCATTTGTCACTATCATAATCTTCTATCCTGTGTTAACTGGGATACCCTTCAACTTAATCTAAACACTAATAAAGCGTATAATATATTTCTCACTCAATTTTTTAATTTTTATAACAAGGCATTTCCAGTAGTTACTAAAGTAATCAAAGCTAAAACACTTCTAAACCCCTGGATAACGAGGGGTATTCTTAAATCTTCTAAAAAAAACAACGTTTATATAATAAGTTTCTTAAAAAAAGAACTCTTAAAAATGAAAACAATTATAAAAAATATAAACGGCTGTTTGAATCAATTTTAAAGCGCTCAAAAAAACATTTTTATTCTGATCAATTATTAAAACACAAAATGATTCCAAAAAAACGTGGAATATCATTAATGAGGTAATCGGAAAAAAAAATTATGCAGAAATTTACTTCCTGAAAATCTTAAAATAAATATTAATCGTATTATAAATAAATCCTTAGTAGCTGAAGCTCTAAATCAGTTTTTTGTAAATATAGGGCCTACTTTATCATCAAATATAGAAACCACTCTAGTAAGTTTCCATTCATACTTAACCTCAACCAACACTAGATATATGTCTAATTATAAACTTACAGAAAAAGAATTATTACACGCAGTCTCTTTATTAAAGCCTAATAAAAGTTTAGGATTTCATGATATAAGTAGTAATGTCATTATCAAACCAATTTAACATATCACAATTCCACTATTGCACATTTTTAATTTATCTTTACAGCAAGGTGTTTTTCCTGATAACCTAAAAATTGCTAAAGTCATTCCAATATTAAAATTAGGTGATCCTTCTGATGTTGCCAATTATAGACCAATCTCAATACTTTCTTGTTTTTCTAAAATATTATAGCGGGTTATGTATAATAGACTATATTCTTTCTTAAATGTTAATAATATTCTTTATAATAAACAGTATGGGTTTAAATCTGGTCATTCCACATAGCATGCAATCACTCATCTTGTTCATGATATATATAAAGATTTAATGAAGACAAGTATACCCTAGGGGTGTTCATTGATTTAAGTAAAGCTTTTGGTACAGTCAATCATCAAATCTTTCTATCAAAACTCAAAAGTTATGGTATTATAAATAGTAGTTTGTCCTGGTTTGAGAGTTATTTGACTAATAGGAAGCAGTGCATTATATGACGGAGGAAAAACTGATTATCAAACAACTACCTGTGGTGTCCCTCAAGGATCAATTTTAGGACCACTTTTATTTCTTGTTTATGTTAACGATTTAAACAAATTCTCTAACAGCTTAAGCTCCATTTTGTTTGCTGATGATACCAACTTGTTTTGTTCCAGTAATGATATAAGTTTATTGTTTCAAACTGTAAATAAGGAACTTGACAAATTAACCCAATGGTTTAAGTTAAACAAACTGTCTTTAAATATCAATAAAACTAAATACACTTTGCTCCATCGTCCTCATAAAAAAGCATATATTTCCCTAAAACTACCGGATCTGTTTATTGATAATAAACTAATAAAAAGAGAACAATCAATAAAGTTTTTAGGCGTGTTATTAGATGAAAATGCAACCTGGAAAGACCACATAGGACTAATTGAAAATAAAATATCAAAAAATTTGGGTATATTGTACAAAGCCAAACAGTTTTTAAATCTGTCTTGTTTGAAAAACCTTTACTTTTCTTTAATTCACTGCTACTTAAATTACGCAAAGATTGCTTGGTGCAGCACTAACTCAACGAAAGTAAAAAAATTGCTGAGTAAACAAAAACATGCTATAAGGATAATCTCAAACGTAGATCGTTTCACTCACACTCGAACAATATTTAATGAACTCAATATTCTAAATGTATATAAATTAAAACTCTATCATGTCCTTATCTTCATGTTCAAACTTGATAAAAAAATATGCCCAATTTTATTTAATTCAATTTTTAAAAAAATCAGACACCTGAATACCTTACCAGATTTTCAAAAAACAATTATACTCAATCCAAAATATATTATTCAGTTACTAAATTCTCAATTGCAAACCGAGGTCCTAAACTATGGAATATTATATTAAATAACAAACTGAAAACAAATTATTCTCTAAACCAATTCAAATTAAAACTTAGGCAATTGCTGATGACAATTGAAAACGAATCAAATTTCTTCTAAAATTTTTAATTTTTCACTATATTTTACTATATTTATATATATATAGTTTACTATATTATTTACGAACAATACTAACAATTAATTAACTTGTAATTAAATGTTATTGCAGTTTTTCAAACTTCAGATTGTAATTTGTAATTATTGTAATTTTTTTATCTTTGTTATGTCTATTAATCTTATAGTTCCCGTATAACTGCTTGTTAACTTATTAAAACAACATCAACATAAAGAATTGAGATTAACTCAAATATAATTATTTGTAAATTGAACCACCTAAAATTATATTTTTTAGTTTATAATTTCTTACTTTACTAGCCAATTCTTAAATTTAACTCTTTAAATTACTAAATATTTTGAAAGTTGAAAAGCTAAATATTGTAAAAATTTTATATTTTATTTATTTTTTGCATTTTCTTGGAAAATCTTATTTTATAATGATGCATTTTTCGGGGCTTAATGATAAGACTAATTTTGTCTTCTTCTAGCCCCAGTCATGTAAATTTTTCTTTTATTAATTACAATTGTAAAATTTTTTTACTAACTGGCAAATACATAACATTATTATCTAATAGTGAAATTATGCCAGGCAATAATTTTTATGAAAAGGAATTAAGTGTAATTTAACATGTGGCTGGTTATGTTGTTCAAAAACTTTACTCAAAGTTCAAGTTTTTTAAATCTGATAAACAATATAAAAAACAATTCATGGAAATATTATACATTATGTATTTTGATACTAATAACAGAGGTGATTTTTTTTAAAATTAACATTTACACTTAAAATATCTTTATTCAATGTAAAGCAATTTTTCATAGTGATTCAATTTTTGAAAGTGATTTAATTGTTTATAGTTATCTAAATTACGCAAACATTGCTTGGTGTAGTACAAATCAAAACAAAATTTAAAAGCTTTTTAATAAATAAAAACATGCAATGAGAATAATAACTAATGTAGGCCGTTTTACTCACTCTAAAGAACTATTTGTAAAGCTGAATATACTCAATGTCTATCAAATAAATATTTTTCATCTTTTAATTTTCATGTATAAAGTTAATAAAAGAACAACACTAAATAATTTTAATTCGTTATTTAAAATAAATAAACATAGATACTTAACCAGATACTCAAACAACACCTATATTCAACCCAAAAGCTTTTATGCCGCAACTGAGTTTTCATTATCCATTGGAGGACCAAAAGTATGGAATAAAATCCTATCTAATAAACTTAAGACTCTTGAAACTCTTGACGAACTTAAAGTAAAATTGAAGCAAATGCTCCTAGTTGATGATGAAGTGCTTGACTTTTTCGGGTGACGCAGATATGTTTTTTCGATTTAGTTTAAAGTTTATCCTTGCCAACCCTCATATGGTTTTGGTTAAAGCATGCTTAAATACATATATATATATATATATATATATATATATATATATATATATATATATATATATATATATATATATATATATATGTATATATATATATATATATATATGTATATATATTAATTGGAAAGGTTCAATTTCTTCTCAATTCTGTGTTTTATTAATAATTTTAGTATTTAATCTTAATTAATTAAAAAAAAAACAAAAAACAAAAAAATTGGTAAAAACCCTTTTTTTTATAATTTATTTTTTTTATTGCAAGTTTTACTTTGTGCAAATTTATATTAATCTTTATTTACTTATTTATTTAATATTTATTTCTAAGAATTTGTTATTTTACTTTTTATTGATTATTTTATTACTTTAAGATAAATTTTTTTTTTAATTTTTAAACTTTTTTTTTCTTTAAGAAAAAAAAAAAAAAAAATTCTTTATGACCCTGTAACTTATTGTTTTTGTTTTACCTTTTTAAATATAAAGTCTTATTTTATATATATTTGTAACATATATATACTCTATACGCAATTATTTATTTTTTACGGAATTAATCTTGGGGCTTGGCGATAAGACAAATTGTGTCTTTTTCTTCCCCCGGCTCTATATACATTGGAAATATTGGTCAATCATAATTTTATACGGCAAAAAATGCAGAGAAAAAAAAAGCAATTTTTCGTAAACAAAGCAAACTTTTTGTAACAACTATTAACAGCAAAGCTCTGGTTAATAAGTGCTTAACAACTCAGTAATTATAAGTATCTTAAAAAATATGTTACAGTACTGAATTGCAGATTGATAAAAAAATATCTTTCTCTGTTCTTGAAAGTATACTTGTTTTGTTTACAAAGGTAAGAAGCTTTTTCTATACTTGAAATATTCGTGAAAAACATCAGATCAACAAGCGACAAACACGCAACACTTTTATAAGAACAGAGATCTTAAAAGCAATGTGCAGCAACGTTATTGCTCCTTAACTCCGGCCATTAGGTCGGAAAAATACAAATGAATATTTTTATGGCTACAAATTTAATAAAAGTATTATGGCTAAAACAATTTAAATCTTTTTATATAAATATATTGCAAGTTATACGTTGAATGAAAAAGAGATTATTAGCTTTTTTCTTTTTTTTTTTTTTATGTATAATATATATATATATATATATATATATATATATATATATATATATATATATATATATACAGTGCTTTTTTTCTCCTGGAACGCTCCGGAACGGCGTTCCGGCTCCTTTTTTTTGATATTTATAATTTTTTTGCTTTATATAAACATTTTTTTCCTCGTATTATTATATAATGAAAATAGTTCATTTTTAAATATTAAAATATTTTTTGCAGAGAGGAGGCTGAATAATTGCAAATTTCATAACTGCGAATCTGCATAAATGCGAAGCAGTTGCAAAGACTGGCATAAGTGCGAACTGGCATATGTGCGAATCAATTGCAAAAACTGGCATAAGTGCGAACTGGCACAAGCGCGAACTGGCGTAAGTGCGCCGAAAGAATTTGCAAACATTGGCATAAGTGCGAACTGGCATAAGTGCAAACTGGCACAAGTGCGAATTGGCATAAGTGCGAACTTGGCATAAGTGCAAAATGGCACAAGCGCGAACTGGCAAAACGGCACAAGCGCGAACTGGCAAAAATTTTATAAACATTGGCATAAGTACGAATCGGCATATGTGCGAATTAGCATAAGTGCAAATCAGTTGCAAAAACTGGCATAAGTACAAAAAAGTCAGAATTATTATTTTGAAAATAAAAGTCACTAATAACTGATAGAGAGCCAAGATGGGTCCCGTGGCAAATTTCTTTATGGGCCCTATCTTGACTGAAAATAAGCACCATGTAATGCCAAATTAGCTACTTTTTTTTTCTGGGAGAATTTTTTCTGGGAGATTTTATGGGAGAAAAAAAAAGTAGCCCGGCTTTCTTTAAGAGTCCTGCTCCGGACTCTTAATGAAAGCCGGGCCCCAGGACAACACACCTGCCTAATCTTCCCTCTCTACGGCCATGCCGATAACCACTGAAATAACCTCTTAGTGGATACTTAATTAAATTTTTGCAACTTTTATGTAAAGTGCATCAACATTACTCTTCACATTTTGATTTTGCTTTTGTTAAAGCAAACGGTATCCAATGACAACCAACCAAATGCTATAAATTCAAATATTAGTTTGAAGATGATATTCAACTCGTGCAAAAAACCAAATAACGATTAATAAGTTTTACACTGACCACAAATATTATTTTTAATTACATTATTGATAACCTGACAATTACCATTATTTGTAACGATCATTCTCTTCTATACTTTTTATTTTATTTCGGTACGCTTAGTTAAAAACAGCAGGAAGATATGTCGAGCAGAACAGTAAGTATCATACCCTTATCGAAGGTTTTTTAATTTTTAAGTTTCATTTTATAAAAGGTTTTATAAAAGCTTTTAAATGCTCATAAAAATATTAGAATAGTTTATTTATGCTATAATAAACATATTCAAAAAAAGCACTTTTTATATTTTATATTTATAATAAACATATTCAAAAAAAGCACTATTTTAATATTTGAAAAAACTTTTAAAAAACTTTTCCTTTTGGGTTGCCATAAAGTACGCACGAAGTTATGGGTTTCCATAAAGTATGTTTGAAGTTATTTTTTATAAACTTTTCTGGTTTTTGAAAGTTCATTCAAAAATTTAATAAAGCAAAAGAGAGCACAACCACAACTGATGTAAATAACACTATAGTCATTAAATATTGATATTCATTAGAGTCATTAGAATAAACTCAAGTTTATTACAAAAATAGGTAAGACGTTGTTCGTCAATATTTACAGTTTTATAGGTTAATAATAACCTATAGGTTATTTTAACCTATAATAATCGAACAACTATTTTATAATTGTCCTTAATAACACGTTATTGGTGGTAGCCAGTCGGTTTTCAAAATCTGTAGTATCAGTATTTTTTTATTTAAGAATGAAGCCAACGACATCAAAAGAATTGATTAGTTAAGGCAAAAAACTGAGGAATATGTTATTAAAAATAAAAATGACTTTATGTCGGCAGATGATGCTGTCGGCAGATGATGCTGTCAAAATGTTTACATCGAAAACAACGATGTAAAACTTATTCCGTTTGCACCCATTCTATCTATTGCTGGTAGAATATTTGTTTTTAAAAGGAAGTCTGAAAATGAAGACGATTATAAATGCAATCATTATAGATGGAAAAATAATAAGAATAATAAGTTCTAAGAATAGCAAAAAAGGTTTTAAAAAAACTTATTATCTTACCCAAACTACTACAGGCCAAAAACATTGTACATCCGCGAATTTTAGTAAACAAGTGTTCATAAAAAAACTACAAAAGGTCTTATTGCTATTATCTATTATTTAGGCGATGAAAAATGTGGTGTAACAGATTTGAAACACGAAAACAGTAAAACTGACCATTCATACATTCGCACTGCATTGTCTGTAGTGTCATGTATAAAAAAAGTTTTAAAACCAAATGATAAGCCACAAAATATTTATGAAAAACTAATGTTTGAATCAAATGTGATTCAAACATTAACAAACGTTAAAAAAAATAGGTCGCGCAGGGTCGTCAAATTTTTCATGAGTTTTTTCAAAAAAAAAATAGGCTAGGCTCCTTATGCAGGTAAGAAAACGGTTAAAAAATAACTTTTTTCGTTGTAATTAGGGTTTTAGGTCACTTTTTGAAGATTTAAAAAAACGTGTAAACTTAAAATTACCTTAAAATTATCAGCTTACTAGGGAGTTTTTAAAGCACATTTTTTATTTAAAATGGCGTATACATTTAAACTAGGAGATTTTGATTAAAAATCTTAAACTTCAATAAAAATGAACTAAAAACGGGTTCTAAAATATGAAAAATGGTTCATCACAAAGAAAGTAAACTATATAATTAGGTTCAATTTCTTTTAAGACCAAAATATGCTTATTTTTTTTAAATTGATAACATAGTTGGGTGGGGTAATCTGGGCCTATATGTCAGTATTTATTGCATTGTTAAAAATCTAATACTTTTACAGCAATAAATACTTTTAAAATGAAAACTAATGTAAATAAGATCTCTGGCAATGCTTTTGTATTCATTTTCTGATTTTATTTTTCAACGGATTCATATAGACGATCATTAAAGATGTAACTTTCCATTGAAACTAGTAAATACCGGAGCGTAGCAGTTTTGAATCTTAGCACATCAATTAGCACATCAAATTTATTTTTAAATAAACATTGCATTTTTAAAGAATAATGAATCTATTATATATAATGCGAAAATATTTGGTTAATTTTTACTTGAGCATCCGTCTAATTTATTCCTTAAATTTTTTTTATCATGATTAGGCCTAATATAAGTACTTAGAATTTTGAATTGGAATATCATATATTCAATATGGAGAGTTATATTTGGATTTTTAATAATATATTTTATGTTATGGTTTTAAGTTATAGTTTACTGCGTTAATTGAATTTCCAAAATATTATGGAAAACCGCTAAGAGAGACTTGAAAATGTTTAATTTATTTATTTTTCTAATTTGCTGTTTTGAACACATAAAGTTATTTTGCATTTAGCGCATTTATTGTAACACTATTATCTTTAAACTTTTTCTAATTATCTTTAAACTTTTGAACAAAATGTTTAAATTGGATACATACGCAATGACTCAAGTCATATTTTACTATGAGTTGGTATATTTCATGAAAAAAATACGAAAAAGTAACATAGGCCCACATTACCCCACTCAGTGGGCAGGGCCTTCCCGAACGAATTAAATCGATCGTTATTAAATCGATTCTAATACGAAATGATATGAATGAAATTTTTTCTTATTCGGTTGTTTTTTAAACTGTTTTTTATCGGTTTCATAATTGTTTTTTTCAGAAAAGAATTGTTTTATTTGCACAAAGATTTGCGTATTTCATTCTCTCCGAATGTCAAGGCACAAATATTTTTTTTTATATTTTTATATACCGATTCTTATATATTTAAATACAGCTCAATACTCTCTTTAAAAAAAAATTTTTAAGAAATCATTTTTCCGTAACAAAAAAATTATTAAAATTCTTAACTATTCCATTTTACTCTATTTGGGGAGAATTTTATAGCCAAATAAAAATTTAACCGTTATTTGCTAAGGAGGTTGTCAGGGACGCGTAAACAAGTAAGGCTTAGTAAAGTTTGCTTTCCTAAAGTTAATTTTAAAGCTAAATTAAAAAAAAAAAAGATTTTTAGAATATGATTCTCTAATAAATTTTAAATAACATTAAACAAAAAAAATTGAAAAATTTCATTTTTCTGAGGGATATACCAGCTTAATCTTAATTCCACCCCTCTAGCGCCGGCCCTGTATATTGTTCTCTATATTCGCTACAATATTCAACAAATAATTAAAACATTTTATTACTTCTATACTAAGAATTATTATTCCGTAGTAAAAAAATTTAGCTTTTAGTTTGCAACTCAACTTTGAAAAAACATATTTCTTCATAATATTTACAGAAGTAAAGAAAACAGTTAAATTCGAATGGAGAAAGTAATTTAAATAAGTGCTTTGGGTTAAAAATGGAATTTCGTTAATTCGTTTTCAGATAAAACATTCCGGTACAAAGAAGAAGAACTGGTTGGTGACACACAAAATCGAATTTTTTTAAGTTTAGTTTATAAATGTTAGAACGATTAGTACGTTCTTATTAAATTTAATGTTAACGCTTCAATTTATTCTATCAAAGTACAAAAAAGTCATAGTAAAAGAAAACTTTTCTTTTTTTAGTTAAACATTAAAATGGAAATACTCGAAGGCGAAAGAAAAAACTCAAAAATTTCTTACCAAAATGGTTACTGTTATCGTAAAGACAAAAAAGCAACAGAATCGTATGGCGGCGGTTTCAAATGTAAGGATGAATTTTGTAGAAGTCGTGCAACAAGTGAACCGAGCCTAGGGTTTGTACAAATAACGCCGCATAACCATTTGCCAGATTTTGAAAAAAAAGAAATTTTAAAATTAAAACAATCAAAAAAACGAGCTGCTGAAACTACAAGTGGAAGTTTGCGAGATATTTTTGACCAAGAAACTGCTTGTAACCAATCAGCACATCACGTTTCTTTTGGAATGAAGGAAAACACTATGTATCGCAGACGTAGATCAGTGCAGCCGCAATTACCAGCCAATTGCAGGGAATTAGACAACTCTTTGAGAGTAAACAACATAAGTATGTTTTTAGACGGGACCGATTTTTACAAAGGGTACGTTCGTATAAATAACGATTATGCTCACATATTTATCGGGAAAACAGTCGTTGCTTCACCGACTGATTTGCACGTTGACGGAACATTTAAGGTAGTTTCGAGAATGTTTTATCAAATGACAACATTTGGATACATTTTGCTTGATCATGTAAGATAATCAATAAAAGATAATATAAGAAGGGTGTAAACAAGGAATTCTATTTTTTCCGCGGTTTTTTTCAATACCGTTAGATTTTTTTAGAGCACCTTAATGAATTAAAAAAAAATATATATATATTCCCTGTTTTTTCTTGTTCACTCTCCATATATTATTATTTTTGTTATTATTGTTATTATTGTTATTACTACTGTTTTTTATAAATTATAGTTGTTTTTATTAATGTTGTTCTGCAAGTAAAGAATCAAGAAGTAAAGATTTTTTTGTTTTAGTTTATCCCAACTATTTTCATACTTATGACTAGAAAAAACGCAAGAGCTGTATTCTCTTGCATTTTCCAAAGTTGCTGAACTCGTTCCACATTTGTCACCGTTACGGATAATGACGGACTATGAACAAGCATTGGTGAATACCTTGGAAATTCAATATCCTTTAGCTGAAATTTCAGGCTGTTGGTTTCATTGCGTAAATGTAAGCAAAAAAATATTTAACTAAACATACAATAACCTTTGTTATAAAGCAATTTTATAACTAAATTAAAATACAATTTAAAAAATATATATATTTATTTGTACTGAAAGTTTATGTTTGCAATTATTTATATTTAGGCTGTGGTTAACAAGTGTAAACATCTTGGATTGTTTGGACTTTTAAAATTGCAAGTACACAGTGATTTGAAGAAATGGCTAAGGCTATTATTGTGTCTTTCTTTGCTATTGCCTCACCATATTCAGCCAACATTAGGCAATTTGAATCCAAATTTGTTTGTAGTGTCATTAAGTATAAATGACTTCGCAAAATGTCAAATTTTAATGACCTATATGGAAACATTTGGGATTGGGCGTATTGGCAGTAACAAAATTTCTGTTTTTGGTTGTCCCAGAAGAACGAACTCTGATCAAGAAAGCTTCCATGCCTCGCTTTTAAAACGAATAAAGATTTCTCATCTAAACATCTCGTTTTTTATAAGTAAATATATATATATATATATATATATATATATTTATATATATATATATATATATATATATCTATATATATATATATATATATATATATATATATATATATATATATATATATATATATAAAATAAAAATATAATTAATATAAAATATAAAATAAAAATATAATTTTTGAACTTATCTTTTATTTGCATTTAATTCTTTTAATATTTTAGCAGAACTAAGAAAGTTTGCAGAAGTCCAGCAACATGATAAAGTACGTTTAGAATGTGGACTTCAGATTCGTCGGAGACGAAGGCAGAAATATGTTTTAAATGATCGTAAAATCAGAGTTGCTACTGAAAATTTGGCCAACGGACGTCTAACTTCATTGGAATTTCTAAAAAGTGTTTCACATTGCGCAGATGCGTTATTTAACAATCAACTTGGCGTTAGTCGTATAAATCAACTTTATTTTGTAATTTTGGAATTGGAAACAGTTTCATCGTTTACGCAAGTTCAAATAGAGCGCTCACAGCCTAATTTAATTCCAACACAAGATGAAGCCCAGCAACTTAATGTATCTATACCACGTGATGTAGCTATAGTGCAAAATACAGATTATGTAGCTATAGTACAAAATACCTTCCAACTCGGAGAAAACTTACATAGTTCTACAGAAATTGTTGGAGTCACGGAGACTTCAAGAGTAGTGGATAGAACTAATGAAACAACATGTCCTGTTTGTTTAGAAAGTACTCCAAACTTCGCTGCTGTTTCCTGTGGACACATGATTTGCACAGTGTGTATACCACATTTACAGTTAAAATGTTCTCGTTGCCGAGCAACAGTTGTTATGTTTATACAAACATTTGCGTGATCTGCTTGATAAATGTTCATATACAAACTTTTTTGTTGAAATTTAACAGTATAGTTGTATTCAAAACTAAATTTATTAGAACTTACAAAAAATTATTTTTATTTGAACTTACAAAGAATCATAATATTTACAAATAAAAATAATTAAATAATAAAACATTAAATTTGAGATTTCGAAATGCAATTTTGTTTGTCGAATAATTAAAAATTATGTTTATTATTTAAAAAAATTGTAGCCACTTAATACTATCATCAATATGAAAGTATCATTTTTACAGACCTATATGGGGCTGTTAATACGTGACAGTTTTAAGGTGGGAGGGGGTATCAGAAAGTGTTACCAAATGTCATATGGGGAAGGGGGGTTAGCTTCAGTGTAACGTGACAAATTTTTAAAAATTTCAATTCTAATCACAGCGGAATCAATGAAAATGTTAGCGAAAAGTTGCAAAATTGGGTAAAAATAACGCCACGTCTCATATTGGAAAAAGGGAGGAGGTTGACAGAAAATGTCATAAAATGTCACATGGGGGAAGGGTGAAGTGTCTAAAAACAGCCAAAAAGGTGTTACGTATTATTTGAACAGCCCCTAACTTAAAAACAAACTAATATTTAAATTAAATCTAAAACCAATTAAAACATTATCATAAAGGTCTTTATTCAATGTAGTAAAGTTCAAGTTCCGCATAATCGCTTTGCCCGAAGAGAACTGTAACCAGGGGGTTTAGGTGGTCTAGAACCCCCTAGTACTTAAAACTAATAATTTTCTTTTTAAGGAAAAGCATAATAAAAAGTCTTAAAAAATCATATATTGTGATATACCAAATAATGTTTCCAAGAAAGAATGAAACTCCGCAATAGTCAATAGTCAAATGTAATCAAAAACTTTTGAATATTGATTATTTGTGTTTTATTTGAAATAAACTGAAATTTAAAACCAGTTTAAAATATTTTGCTTAAACTAATTTTCAACTTATTTTAGACAAATGATTTTATATAGTTCTCACTTCACCCGCTCGCTTGTCCCACTTCTACTCACACCTACCCGCTTTACCCAAATTGCAAGGTTTCTGTAAAAAAAAAATTATATACTCGATTATAATACGCGGGAAATTTAAGGGGATTGAAGCAGTGCCCAAATTGAAGGTGCTTTTGTTACAACTGTTTGGTTTTTTTAGGTTTGGTTTCGAGCATCAAAAAAATAAGACATAACTGTAAAAGTAATATTTAATGTCCTTCTTCTCCTCCTCTCCCCAACCTTTTCCATAATTTTAGAAAAATACCTTTTATTAGCCATAAAGTTAACAACAACAAAAAAAAATTGTAATTTTATTTATGCAAAAGCAGTTTTTTGTCTGCCCGAACTAAGAAATGTACGCCAGCACCTAAAACATGGTCACAGAATCGGAAAAACCCGCGACTACAATTTGATCGACCTTATAAATATAAAAAATGATCAAATGTTCCATAACCACAAAGGAAAAAAATTGTTTTCTTGTCAAATTAAATGCACACTACATATTATTTCAGAAAGAACAATGTTTATGTCTACAGAGAACATGCAGAACTACTCCAGAAAAACTTGAAGAATTAACTGAGCTATTCCAGAAGAGGTGTCATGAAACCATACATAAAAACTTGTGAAAACCATATCAATTTTACTTGTCCTTAAATCTTTAAAAACTCCGATTGGTATAGATTTTTATCTTAGTAAGATAATCTTATCACTTTAAATATAAGTTACCGAAGAGTTTACCATCATCATGAAACAAGAATTTTCGTTATGGATACTCAATAACCTTCAAAACGAGGAAACAGACTAAAATGTTTTTTGATGAAACTACAAAACAAGGGTTTAAAGATCACATCAATAAATTTCTGGAAAAATTATAACACTGCGGGTTTCAATAAATGAAAAATAATTGATATGAAATTTACATTGCCTATTGTTAAGTTAATAATACTCCAGGTATGAAGGATATGTATATATTTGAACATAATTTTAAAATTTAATTTCAAAAGACAAAAAATGAAAACTGAAAAACTGAAACGGAAAAACTGTTATGAAAAACTAAATGTAGTACAACGCGTGAAAATTAAGTACATACTGATAAAGACCGCAAAAAATAAAAACGTGGCTGTAGTGTACATTGAGATGGATTGTATATGTGCCACAGCGTAAAAATGACTAAAAAAAAGGTTCTCTTCACATTTCGGAGTTAGATTATTTGTATAAATTACGATAATTAAAGTAGAAGATGTTAACGTTGTTCTGGTTGCGCTTTTTATTAGCTGCTTGAAACCATTGAATTTTAACATTGATTTTATTTCAGTGTGATCACTTGACCTCATGTAATTAACATTAGGATCTCTAATTAAAATTGTTTCTAATAAATTAGGTTAATTAGGTTTAGATATCATTACTGAAAATAGGTTGGAGAAATTGTGGCTAAGGTATTTCGAGCCATCCGGTTGGCAATATAGGACACAAAACAATATACTCTTCGTCTTTGGAAGTATTTTTTCGAAACAAACGCTCTCTATTTCGTTGGGTTTGAGATCGTTACGTCTTACCCAGTTTAACTTATTAGATATGTAAACGGCAACACATCCACCACGTCTGTTTTTACGTATGCTGCTAAGCAATGCATAACCCTCGATATGATATAGTTCACTAGGGTCGCCCTTGCTTATATGGGTTTATATGGGCGAATATGTCACTGTTTTTGTTGCAGTTAAACAAACAAATTATGCTAGATGTTCTATAGGCCACGGATAATTAAATGAAAACGTTGTAAGCCTTTCATATACAGAATATTTTCAAGTTTCTCCATCACTAAAATAATATGGTTCAAATACATTGGTCAAGGTCATAGTTCTGTCTCCTGATAATAATAACATAACTCTTAGGAAAGCATGTTCTTTTAGCATAATTTTATTTTCTGGTTGGTATTGCCTTAAAAATAATTGTATAAATTTCAGCTCAAATTCTATAGTTTCAAGAGATGTTTCAGAATAACATATCAAATTTGAATTTTGCAATGACGTCACTTTAACAGTTATTGTAGCGTAGATTAGAAGTGTAATATAGATATAGTTAAACATTTTAAGAAAGTATACTTAGATACACGCAATATTTATAAAGAAAACAGCTTTAAATTGAAATATTTCATACGAACCTGGCTGATGGCGTAGAATAAAGTAATAATATGATGTAACTTCCAAATCTATATTATTGTTTTTTCTTCTTTTAAAACTTTATATTAAAATATGAAGTACCCTCCCCCCCCCCCCCACACACACACACACACACACACACTACTGTGTGACGTCTAGAAAGACGTCTTTAGTTTGACCAGATATGACGTTCTCAAGACTTTTATATGAGACCAATATAGGATGTCTAACGGAGAAGAAATCTAATATAAATGAGTGCAGCATAGAGCCACCGAACTAGTTACATCAATTAGCCATTTGTGCGATGAAGATCGATCCTCCTAGCACAAACAACTAATTGATGAAGCTAGGTCGGTTGCTCAACGCTACACTCATTTAACTATCATGTCTCTTCAAACCAAGAGGGGGGAGGGGGGATCAAACTTTACTATAGTCATAATTTTTTTGACATATATGTATACATAAAAACAGTGATCGATTAACAAAATGATAGATTATTAGAAATAATTTTCTAATATTCGTGTTCTAAAATTATGACCATAAAAGTTTGATTCATTCCCTCCCCCCCTCCCCCTTCGATTTGAAGAGATATTAAACTTTGATGGGACATAAAAACCGAACACAGCAGATTATTTCTGGAAATTTTAAATTTGTAGATAATTTGAAAATAATTTAATTATGGTAAAATAACTACTTTTTTTTAGTTTTTTTTGGTTCCCAGGCTGCAATCATTACAGTACTTGGCAAAGCATCCCTATTTGACATTAACATAAACATATACATGTTTGGAATAATTAAACACTAAAAAATGAGGTCAACGCCCCCTGATGAATCGATATCACTTATAACACTTGAGCTCAGCTAAAATCCATATTTATCCATTAGTTTATTTATGCTTGGGTTAAGTAAAGTGTTACAAAAACGTTAGCCCATACTAAGAAAAGTACTTTGAAAAAATGCTAGTATAAAAAATAAATTTTCATATCTTTTTTTCTTATTTCAATATATGGTGTCTTTGACCTAATATGTAGAGTTAAGACATTAGAATAGAAAAAAATTGTTTCTCTGGCTTCATTTTATTTTTCATTTTGACTAATATTTGAAAAATAAAATATTACCATTTCCCTGGTAAAATTGATATGCTGAACCTAAAAATTAAGTATGGTTAATATTAAATCAGTTTTTGAATGACCAACACAATATTGGTTTTGCATGGTTTTGCTTACCTCAGGCCCAACTATCCAATGACTAAATTAACACTCAGTAATAAAATTATAATTAAAGTTTTTTTTTTTGGAAATACGAGTTGATTAAAAATGTTACATTTAAAAAAGTTGACGAACTTGATTTCCTTACAAATTAAAAGTTCATAAACTTAATGTTCAGGCCCGTGTACAGGCCTGACATATGAACATATATTGCCCGTATACGAACAGCAATTGTGATTGTTAACTATAAATATAGTTTGAAATAAATAAATAAGACATGGAAATTCATGAACTTTGCTTTAAAAGAAAAAATTTAAAATGTTTTGTGTAATGCTCGGAATAATTGTAGGAACTACAACTTGATTAAATTGGTTGTCACAGCATGCTTTACTCTATGTTCACTATGCATGCTCACTGGACAAGTTACAGCAATAAAGAAGAGAATAAGTCAAACTATTGAGTAGTATTTTGATAAACAAAAGCTTGTTTATCAAAACGGCAAACAACTTGTAAATATTTTATATAAAGAATATTTTAAACATTGTGTGGAGTAACCTCGTAATTCATTGGAAAGTTCAACAATCTCTTTTAATACTTTTATTAACAAAGACTGTAACACGAGCCCACTACCGGGCCTAACCAAATTTGGAAAAAACGTTTATTAAGGTCCAATTTATTAGGAGCCTTTGATAAAAAAAGATCTAAACGGCTTCGTGGCATTGAGGCCACTATGCCTTATAAGAGCCACTAAGGTGTTCCGTTACCGCACAGTTTTTGAACGACAACACCAACTTTTAAATTGACTTTTAGACAAAGAAAATAATAATATTTCCTGAGTAATTTTTAAAAATAAAAAAATTCAAGAGTCCCCCACTAAGAAAAAGTTAGAAAATCTATTCGGTGCACCTATGCTACCGCCCTCTTATTCCAAAATTTTTAAATTTTTTCGGCGCACTTAGTCAAGTATGCACTTATGTAGATATTTGCAAATTCTATTGAGGCACTTATACCAATGTTTACAAATTCTTTCAGCGCACTTACGCTAGTTCGCACTTATGCCGCACTTATGCCAGTTTTTGCAATTGATTCGCACTTATGCCAGTTCGCACTTATGCCAATTCGCACTTATGCCAATGTTTGCAAATTCTTTCGGCGCACTTATGCTAATTCGCGCTTGTGCCAGTTTGCACTTATGCTAGTTCGCACTTATGCCAATGTTTGCATATTCTTTCGGCGCACCTATGCCAGTTTGCGCTTGTGCCAGTTCGCACTTATGCCAGTCTTTGCAACTGCTTCGCACTTATTCAGATTCGCAGTTATGAAATTCGCACTTATTCAGCCTCCTCCCTAAAACCCTTAGAATCAAACAGTGTAAACATGAGCATATAAATGTTGGATTTTGCGCCGTGTCGTTACAGAAAGTTAAATTCTTAAACAAAAACAAACACCATGATATAAGCCTGATTTTAAATTTGTGATTGGAATTCGGTTACTTAAATATTATGATTTGCATTTTTGTTAATTTTTTAACTTTAAATATTTAAAAATTTTAAGTAAAAAAAAAAAAATTACTGAAAAAAAAATGAACTTGATGTCATTTCATCATATAGAACATTTTTCTTCACAATCAACCATATAATTTTAAATTAAAAAGTGTGTTTTTTTGAACCACCTTACTTAATTCGCCATTTTAAATAAATTAAATTTAACAGCTATTGCGGTTATGAAAGTTATGCATTTTATTAAAATTAATTACTTTTACTACTGCCTTTTTAACATTTTTTTTTTAATTAATCTTGATGTTATTTACATAAGTTATTTAAAAGTGTAAAAGTTTAATTTCTAATTCGTTTAAAAAAACAGGGAATTGCTCTGCATTTTGCGATTTTATTTCAGGTTTCGTTTTTGGCTTTTTTTATTCAGCGCGGTTGTTAAGTTTCTCCTGAAAATGACTAACTGGAATAATTGTTGTCTCGAAAGGACTAATTAAAATTAGTTTGTTCCAGACCACAGTTTTTTGATTAGCTATTAATAAATAAAAGAAAAAAATTAATTTTTATTTCTGTTACGTGGTTGTTAATTAAGATCTTATCTTCAACGTGGTTTTTAACAACGAACACGCGGAATAAGAGAAGAAGCGATAAACATCAGCAAAGCTACAAATATGCCCGGTTCCTTTATGGTAAACTTTAATCATACTACTTACCTATTTCCTCTTGACATAGTCAATAAAGAAACAAGTAAATCAAAGAAATATCGTTTTAAAGCTATTTTATAAAAAGTCTTTCATTCTAAAAAGTTATAAAGCCCAATTTTAAACGAAAAAATGTTTTGAGAAAAAAAATTAGGATGAGGCCCCCCTTAGCCAAGAAAAAATTTAACATGCATGTTCATCGGGACTACACAAATGCTGCCAGAGTTCAACCAAGTCTAAAAGATTGATTAAAATTAAAAAAAAAAAAGAAATTCAAAAAAGTATATTTCTCCGGATTGCTCTGAAAACAATTTTAACATGCACGTTTATTATATTTACACAAGTGCTGAAAGTTTCAGAGCACTAGCTAGTGTGGAAGGTAGTAAAAAATCAATCGCGCAATTTCGGGACCACTGATAATCGACAAACAACTTGTCAAGTCAAGCTAACGATTAAAAAATTAAAAGTTTATTCTGAAGCAATTAAACAAGATTTTAGTTTTCTAATCTTCCTTATGCGGGTTGGACACCAACGCTACGAATAGGTTATAAGGTATTAGGGTGTTCGCAACCGGCTTTCGTTACCATCTTTTTTCAAATGGATTATATATAATAAAATGCAATAAAAAGATTACATCTGATAAACACTCCTTTTGTTATACAGATTATATCAGGTAGTTTAAATGCCCTTACGGATACCAAAAATGTCACATTGCGTCATATTACCATAACAGAATATTTGATTGAAATGAGTAATACAAAAAAAGCTGTAGAAAAACTGCGCTCTTACGAACAGTGACTTAGCCAAGGTTTGTATGCATGGCTAGCATCCAGTAGCGTAGCTACTAAAAGGAAATAACAAAAAATAAATAAAAAACCAATCATTATTTAGCAACCCCTTTTAGCGCTTTGGCTCTAAAGCGGCAGGGAACCCGTCTCTACTCTACTGGTATACACGCATGTTATAAACTACCCTTTATGATATACGTGAAAAGATATCCTTTCAAAATGCCCTGCGACAAACACTACCCACATACATCAGAGTATTACCTGAATTACTTACCAAAAGGGCCCATAAACAGGTAATTGATTTGAATACGCTACTTATCTCAAAATTTATGTTAAGTCAACATGAAATGACTTCACATTGAGAAAGTAGATAGTATAACTTACATTTTACTTACTTACAAAGTAAAATATAAAATTTCAAAGATAAAATTTACTTTTAGGTGTAATTGTAAAATATGAAGTTAAACTTTTACTATATTTACTTTGTTATGCTTATTACTCTTGCTGTCTTATAATTATTACTCTTAACATAAAATTGTTCTTGAAGTATATCTTAAACTAGTTGTTTTTTATTTTTACACTTATAATTTTCAATATATAATTTGCAAAGTATAAATATATTATACGGTTATTGTAAATACGTACGATTGGGGCTCGGTGATAAGACAAATAACGTCTTCTACTTGCCCGGCCAGTGATTTCATTTATAAACATTTAAATTATAAAACTAATTATACGGCGAAATAAACAAACAAATCTAATGTTATGTGCGTATAACACTCAAGCAAAGCAAGAGGAAACGGTAAATAAAGATCTCTAATGAGGCTACGATCAATACTTTCACCACAAATGAATAGTATAATTGTGTAAACTGCCGTTTATTGAGTATGTTTCTAGCTTTATATAAAATACCAATGCATTTGTAAAATCTAGAAAAAATAATATTAATGTGATGTTTCCAAGAAAATTTTTTATCAATATAGATTTCTAAAAATTTTGTTACTTTTTCTCTTTTCATGATTACATTGCCAATGTAGAGTTCAGGTAATAGATGTTGTATTCTATGCTTTTTATAGAGTGGATAAAAAAGTAATCATTTAGTTTTAGCAGTGTTAAGAGATAGTCTATTTATTTTGAACCAATCGGAAAGTTTTTTTAATTTGCTATTCATATTATTGAAAAGAATATTAATATTTTCGTGATATAGAAATAAATTTGTGTCGTTTGCAAAGATTAGGTTGGTTGGCTTGAAATTTTATGGAGATTGTTTAAATATATTATAAAGAGAAGAGGTCCAACGAAGATTTTTTATTATAAATTGAAAAGATAACATATTGCTTACAATTTGTTATCTTTTCAATCAACCAAGGGTGTTTTTTTTTTACTCCATATGATGATAATATTTCTATTAGAACTTGATGGTTGACGGTATTAAAATCTTTAGATAAGCCAATAAATACTCCTAATGTGAAATGAAATTTTTTAAAAGATTCTGAAATGTTGCGCGTAAGTTGGGAAAGTGTGTAACAGAGTATTCTGTTGAACTAATATTTTCAAAACCAAGTTGGTTTTTGTATACAATTTTACTATTAATTACATAGGCGTAAATTCGATTAAACCTTTTTTTTCCTGAAACTTCTGAAAAATCTGAGTGAACCAATATAGGACGATAACTATTTATATTAGTAAGACCTCTTGTCTTGTAGATAGGAACTACTTTAACAATTTTTAGACAATCTTGAAACATTCCTTGACATATGCTCTAAAAGATTTTGAAAAGAATGTGTTTAATAAAATCACAAATAACTTGATGGTAAATCGTATTTTTGACATATAAACTAAGTTTTCAGAAAGAAAAACTCTTAACATACCACCATATTTTGATAGTTAAATGTAAGTAATTAGAAACAATAAAAACCACAAGTGCCTGAATTTATATGCAAATTGCTTTTAGAATTAATAACTGAAAAATCTTGCGAAACACACATTTTTTATGTCAATGGATTTTTACTTTTTTTAAAAAAATGAAACTCAAATATAATTCAAATAAGGTGCCCTTGTGGCTTTAAAAATTAAATTTATTAAACTTTCGCAAAGCTTACTAGGATCAGAAGGCGGACAAACATTTTAAAACTTAATACAAATTCAGAAAATATTATTAGGATCTATTCTCATTAGATTTTTGCTACCTTGAATGTTTGCCAGCTGCTGCAATTAAAAACAAGTTATAGAAAGAACTAAATATTCAAAAAGTTTACATCTCGATAATTTTCTTGTTGAAAAAATGAAAATAAAATTAACATAGATGCAAATACTATTTATAATCATTATAAAAAAGAAATTTGTAAATTTTCCATTAGTTCTGATTTAAATATAGAATGCAGCATTGTTTATTTTAATGCTGAAAAAAGCCATGATTTTAATGTTGTTTTTTGTTTCACTTAGTCATTTATTGTATATAATTTCTTTGTTTTAATGAATCTCAATTATTTAGTTTTTTGAATTTCTTGGACCAGCAAATTGTCAAATTTCATACTTCAGGTCAAGGAGTGCGAGGTTTGAAACAAAGTCTTTTAAGTTATCTGTAAGTTATAAGTACAATCATGAATCAAATTTTATATCAGTAAGCATTAGCGATGTGGTTATTTTTCAAAAGTGTGGAATTATGGAGTATATTAATTTTTAAGTTTTTTTTTTATTGTTTATAAAAGAATTTAAAATTCAAAAGTTGCTTATTTGCACTAGTTTATTTTGAACGATTCAATTAACGCATTAAGATTTAAATAAAAATAAACAATTGAATTAAAAGTTTGGATTATTTGATCGAGTAATGCTTTATTTATTGGCTATAGCATCTTAACTAGTCTTTGTTACTTTATATTTGGTAAATTTTTAACAATTATGAAATTATGCTTGTGTGCTTTAATATATTTATAAAATTGAAGTTTTGTTTTTACAAGCTTACCTCTTTATTTATTTTACTATATTTTTTGCAGGCTGCAATTTTTTCATTTTTTTTCTATGAGTATATAAAGATTCCTTGGTGTAACCCTTATACAAGTACAAATATAAAAACAAGTAAATTTAAAAAGATTAAAAACCATTTTAAACAAATTTTTTAATATTGAAATTTAGGCCTTCTTAAAAATTATGTATTAAAAGTTATTCATCAATAATTTTGTAAATATGTAATAATTTTGTTTGGTCGCAACTTTAAATATATTTTTTATATAAAAAAATAATTTTAACAGTCAATATTTAGAGAGCTTGCTAAAATTTTTCTGACCTTGTCAAAATTTTTTTGTTTAAGTATTTACTATTATGTGCTTCATACGAAGGAGGTGAAGTTTATCAACTTTTCGAAAATGTATTCACCCTGAGCGTATTAAGATTCTTTAAATTCTATCGTTTATTTATTTTCACTTATTATCAAGTAAAAAGCTATCGACTGATAAAAATAAAAACATAGAGTAATCATATTTTGAAATGTCAAATTTCAAAATATGATTACTCTATGTTTTTATTTTTATCAGTCGATAGCTTTCTTTGACAAAAAAAATTAAGCGATCAAAATAAAAACTTTAATTGCATTCAGCTCTGAAGTGAGTTTGTATTAAAAACTGAGAAACCTGAATGGCTGTTGTTATACATTTTTGAGTTGTTTGTCAGCATTTTGATCCCAGATTTTTTATTCAATAATTGTAGGATGAAAGCAAAACGGTACCCAATAGAATATAATGCCGAATTATCTAAACGTATCTTTACATTCAAATCTATTGTTTCAACTTGTATTCGTTGTTCTGTGCAAACAATCGAATTTTTTTTGTTTTTGTTAGTTCTATAATGTCTCAACACTTAAGATATTTAAATTGATACACCCTAATGCATTAATTTTAATGTTGGGATAATAATAATAAATTTCAATTAAAATGTTTTATGCAGAAAAACATATTCAATTGAAATATGGTTTTGATTAAGTATTTTTTACTTCATGTATTTTATTCACTAATACATCATGGTTTACACCCAACTACGAGTATTATGAGTTTACAAAAGGGGGTTGCAAATTTTATATTGTTATAATTTTTAACTCTTTTTTAAAATTTATCGATGAATATAAGTCTAGTTAAAAATAATACAAAAAATATTTCATCAACTTGTTGCTCTTACGTTTGGGGCAAGGGGGCAAATGATTTGAGGGCTCTAATCATCGCAATTTTTTGCAAAGCATCCTTATTTGTCATAAGTATAAATATATAAATGTTTGGAATTTGCTCAATGTCTGGAAATCTCAAACACCAAAAAATGCTTTTGGCGCCCCTGACTCTTGCGACACTAGTTGAAACATTTCATGTAATTAAGAACAGTAGTCGTATAGAATTTTTAGTTTGAAATCCAATAGGTTTAAATTTGCTTAATTAAAGAGAACTTCCCATATTTGTAAAACGTAAATAAAATCTTTAGTTTGCGGAACCATTTTATTGACCAACTCTATTCTTAACCCAAGATCATGATGTCAAGAGGGACGATTCTTGAATAAAGCGACAAATTTCTACTGGTTAGACTTTTTAACACAAAATCACATTGTCAAAAGTTAATTCTTTCGGGCAAAATCGCAAAAGAATAACTATAAACAAAACGACAAATTCCAATTAGGCAGAATTCTTAACCCAGAATCATCGTACTAAAAGTAAAAAGGATGATTTTTAGGCAAGGTTACCAGGAAGAAGTCTCAAATAAAACGACAAATTCAAGTTGGCTAGATTCTTTAACCCAAGATCATGGTGTCATGAGGGGCGATTCTTGAATAAAACGGCAAATTTCAACTGGTTTGACTTTTCTAACGCAACATATTCAATTATACCCGAACCAATATAATACAAAAGACTATACTTAGACAGTTGTAGACAGTTGTAAAATAGAAAAGAATATGTGTCCCTACTTCTTCTACATAAGCTTTAGTTTTTTACTGGACATCTGTCCAAATTTTAGTAATCTAATACTAACACTTAATCTTACTATTTAATTCTCCCTTACTTCTCTCAGGCTATTACGGCTCAAAGTGTTCCAACCAGTATACGAACCCTGACGAAAACACAGATAATTTGCATTTTTTTTTATCTCTACAAAGTTTACTAAAAGAACAATCACTTTAAAACATTTAAACAATAATTTTTTGACATGCAATAAAATATTATTAGATTACATTAACTTAACTACTAACTAATTAACTACTTATTAGATTACATTATAATTAATTATTAGGTTACATTAAGTTAAAAAAAAGCTAAACTGTTATAAATCGAAACATTTATCCCTCTATACTTTATTGGATATGGGTTAAAAAACTTGTCATAATTGTCATTAAGTAGAATACCATAGTAAATCAAAAAACTTTGGTCTGCCTCAGTTAAACTGTTATAAAATTACTTATATTTTATAATTCCATTTATAAGTAAAGAGCGAGTTTTTAAAGTGGAGCTAAGCTATTCTTCCCAAAATTAAGATTTTCAAAGGTTCAGATTCTTAACGAAAAAAGAACTCTAACTATGTCAGTATGAATAAAAAAACTCTTCATCATCTTTGTTTAGGCTTAAAAATCTATTGATTTTCAAAACATATTTTGCCAGACAATTAGATTATTATTTTTTTTCCAAAACAATGAAATGAACGCTTTAACCCCTTTAGCAAAACGCTCTTCAAATAGTAATAATAATCATACTAAAAAAAACATTATTGAAGAATGTTTTTAGGCATTTTAACACCAAGACATAGTAAAATTGTTGCATCAAATATTTTTGAACAAAAATTAATTAACATACATTAAGTATTTTTAGTTCTCCGGTCCATTCACAACCATTGGAAAAATTATTACATTTAACTTTTAATTGCATTATAACTCTTTCAATAGCTGTATCGGGAAAAATCTATGAGAAAACATTTTATCAATTGTTAGTAACATTTTTTGGAAAACTAAAGTTTGGATTTTTCTATATAATTACAAAAAGTTACATAAACTGATTTAAAAAAATAAAACTAATAAACTAAGTTAAAAATAGTTACTTTGCTAGAATCCAAAATGCTATTGTCTAATGGACAAATTAAGACTCCCTTATTTCTAAAAAAAGAAAAACGTTTCTTATGTTGATTACATATAAATATACATACATATATATATATATATATATATATATATATATATATATATATATATATATATATATATATATATATATATATATATATATATATATATATATATATATATATATATATATATATATATATATATATATATATATATATATATATAAATATATAAAAAAAATAAAACTTTTACAACATATTTAATTTTTCAAAAGTATAAAAAATGCAGATAATGCAAAATAAATACACTGTTGCATTACCTCAGAAAATACTAGTTTCAATCGCAAATTTTGAAAGATTGTTGTTTTAAACGAAAGAAAACGGTATTTAATAAAAAGTATTATCAAGGTAAGGATTTCTAATTTCTAAGGATTGCTAATTTGAGGTTGCGGTATCAATCGTGAAATGAGTTTTAATTTTTGGTTGCTATGGATACCTAAATTACCTAGCAACCACATATTTTATTAACCATAATAAAGATAAAGTGGTCTAAAGTAATAACTTTATCTGATTACTCCCATAATTACAACATACATTATTATTACACTCCAAATGTAAAGGTACTAAGAATTTTTATCAGCTTGATTGTGATACCTGGAATAACTGACAACGGTATTCACGATTATATCACGATTTAGATAACATGTTAAATTTCTTAAAATATCAAAGTTATAAACAAGACTAATATTAATGTGGCATTCTGATTGAAGATTATTATATGCATTTAGGAAATTAAGCTCATATTATATTACTAATTTTAGTGTTTTTATGCAGTTCTAGGGCTCTTTTTATTATATCAGGAAACCAATACATAATCCATATAAAAAAGAACCTAAAGCTTAAACCTTTTTTTGTATATAATAATATAAAAATTTTGGTTTAAAATTACTTTTTATTCAAAAATTCATATATTCTGATTATTGTAAAGCAGCTTTAGCTTTTTTTTCTTTACCATCTTGGTGCAAACTACAATCCGATGCAAACAATAGTTATGAAGATGAAAAAGATGCAACTAATGGTGCCAATCTTCTTTTCTTTGCTTTATTACTTGAAAAATCATAATTCACCTTGGGTCTGGACACTGTAATTGAATAAGAGCAGAGCTATTTTTATCAATGAAGGCAGCTAAAAGAATATTCTTATCAATTACAAATTGAACCGATATTGGTTCATTTTGTACCCATTGTTTGTTATTTATTCTCTTCGAAACGAATTTTAGAGCTTTTGCATATTCCACCTTTATCAAAGATGGTTTATGAAATTAGACAAGTTGTTATGTGCAGTTAAGTTCGTACCATTTACAATTGCACCCAACATATTAGGATCAGCTAACTTCAATTTTTCTTATTTTATATATGAATAAATATCAATACTTTAAATGTTTTAAGTATATAAAAACATAAAATACACTTGCAAAGTCTTATAAATAGATATTTTAAGATGTATCAATATTAAAACAAGTTTATAACACTAATCTAGACTCACTGAAACCCAATAATTACATAGCCATTTAAAACAAAATGCTTATCATGTTTTCGCCACATAAAATTGAATAGATCAGTTAATTTGTAAAATTCATAATTAGAGACCAGGCGGACATCCGAAGATTGTAAATCAAATTTGTATTAATAATATACATATTAAACAATATATTTAAAGTCTCAAATTACTGGACCACCTTGGAACGTAAAAGTATTTGATTATATTAGTGAAATTTTATCAAAAAAGCACTTGAAGTACGTCCTCATCTGAAATCATTTTTTTTGACATAACTTACGTGCAAAACAGTGTTGTAATAGCTCAATTCAAAGATAATACTTGATTTTATTAAATTGTGCAATAAAAAGAGAGGTTTTAAAATTGACAAGTATTTTATGGTTATTAGTGACGCAAAAAATATTTTCGAAAAAAAAAAAACAACCTAAAAATTCTTTTTTCATCAAAAAAAGCTTTTTATTTTACAACTCAGAAGCATACTGCTTGATAATTATACAAAGATTTATACATTTTATAAAAGCTGAATGTTTAAGCTTTGAATTGGTATACAATAACGTAGTTTTTAAGAATTTTTTTTTTACTTATGTCAACCACCTGGCCCACTGTGCATTGTATAGACGTATTCATATAGGGACAATATACACTTATTACATTAAAATTATACAAATATAGATAGAAATTTATATTTTCGTTTTTCTCTTTAAACAAAAAACAAAAAAATATATGAAAATCGTTCTTTTTAAAGTCAAATTATAACTGTTTTTTTTTTGCCGATAACAACAACCGCTCCAAAGAAGTAAACAAACAAAAACAGTACAAAAGTTGTTTAAGCTATTTTTGTTTTTTTCTATTTAAATTTATATTAATTTCCTATTTTGTTAGTTTTGCTTTCTTTGTTTTTGAAACTTAGTTTTTTCCGCAACGCCTAAAGAACTTGCAATCGGCCATGGCCAAATTGCCTAAAATATTATACTCATGCGTGGACATACTAGACAAAAAACGCACGCGTTTCCTGGGAAGACTTGTCTAAAAACATCCTACATGAACCTGATAAAATTGAATCACAAGTTAAGTCAAGCCCTTTTTTTCACTTGTTGTCAGGATGTTCTGAAACCATTGATTTAAATATAGTAAATGCTTTTTTAATACTTTAGCTATTACAGCTATTAATTCCAGCTAATTATTCCAGTAATAGCTTACTTTACCATCAAGAATGAGAGAAGAATCACAGATAATAACAACATCACATTACAGAAAATCACTAATTGAATCCTCTGAAAAATCAAAAAATTTAAAAGAACAAAAAATAGAAAATGAATTAGGGTAAGGACAGAGTGAAGAAAGGGTTAAAAGTTTAAGTGTTGAAGACTGGGTATCTTATGTTTTGTAATGGATTATGAAGTAAAGCTGCAACTTCTTGTTGCAGCCTTACTTCATAATCGTAAGTTGCATTGGAGTCAATGTTTAAAATGTACAACTTGGGCTCATTCGGACAGTTATTCATTTCAAAAATGGGTGAAGCAATATGTGGTTTAAGTAACTAGTGACAGTGCGCTTGATTACATGATTGGCTAGTGACAATTTGAATATGTATTATGTTTGTTTGCTTATATTTTATATATTATTAATAGCTGCATTATACTATTAAATGATAAACTTATTGATTCTCTTAAAATTCTCTTTGGTTTAGTGTTATTTATTTGAGTTACTTCAAGAAAAATCTGTATTATTTTGCCTTGCATAGCGAGGGTAGGTGTTGTCAATAAATCTCTGATGATCAAAGCCATGTAGTTTTGAAACTTTTATTTTGTTAGGTTTTAGTAGAATGGCAGAAGATTTAAAAAGTATCAAGTTCTTTGTTCAAAAGTTATTATGTGGCCTGTATTAAATTAGTTAGTGCTAAATTGTCTCAATTTGCCCCTCGTTACCCTAATATTACTTCATGCAGTGTAAGTTGTTGCAGTAACTATTACCATACATATATTATTTTCATGTATTATGGTATATAATAATATAATATATTATTATATACCATAGTATATAGTATATATGTATAATAAGGTAAAATAATTATAACTGCATTATGTATAATAATGATTACTGCAACAAGTTAAGAACTACAACAGTTTTATTGTACTTGAAATAGCTAAATATTTACAGCATTATAAAAATTTACTTTGTTATTAAACATATTTTTGTAATTCTATATTAAATTAACTTTCTAAATTTGTTTCTTAGTTATACTTTACAAATAAATTTTTTTAATGAAATGATTAAACATGTTTAAAATAAACAAGTAAACTTTAAATACGCCGATTGTCAAAGAACTGGTATCAAATCACACGATACCCTTGTCACTATGTACAGCTCAATCACCATTAGCTGCTCGCATAAACCTCTTGAAGTACACACTTTTAACTTTTCATTCCAAACCTCATTGTTCTAACATTTTGTCAAACAAAACGACTCTTCTTTTCAAAAAACTGCAAACTGTCTTTACCAAACACAAACTGGCATTTTTGTTATTAAATTGCATCAACCTCGAGTTGATGGTTTATAAAAAAATAATAGTTAACTCAAAAATAAAAAAGTTTAAAGTTAACTAGTTGCTATTTTATTTGAAAAATAAGTTTAAAAAATCAACATAAACGAGTTAAAAGACACCATTTTTTGTTGAGTTACAAAAAAATGCGTCATTAAAAATATGTGAAGAAAAACAAAACTAAATTTTTCCAGCGCTTTATTACTATTTCTATATGTGTCTATCAAAACCCAAGCAAATTGCAACCACGTTCTTTTTAATTTAAATATATGGCTTTTATGTAAAACTACCTATTTTTACAGGACCCAAACATGTCTAAAAAATTATAAAAATTAAAAAATAAGTTATTTACGTTTCATTATGTATAAAAATACGCGGATAAAAGTTTTACACCAACATTCGTGTTAAAGTTCATTAATTATAACTCAAAAACAATCTCAATACACGAGCCCCATTTCATCCAATCTGTTCCCCTTCCTAACTCTTCAAACTAAATTTTTCAAAATGTCTGTTAACAAATAAGAGTCATACTATTTTCTCATTGACAAAATGTTTTTCATGTTGGTGGATACTCCCCACTTCACCAAATCATCTTGATCTTTAATGACACATGAAGATATTTCATAATCACTGGCGCAACATTTAATCCAAATGGGTTACCTGGGGCAAAACGAGACACTTTCAGGGAGAAAAATGTATTCACATAAAAAGCAAACAATGTTTAATGTGCAGTCTTCGTGTACCCAAACAGTACATACACAACAAGCTATCCAGTCAATTAGGGTGCCATTGCACATTTTCCTTGACAAACTGGACAAAACCAATCCTAATTGTTTACATCTTTTTCAATCAAGCATTTTTTTTGTTTTCTTTTCTTGTTGTTCTTTTTCATTTTTTTTTTTTTGTTTAATTTATTGTCATTGTTCTTTTCCAGTAAAAATTTTTTCTTATTGTTCTTTTTTTTTTTTCCTATTGGTTTTTACTCATTGTTCTTTTCAAGCAAAATTTTTTTCAAGCAAAATTTTTACTGCAAAATTTTTTTCCTATATGGAGAACTAGTTATAATTGGAGATTTTTCAGCTAATTTTTTTTTTGGAGGATAAAGTTTTGGAATTTGAAGTCATCAAGTTCTTTTGAAGAATGTCTTCAAAAGAACTTGATGAAGTAACAGTAGTCTCTGAAAAGCTTTCAATTGGGTTTAATTTATCATGACTCATTAATTCTAATGTAGTCAACTCTAGCTGCTGTAAAATTTCACTTTATTTATTTTTATCGTATTCAAAGTGAATTTCAAGAGGTATGATTTTATTATTATTATTACTCAAAGATGTCCTTGTCACGAGCATAGTCTATAAGTTTTAAACTTTTTGTATGAGAACGATGACCGTCAAACATAAGTAAAACTTTGTTGATCAAGGTGCATCGTACATGTTTAAAAAAATGTTGTATAAATTCAAGAAATAAATCAGTATTAACCCAGCCATTTTCTGAGCATCCTTGAATAGTTCCAACTGGAGCATTATCTGTGAGTAATAATTTCTTTTTTTTACGCTTAAATATCATCATGGGTGGTATATAATGACCAACAGAATTACATTAACATAAAATTATTGTTGTGACTAATTTTTCCCCACTTGTCACTGATAAAACACACCGTTTTCGTGTAAATGAGATCACTTTTAATGGCTTATGGACGTATGACAACCCAGACTCATCACAATTAAAAATTTGATGTGACTCAAAGTATTTATCTAACAAATTCTCTAAATTACTAAAATAGATTTTATAATTATCTTCGTTCAAATCAAACACTCTGTTTATAGAAATTGCCTCTGGTTTTCTAAGTAATAAATCAGTATGGCGTTTTAAAAAGCCTCGCAAAAAGTCCTCTCCTGCTAATTTACTATCTTTGTTAAAAGGATTTGGAAATAAATTTTTTCTGCAGAACTCAAATACTATCAATCTAGTATCCATCATTGAGAGACCATAAAATGAATTGTCCATATCTTTAATATACTTATTTAGATCTTGTTCTTGGTTATCAGTAAGCACTTTTCTAAATCTACCAAGTATATTAGTATGTAAACTACTTTCAAGTGAAACCTTTTTAACACGCCGATGTAGTGAATCTTTTGGCACACTAAAGTTTTGAAAAGCTTTTCTTAAAGACATTTGCTTCAACTTTACTGTTGTAATAGCATTTTTTATGTCATTTTTGTTCCAATTAGCTTGATTAGTTTTTCTCTTGTAGTTTTTCATTTAAAAATTTTTGATCACTAAATGACAACAAAGTTATGTTATACTCTTTTAAAGTTTCTAATAAAATAATGTTTTACTTTTACATAACGTTCTTTCATAAAATGATGATATCGTAAACGTTTACTTTGACGATTTATAAAGTTTATAAACTTGCTATCCTAAACGTTTACTTTGTCGATCTTTTTCAGTAACTAGCGTTGTCGCACTTTCCCTGTAAATGTGAAGTTAGGGTCATTTCGGATAAAGCGAGCCAATAAAACTAAAATCAGTGTGTATTAATAACTACGTGAGATATCTTAATACTTCTTGTACTAGAAAACTCTATAACAGATACCTAAACTATGATATAATGTAAAGTGAGCCACACTAATATAAAGTGAGCCAAGTAAACTATATATGATACATAGGAAAGGCACGCTTTATATTAACAAATTTATAAAGTGAGCCACCATTATTGGTAAAGCGAGCCAATAGCTTATATGATTATTCTGAAGTGAGCCATTTAGCTTTTATTTCAGACAAAAATTTACAAAATTGGAAGTATTATTACAAATAATATTTACTATATTAGTATTAACTTTATTACCTACGATATAGTAAACTGGTATTAAAAGTTTGCAAACATTAACCTCAAATGCATACAATGCAAAAAATTTAAAGAACAAAAGCAATATAAAAATGTCAGCGACTAGTCTAATAAAAATAATACTGCTAAAGCTGCAGATAAATGATGCAGTACAAAATGCAAAATATCAAGTCTTAACTAGAGTTAATTTACTTAGTTGTTGTTTGAACACAATCAGCACATAGTTGTCCACGCACGGTTATTTCGATACAGCTCTCATGTAACCAATCAAGGCACGCGTCACACTCAATCCATTCATCATCAATGAGAGGATCAGTTGCTTCACCATATGCAAACCCACAATATTTGCAAATGTCCTCTTCTTTTTGTTTCTTTTCTTTTTTGGATTCTTTCTTTTTCTTTATAACCTTCTGTTTAACAGTTTTCTTCTGTTTCTTTTCTTTGCTGGTCTCTTTCTCTTTAGCTGCTTTTTTTGTTATTAGTTTAGTTCTTTCTTGAATAAATGCTACATTCTCTTCTGATGTCAATTCATAAGATGGTGGTTTCTTACGTGGCCGACTGCTTTGTGGTCGATCTCTGTGTAGCACTGGCATCAAGTTTTCGAAAGACACATCGAGGTCTGCTTGTTCAATTGACACAATTGCATTTTCATCAGTGGTAGGTAAACAAGTACTACCAGCAATATCAGTATTGACATGTTGCTCATGCTGCTTATCTAGACGAGTATTAGAACTAGATGCATTAATATTATCTTTATTAGCTGTATCAACAAGTTTAGCACTAGAACTATTTGAAATATCTGGCAATTGCATTTCATTCAGATTAATTATGTCAACGGATTCGGTCACAGAAATCAACTGCAAATTCATAGCTGCATTAGGTACAGGTGGCTGTTCAATACTCAATTGCAGTGGCAAACTAGAATTTTCAATATTTGACAACATATTGGGCTGAGAATCCAATGGCTCGGTTTACCTGAATGCCCTTGGCTCGGTTTATCTAACAGTTATGCAAAACCGAGCCAGGTTGAAAATTCGATTAAAAAACTTTATCATCGCTCAAATACATATTAACACTGTATTTTTTGAAATAGTTTCTCATATTACTAATATTACAATCATATTTACTATAAATAGTGTCAAATATGAAATACTCACTTTTCTTAATTGAAGCTAAACAAAATATAAGGTCTTAAAGCGAAAAAACGTTTTGTTACTACTCGAATGATTAGAATTATACCACCGCGAAAATAATTGCTTAGCAACTGTTTTTAAAATATTCATTAGACTTTAAAATGAATAACTAATATTAAATAAATTGTTATAAATCGAAAGCATAATTTGATTTCGTAAAATTGCAATATTTAGGCGACCGGCTCGCTTTATCCGATGGCTCGCTTTATCCGAAATGACCCTATATATTTCTTAAATATCTTTGAAACAAAATAATCTGACATAAAAAGAAGAATGGCAGCTGAAATATAACAATTAAATGATTACAAACTCAATACTATGTTTGTTCAGTAGTAAAAAATGACAGCGTACATGGATTTTTTCAACATAAGAAAAAAAAAATTAATTTTGATTTTTTAATCAAATTGACGTAACTCATAAGCATTGAACCTACTTTTCTATGTCATATTATATAAAAAAACTGATGGAAACTACTTTAAAACATAAAAAAAAACATGAAATTTTTAATTTAATTAAACAAAATTACTGAATCATTTCAAAAAAACTCTGTGCAAAGCTAGAAAACCTAATTGTCTCTCTTTTCCCCGGTGTCTCGCTTTGCTCCAGGTTACCCTACCAAGTCGTATCAACTCTCGTATACGTTTTGATAAAACTGCTTCTCTCCAGTCCAAAACATATTTGATTTTATATCTTTATTTCGTTGGATAACAACCATTAAGAGAGTTTTCACTTTGGAGAGTTCTATTTTGTTTTTGTCATTTTCAATTAACCATTTACGACTAATCCAATCTTCTAGTTTTTTTTTTCGGATTCTGTACTTGCATGTTTTGGTATGTTGTATTCGGAAACTTTGTTAAATAATTGGTTGGAGCCTTCTCTACTTTTCCATTTCCGTTTAACTTTCTATTTGACACGATTAAATATTTATGATTTTCTTGATTTTGTTTTTTAATGCCATAAACACATTTCTCTCCAACATTCAATTAACGTTTTATAAAAAGTTTGTATGCAGTATAAGCATCTACAGAAAATGCTGCCAACAAACAACGCTCAACTTCCCTTTTATCTTGCTTACCTTCAGCGTTTAAAGCATCATATACTAAATTTTTCAAAGAAGGGTTGAAAAAATTAATTGCACTTTTACATAGCAACTGCTTTCGGTCGTTGTATTCACACGGCAACTTCAAAAGTTCCATCATACGTTTGAAATATGTCAAACAATTTTATAGTTAAATATATGTCCGCTTAGCTTGTAATTTTCTTTGTTGAAACTAAAACTTCTTTTCATTCCAAACAAATTATCCTTTTAAATTACCCACAATAATCGGCGTTAAAAAACCACTTCATACATAATTACAATTAAAATAATTAAAAGCTGATTAAAAAAAGAAACAACATAACTACCAAAGAATACTCTTGAATTTTCTACACCCAAATTACATTTTATACATTGAATGAAAATAAACCCATTTCATTAAATGAACATTGGGTCAGATATATTGGATCAATGTTGTGTTTATATTGTAAAAAAATTTTTGCAAGATTAATCTTACATTGGATCAATATAACAAATCAAGCTGCTTTTAAAATTAAAGTTGATATTAGATCATCGTTGGGTTTGCGTCGAAACAAAAAAAAGGCAGCATTAACATTAGTTTTACATATTTTGGTTTAGTGTATGCATGCTAGCTCGGAAATATGTAGTCTATTAAATGTATTTTTTATATAAATGCCACATTACTTGCAATTTCAATCTACAAAAGTTAATACCTTTTTCTCATTTCTTCTGCGCATGACAAACAAAGTCGATGACCACATAGTGTTTGAATAGGCTTACGAAGAGCCATTTTACATACAGGACATTCATGTTCATTTAAAAGTTCATTTATAAAATACGCATCGTATCCACCGAAGTTCTTGTCATTTAGGCTTTCCATTTTTTTTCTTTTGCTAAATATAAATATGTTAATATTAAACTTTTTTTTAACTTTTTTTAGTTAAAACAAATAAACTTTTAAACTATTTTGTAAACTAAAATATTGAAACTTTGATTTTGTATTCTAATACTTTGATGAATGTTTGCTTTCATTAAAGTGTCATTTTGTCAAAATTTGCTAAACCTGTTATGGTGCGTTTGATTTAATTTATTCTTGTTGTGTTGTTTAACATGGCTACATCACTTTTTTGGTTGGTTGTTCTAGTCACTTAATGATACTTAGAAGTAGGAAAAACTTATTTGTAAAGTTCAAAATCGTATATAAAAAGATCCTATCAGCTAACGCTATTTACACTATAAACCTAGTCTTTTTTCAACTAAATAAAGGATCAATGGCGTCAAACAATTTATAAATGCATTTATAAATTTATACAAATCTGAATGGGAATTCAAAATACTGTAGAAATAGTTTAGATTGTGTTTGCGATGAAAGGTTTTAATACCCTATAGAGAGATTAGGGTACAATTAGGTATGTGTATTAAAATTTTAGGTTTATCAAATACTAGATAATTATATATAACTAAACTCTACAATACAGTATTTTAAGGGTGAAAAAACTATAAAATGCAAGCAGATCTACTCAAAGTTAATAAGTTTTAAGTAATGAATTTTTGAAACATGGATTTATTGAAAAAGTTATAGTAAAATCTTATTATTTAATTGTCTAAATTGTTATTACTTTGTCAATATTCACGTTTAGGAATATAACTTGGTATCAAAAAAATTAACTTTTACCACCAAGCACTTTTTGAGGGGACTACCTTCTTAACAGTAAAAAAGAACATAATCCTTTAATAAAAGGGTTTGTTTTTTTTGCCAAAAAGTAAAATTAATTTTATTTCGGACCACAAAAAATAATGAGAACTGTAACTTAGAGTTGCGAGAGTATGTGGTAATGATAGTTTTACATATCAAAGTACTGAAAAAGTTTAATTCTTATAAATTTATTTTTTTAAAAAAGAATGGAAGTAAAACACAATTTACAATACATCTAATAAAAATTTTGTCAAAACTTATTTCGCGCAGTTTGTTAAAACGTCAGTTTGACGTAATAACTCATATTCATTAATGACGTTCTGCTGAATTATTTCAAATTGTTTATTTATACTTTGTATAAATGAAAAACAAATATACTTTTTATTAAATAAAGTTTAATAAAATAACAGATAAGATAACATACCAGATAGTTATTTTTGCACATTATTAGTTATATTAAAGTCCAGTTGCGACAGAACACGCAAAAAAGTACAACAGTACTAGTCTGTCATAGCTGTAGAACATAGTTTGTGGATAGTCATAAAGATCAGTAATTATGTGTATCAAGAAAGAAACTTATTTGAAGAAGTATTTGATTGGAAATCAAAATGTTTTCTTTGTACCAAAAAGGTAGACCACAAGCATTCAGCAATTGCTGAAATTGAATCCATACCATTGATTAACAAAATAACTGAACGTTCTTTGAATAGAGAGGAAAAATGTGGAAACGCTGTAGATTCTCGTTGGATGTCTTGTTATGACGGACTGCAAACATTGTACCTTTTCGGATGTGCACATTAAGATCAAAAAACTTAGTAATAGTTATTCATATTACTCAACGATATCTTTAAAATGAAAATTACTTGAACATTATGGTGATCATACTTTTTTAGGATAACTCTCCGGTCAATCTAATTTAGTTTGTGTTTAGAGACATTCTTTTATTATATCAAAATTTCAAAAAAAGAAGATTATACTAAAGATAATGTTATTGCTCCCAATGCAAGTATAATTAAGAGCAAAATCAGAAAAATGGATGTAAATAAATCTGTATATCAATCACAAGAGGATATAGGTGACATTGAATATAGACATAAGTGGGTTCCTAAGAGTTTACAGCGATTCCCAAGCCTTTTAATTGTTGTAAAGCTTTGATAAATTAGTTTAGGACAATGAACTACTCAAGTTTTGCGACGAAGATTTATGAAAGCACCAATTCCATTTGGGATTGGCGTAGATTGATATATCTTTTGTAAAAAAATTGCTTGTGAATCACCTTTGTAAATTTGGATCTTCAATATCCACCGATGAACAGAAGTTGTTTAAGTCATCTGCTGCAGTTAGTAAAGTAAATGCTGTGCAGGAACAAAAGCCGACCTTCCAACATTGAGTGGCTGACAATCTCTATCACAACATTGACTGGAAAAGGAGAGTTTCACGGAATAGCTTTAATACCAATATGTTCTTCTTCTAAATACAATTATGAAAGCATAACGTGTTTGAAACACAAGTCTATTAAAAACATATCTGATGTGTCTTCTAAAATAATGCCTTATCACGGATCAAGCTATCACGGTTTGCTAAATGTAAGTTTTAAACCAATAAAATATATGTATCTGAAGTATTTCGTGCGCCCGAAATTAGTGATATTGTTTGGTTTGTCGCATGGTTCTTTAGCTCAAAAAATAATCCTCGCCCAAACTGGTCAGGTTATATGATGCATACAACATCACAATCAACAACAAGTAATGAAACAGCATTCATCAAGGTTTTACCTATGATTAACTCCTAAGGTGAAACTTGCATATACTTACACTGCTTTTCATAATTGATAAAGCTAATAAATATAAAACAATTATTCCCAGCGTTACGTTTGATCAGCCTTTGTGGCAGAAACCGCTCGGTGTTGTAAAAGATCAGAACCTCAATATAGTATGTCGACTCTTAGAGTTTCACACAATGATGGGTTTTCTCGGAAGAATTGGAAAACTAATGACATGAACTAGCCTGAAAAAGATGTTAAAGCAAGTTTGCTCTGAAGATACGGTAAAGTATATGCTTAAAGGAAAAGCTGTTTCAAATTCCTTAAGAGGTCACGTGTTGGTCTAAGAGTGCATGCATAAGTCATATAATGGATATTTTAGTTGACGAACAAAAACTAGATATTTGCAGTAATAAAATGACAATGCAAAATGATATGAACAAGAAAGAGTTAATCAGACTTGGTAATACAAATGCTTTCAAAAATATTGAATTTGCCATATTAACCTACACATCATATGAATGACGCACTGCCTTGTCGATTCAACACTTTTTAATAGGTTTGCAGCAACTGCAGAAAGAGAGGATGACGCTTAACTACACATTGATTATGAGCTCATTCATATCCCACGACTATTATTTAAAAATAAGCTAACGCTGAAAGCAAACAAATTATCTTTACGCAAACTGATTCTTTCTGACAACAAAATTAAGTCTAGTACAAACGTCTGCTTGTGCATGTATGTCCTTGGCAGAGGTTCCTTACTCCACAGAGTTATTTGGAACAAAGGTATGAGATATATAAAAATTGTTGAGACCAACGTCAGCTATATAAAAAAAAGTATGCCACCACTTATATTATATTTAATGGTCATAATAAAGGGTTTTCAATTGAATCTAACAAACACATAATTAGAACAAATTGCAATGGTTTTTCCCAAAATTTTGTTATGAGAGAAAATAATTAGATTCCGAACTCACATAAGCAATTTCTATCAATTTCACACAAAAAAGCACAGTTAATTTTATTTTGTCAGATTATCTTAAACAAGATGGCCAAAAAGTATATCTATGCAAAGGGGATGCTGATACAAAAATTGTCTCTAAACTGTTGGAAGTTGCAAAAAAATTTCACCATGCATTGTTTTTTCCGATGATACTGATATAGCAGTGATGCTAATTTATCATTGGAAAGATTAATTAAATGAAGTTTATTTTATCATAAAAGCAAGAAAAAACTCTGGAGAATAAAAGATGCTCAATTTTGAATAATGGATTTTAGAGAACATCTGTTATTTGTTCATGAAGAGTCAGGATGTGACTCGACATCTTCAATACTTTGTTAAGAAAAACGTTGTTTTTGAAAAATACTTTAAAATTCAAATAGTAGACAATCAGTATCTGAAATTATTTTGGATTACTGGGCAACCAAAAAAGAAGTTGGAGAATCTTCTGTAAAGGCTTTCATTGAATTTTTTGGTGAAAATGTAGAATCTTTGTTTAGGAAAATGCGGTAAACATTTAAACGTTTAATTTTGACTTTTTGGACTTGCGTCCTTCATTTAGATTGAGAAAATTTAGATTGAGAAAATGTCATATTTTTTAGCATTATTTCTTAGATATTTTTGAAACATAAACAAATGTTTGTGAAAGAAATATTAAACCAGAAAAGTTACCACCAACAGATCGTGCTGCTTTTTTCATGGTTTTAGAGTACATCTCCAGGTTATTGAATGGAAAATGCTAGATGAATCTTTCAGCTTAGATCCAAAAGAATGGGGATGGAAATTAGATAATGGTTGTCTTCTTTCAATACCTACAGACAAAGATGTAGCACTAACCAATATATCAAAGTGATTCGTTGTGTTTGTAAGACTTTGTCAAAAAATTTGCGCAGAGTTAGTATGTGTTCTTGCAAGAAAAATGGATTAAAATGTATGTCTGCATGCTGTATCTATCACGGGCAAGACTGCAGTAATAAAATCGTAAACTTTATTTTTTTAATATATTATATGCACATAATCTTCTTAAAATATATTACTTACTATTGTGATACGATTGTTTTACATTTTTAGAATTTTGTAATTGAAGAAGATTCAAGTGATGAAATTGAAAACAAGAGAAGTTTATTTGAAGACTTACTTTAAAAAAACTAAAGTATCGGGCATCTAATTCTAATGAAATTTACATTAAGTTCTCAAAGTTATTTTAAAATAATATATTTCTTTTCGCATTTTTTTTCCATATAAAGTCACGCACACAAAAAAATTATTATGCTTTGAATATATATATATATATATATATATATATATATATATATATATATATATATATATATATATATATATATATATATATATATATATATATATATATATATATATATATATATATATGTAGAATATTTTCTATATTTTAAAAATGTTAAATTTTATTTCAACAAAAAGACTATATCATGTCCGTTAAATGTTTTGTAACTGGTTGCAAAAGCAACTATGACAAAGAACATAGAGTAAATTTTTTTCGGTTATCAAACAAAAATCGTAATCCTCAAGAAAGAAAAAGATGGATTCATGCAACACTAAGAGAAATTATTTCAGACAGCCCAAATACATTTATTTGCGAAAATCATTGTCCAATTATTTATGAAACGTTTCAAGTTTATGGTAAAATTCATTCTTCAAGTCCTCTAACTATTTTTATCTGTGTATTGCCGAATCAAATTCCTACACCTCTACCAAAAAAAAAAAGAACAGCAACAAAATTACTACCATCTACACGAAACGTAAAGGCTGATAAAATTTCATCTCACTTGGATTAAAATGAAATTAGTTGTTTCGATGACCATTGCAACAAAGTAAGCAAAAAAGTTGTTTTTTTTTTCCAGTAATATCTTTTAGAGTGGATAATGGGTAAATAATCCATAGTAAAGATTATATTAATACCTCTGCAATTTCACAGTTTCTTTCAAAAACTAAAATGTAAATGCTGTTCGAAGGTTTTCATTGTGGAACTTGATGCACTATTAAACCACTAAGCAGTTATCGAATACATAAAATTTCATCTTACTTACAAATTATTGAAGCTTTTTGATATTTACACTCCATTGTAATGAATCATTTAAAAAAAATTGTTTTGCAACAAATTATTAGCATGCATGCATTAACATTTGTTGGCAATAAAAAATGTGCACCAAAAATTCTAATTCTAAGGATTTTGAGTATTTTGCAATTTCAAAATCTCTATACAGTTGTATTATAATACGACTGCAATGAGATTTTGATTTTGCAAAATCAAAAGCCTTAGAATTAGAATTTCTGATGAATATTTTTTATTACCAAAAAATGTTAAAAGCATTAAATAATGCAAAAACATTTTGCAACTACTGTTTTAAGTTTTATAATTTGCTCGTTATTTGGAGGAAATAAAGTAAATCAAGTATTCTTTAAAAATTCTGTTCGATTTCTCCATAGCGGGAAACTGAAAACATTTTATTGCCCTGCGATTATGTCCATCATATCAAATCTCATAGAAATAATTGGTTAACTGAAAAAATGCAAGATTTAAAATAATCTGACTGTGGCCTCCCAGAAAATATGTCAGCATTTGAATCAACGTTGAAAACCAGTTGCAGCGTAAAAAAAACGTTACAGTCAAAAAAACAACGTGCTTTCAACATTGATTCAATGTCTGTTTTTGTATACCAAATCGCGGTAATTTGAAACTTTAAATAAGCGTTGAAAACTTACCGTAATCTCAAAATAAAACGTTTGTTCAACGTGGAAAAAAGCCAATCTAAAAACGTTTTAAAATTTATGCTTTATTAACGTTAAAAATAAACCGCTTTGTTAACGTTACATTTTTAACGCTTATAAATTTAAACCTATCTTATCTCCTTAAAAAATCGCTCATATTCAATGTTGAATAAAAGTACCCAAATAATCACGGTGAAAACGCCTCAAAGTTTAAGGTTTATCAATGTTAGACATTAGCTGCTTCTTCAACATATTTAATCTATTTATAAAGTTAATTCAACGTAACATATCCATCCAGTCGGAATCACGTGACTATATCACGAAATCAAAAGTAAGCATAATGAATTGGGGGAAAACAAACTATTTATACTTATACGCAAAGTCAAGAAAACATTATTAAACAATAACTTTATGTCCTAAAATTACATTAAAATTTAATCTCTGTTTGAATAAAATGATGCTTTATATTGCTCTCTACATAATATTTTGGTTGTTTTAGGATATAAAAAGTACTGATATTTTGATATTTATTTACCTGTACTAAATTAAGATGCAAATTAAAAGTATCCAACCAGTAATCAAGTGTATCGAACAAAGAAAAATACTACAAGATTTTAGGAAACCATTGTTTGCTACATGCACTACTATCTACAGCACGATGTATCGTATTTAACCACTTTCTTTCAAGTACTTTATCTTTAAAAAGACTAGCTTTTATCTTTTATTTATTATGTTAGTGCAACCTTACTGCACAACAACTTTATAGGATTTAAAAAAAAAAAAAAAACAATAAACCGCAACAGATTTTTTAGATTGTTTTCCCTCAATTCAAGTTAATTTTAAAACAATACTTATAAGACGGAGTGACGTCACGCCGATTGGAATGATATCGACGTTGAAAATGTGGTAATTAGAAAACTTCGAAAAAGTGTTACTTTGCCAACGTTAATAAAACGTTGCTTTGACAACGTTGAGAAAGTGAAACATTGACAATTATTGTCTTGTGTCTCTTAATGGAAAGGCAAGGAAAATTTAATAGAATGCATGCAGATGTTATAAAAAATATTTTAATAAAGTTATGTTTTATAACCTATTTTTATTGCGACTAATTTAAAACTTTTAGATTTTTTATCAAATTGTATATAATATACATAAATCTCAGCGTAAATTCGATTTATTAAAGGTTGTTTTTGGTCATTGTTTTATTTATTTTAAGTTGACCATTTGAATAAACTTTTTTAAATTTTTATTTTTTTTTTATTTTTTTTATTTTAGGTGCCCCAAGAAGTCCTAACGGTCTTGTCACAGAGCACCGCGGAAGTGCATTTAAACTGGAAGTTCACGCCTCCTTCCTTACCGTGACGCAAAAATAAGTCCAGAGCTCGTTTCGAACCTAGATCTCCTGCTTATAAAGCAAGCGTTCTAACCACTGCGCCACGGCCGCACTATATTATTTTAACCACTGCGCACTATATTATATTAACCACTGCGCCACGCCCGCAATATGTTATTTCTTACTTAGAAATAGTACTTAATTTTAATAAGATTAAGATGTATAAAGTGATATCAAAATTATTAAAACATAATAAGTCAGACTAAACTAAGGCTGTTAACTGACATACATTTTTAATTTGTTCGAAAAACATTGAACACTTTACCCTAATTATCAAGTAAATACTTCAGTATAAAATCCTCCACAAATAATGAAAGCATGCACTATTAAGTTTTTTTTTTGACACATTTGGGTAAGTAACTTCATTTCCATTTTTTAAAGGAACTTCTAATTTTATCAGGAAAAGTATCAAGTCCTAATTACAGTGTTGGTGTTGTATATTAAATTCTAATATTTATTCTTTATCATATATTTTTATAGATATATATTTTTATTTATTTTAATAATATATGTTTATTCATGTATATATGGGTAAATTTATGAATATATATAAAAGAAATATATATTTATTAAATACGTATATACAATGCTGGCTGGTGGCGTCTGCGAAAAGTGCAAAGCACACAGGCAGGAAATTTTATGATCAACAGAACTGAAAAAATGCCAAAAAAGTACGTTGTTCTGATAAAATTTGATCATAATTTTAGGCGGCAATATTTTTTTTGCTCACACTACAAAATACTCACGTGCCGGTTCTGTATATATAATATAATATTATATATATATATATATATATATATATATATATATATATATATATATATATATATATATATATTTATTATATATTTATATATACATATATATATATAGGTACCTTCATTCGTGTCCGTTTAATATCCGTTTTTTATTTTGACATCACTTTTCAAAAAGTTTACAGAGAATTAAAAGCAATATATGCAAAAAAAAAGAAAAAAAGCGCTACGTTATTTACAAGAAAAGAACAGATAATTGCAAAGGACGGTTTGTTTTTTAAGAAGTTCAATGACTCCAAACAAACTTATGAGCAAAAAACTTAAAAGACAGTGTTTTTCAATAAATTTGTGCAAATTAAAGTATTCAAACGAGAAAAGAAAAAATAGAATTCAGCAGAATAAGTTCTATACTCCAGAATGTAAAATGAGTTAAGAATTCTTAATATAAGTAGAACAAAATTGTAAACCAAAAAACTAAAAACATATGACCTACCCATAAGAAAATGTGTTTATGCTGCAATTGTTAACAATGTACCAGTGGAAAGTGTCTCATTTTTGTTGGAAAAATTTCTGAAAAATTACATAACACAGAACTACAGGAAGCACCCCACTCATCACCCCACTCAGTAAATAGAAAGGCATTTGAGCCAGGTGTTTAGCATTGGTTTAAGCTGGTGAGGCACTTTTTTTATTGTAAATGTGCAACATTGGTGTTCAACGCGACCACCATTTTAGACAAACATTTCAACGCGTTTCATATCAGTACCTATCCTTCACAGAGATCTTATTCCTTATCAACCGCTAAACTTGCTGGGGGTACAGAATTTGACTGTGCTACTCATATAGTCAGTGTGCTAAAAGAACTTGCCAATACATTTACAGAGTTCAAAAAATGCTATCAACTGAAGTTTTAGACATATTCACTCAAAAAATCAAAAGTTGTCTGTCAGACAGAGCACCTGTTAATAGTTGTGTGAAAAACATGCTTCAGGAGGAGATGAACATTGAATTAATACAACTGCACTGCAATGTTCATCCACTGGAAACTATTGATTTAGAGACCTTATCAGCTATAGAACATTAGATAACGAGATGAAGGTAAAACTAGCTAAAGAAAATAATGGGATTGCCATAACAGTCCTCAAAAATATTTTGAAGATAAGGTAATGGCTATTTTTATTTAACTTTATAAAATAATTAATAATAATTTTAAAAACTTTTTTTTTTCTTTATTGTTTCACATATTGTTTTGAAAATATGAAATTGTAATTTTTTTCTCTCTGAAATCAGGTAAGGTTTCAAAGAAGATCCTGCTTCATTCAAAATCTTAAAAAAAAACAATGTTGCTCCAGGGCTATTTCTTCGATATGTTGGTAACAGAATTCATGTCTTGTTCTATATGGCAGGGATTGTTGTTACACATAAAAAACTTATAAAAACTTTCTTTAAAGGTACAGATTTTTTTAGATGAATATTAAGTTTAATAGAATTTCATTACAACTTTGTATTATACTTGAATTTTTTTGTTTTTGTTTATTATTTCAGCAACACTAAATATAAATTTTGCAATTTCTCAAGTCTTTCTAAAGTAACAATATGACACTTGTGCAATTGAAAGGATTGGGCTTGATTGTAAAAATAATAATTGGGCCATGGATGAGTATGTTTTATAAAAATGCAACAGGAAAGAGTAATCTTGAGTTGGTAAATTTTTAATGTTTTTTAATAAAGTAACAAAAGAATTTAAAACATATATGAGAATTTAATCTTTTTTTGTGTGGGGGACATTTTCCAGAAAGCAATAAAGAAATTATCCATTTTCAAAAGTAATCTAAAATCAATTCTTTGTACAGATGTGGATATATTTAGTCAAATATTGAATATTAAAGAAAATAAGGTACGCCAATCACCTTGTGTCATTAAAAATAAAAAAATTTTGGTAAACATTTTATCAGCTTTGAAAAGCTCCATACAGAAAGTTATTAAAAGACAAATGGCCAGGTATTTGACTGGTAAACTCTCAAATCCATCTAAAGAAATGATAAAAATCACACTGCTCTACCACATACAATGGAGGCTAAAAGGATCTTGGGCAGGCTTGACTTTTTTACGTTGCTTTCTTTATGCAACTTTTGGCTTCCTGGATTCAAAAACAAAAACCAGGGTAAACAAAACATTAACATGGCTTAATGAGAAAACATTGCCAGAACAAGAAGACCTCATTCAGTTTGCAATTAAGAGAGGAGCTTTAACATGTCAAGCCTCTAAAAATTTTGATAATCTTTTGTATGAAGAAATAGGAAAAAAGATGTACCAAAGCTAGTTTAAAAAAAGAACTACTGGAAAGAAAGCAACTAGAAAAGGATGTTAAAAAAGCAATAGCTGGTAATGCAAAAATAACACATCCTCTTTTTATTATTATTGATGAAAAACAAAAACATTTTTTAGGTATAATTTTGAAGAATGGAACCTAGATAGGGCAGCTTGTATGGGAGCTTGATGATGGAAATAGACATTTATCTTTCGATAGGATTATTAATCAATGCAACAAAGAAAAAATCATTTACATACACATTGGGGTATTGGAAAGTCAATGAAGAAAAAGCTGAAGATATTGACATAAGCAAGGAAGAAGTTGTAGCAGATTTAATACTTGAAAAGACTTGAAATTTATTTAATACTTTTGGTATTATATTTGACTTTATTATTATATTATTATATTAAGCTTTATTATTGTCCAAGACATGTCTTTTTTGAAAATATTGTATAAAATTTTTTATTTAATCTTAATTTTTTTAAATTTTCTATAGTAACTAAGAGCTGACACATGATTATTTTACATTTTAGATAATGTAAAATAAAAGAAAAACCAGACACATGACTTTAGGCTTTCTGAAAACTCTACATAAAATAATGTTCATTTATATGTCAAATGAGAATGATTTTCAAAAAATTGCGATAATTAAAACTTGGGAACAAAAATATCTAAAAAAGTTAGCACCCTTGTCTCTGTTGGCCTAACTAACTGTAAAGCCAACGAGTAATTAATTTTTCATCTTACACTAAATTTAAATTCATGGACAGCTTTCAAATTTAATCTAAACATCTTTTAATGCTCGAAAGTTATGACCATGTGATAATTTCAACCCCCCACCCCACCCCGTTGAGGGATGAATGGAAACTTCACTTAGTCATAACTTTAGAAAAATAAAACATTTTTAGGTGAATTTGAAGTCTGTTGATGAATTCAAATTAAGTATTGTATTTAATCCCGTCACATATTTAAATAAGGTTTTTTCATGGTACTTGGTGAATATCTTAAACGTTACATTTTAAGTTCCACTTTTTAAAGTGCTAACCTTTTAGGGTATTTTTGTTCCCAGGCTCCATTAACAATTTTTTTTTTCAAAATTTTTTTTACATTCTTATTTGATACATGCATAAACATAGTTAAATTTTTGACAAATTATGACAAAATAAAATGACTTGAATAGAATTTAACTTGCTTTTAAAATAGGCCCAAGCAACCCCCTTTATATATATACATATATATATTTTTTTTTTATTAATCTAATTATCATTAAGTCGGATATAATAAATATTTTTTATTAATTATGTTATCGTACATTGAGAATATCTTATGCGCTATGTTTTAAAGTCCACTTTTATAGTCGTTTTCCTGTGTATCTTTATTAAGATGTCCACTATATTTTCTTCACGTTCAAAATGCTGTATCTTTTTTTAATTTTTGTCATTTTATTTAATTTTTTAACTTTTTGGCTGTCTGTCGTTGAGAAACTTCGTCTTTAATGAAACATAAGTTTGAGCCTTTTAATGTTTGTCTTGGTCATTTTTTTAGTTTTTCCTCCTCTTCCTTGAACTCTTTCGTAACCAGATTCACTATCAACACGTTTAGGTATTATGTAGATTTTCAGAATATACCTAAAAGTACTATCTTGTAGATAGTACTTTTAGGTATATTCTCAGTTTTAAAGTGATTATAAATAAACTTTTTTTTTATTTTTTTTTTTGAAAAGGTCTTAAGTGAACTTTTTACCAACATTTCTGTGATTTGGATGATAATTTTTAATCTCTTCTTGCTTTGAAATTGTTATTTTTATTCATTTTTCTTATAAATTTAAATCGTAAGTCGTAAATCATAATATAAATACAAATAGCAGGGGCAAGATGAAGACATAGTTTGTCTTATCATCAAGTCCCTTAGTCTATACCGTAAATATAACACAACAAAAATTAAAAAACGTAACACTATATAATATAAAACGTTTTTCTAAAGACTTTATAAAATAAAAATCATCGGTCCTAATGTCCCACTTTAACTTATTGTTTTTGTATGGTTTAAGAAAAATTAAAAAAAAAAATGAAACAAAGTAATTAGTAAAAAGAAAATAAATTACTAAATAGCATGCAGGTAAATACGCATAATCCCGGAAGCTTTTTCTTTAACACAAGCATATTCCTTGAAATATGTGAATAATTCTTAAAAATCATTATTTTTTTTATTAAAAAAAAAATGAATTGAACCAATAACAAGTGGCACATTCTTTTTATAAGATCATCAAGCCGATAATGACAAACCTCCATGGAGTTTTGTCATTATCAATTGCAATTTTTTGGTAAATTTAACAGTAGAAATCAGTAAAACTTCAGAAAAAGCTGAGTGCGACGCTACGTCGCGAGCGCTACGTCGTTCATCAATAGTTCTTGCTTTAATTTGTTCTTAAACTCATTTAGCGTAGCAATTGTTTTAAGTTCATCATTTAGTATTTTATTCAATAATTTTGGCCCTCTAGTAGAAATTGAAAATTCAGTTGCCGCCAGTGAACTTTTGGGTTGAATATAACTGTTATTTGAAAATCTGGTTAGATATCTATTCTGATTTATTTTGAATAGTGGATAAAATATTTTAGGAGATATATTTTTATTAATTTTGAACATAAACATAAGAACTTGATAGACATTTAATAGACATTTAATAAACATTCATTATATTTGAATTAACAAATAATGCTTTGGAGTGTGTATAACGACCTACATTAGAAATGATTCTGATTGCATGCTTTTGTTTATTAAATAGTTTTTTTATTTTATTTTTATTTGTACTGCACCAAGTAATGTTTGCTTAATGAAGATGGCAATGAATGAACAAGAAATATAAAAGTTTTAAGCAAGTTGGATTTAAACGTTTGTTTACTACTAAAAATTAGTTTTACCTTAAAGAAGTTATGTTCCTTTAAATCCAGTTTTTCAGTTGTCACCCGTTAGCATTTTAGCAATTTGTAAAGATATTGAAATATTTTCCAGAAATATGTAGATTTTTCAATCGCTCAGCTGAGCGAAATCATCTGATCAGATGATTTCAATTGAGGAGCAAGTATTATATTTCTTTATATTATCTCCTTAAAAAGATTTTTTATTTAATAACTTATAAATAAACTCTTTCAAAGATGTCAATACCTAATTATAAAATGTTTTAGCTCGGTTTTTCATTTTTTAGTACTCTAAAACGTTTGTAAAATAAATATACAAAAATATATTAAAAATGATGAATAATTGTTATGCAAGCATCAAAGTTTGAAGTCCAGTATGAATCGTCACAAAGCCAATCACCTCTTCCCCCCCCCCCCCCCTTCTTCATTTCTCGTGTTGTATTTTTACTAACGACCCCTTTTGTGCCCTGTAGTTATGCTTATTTATTTCATATTAATTTTCATTTTGTTAACAAATCTGAAACTCATCTACTTTTAATTATTTTTTTTCTAAAATTTAAGGAGAGTTTGCAATAAGTGAAAACATTAAAGTAAATGTTTAATATCATAACACATGATTATGATTATGGAGAATTTTTTCACAGAAGTGGAAAAATTCTCCCTGATATGATGTAGCTGCTGAAATTTATTAACAGATATGCCTGGTCAAGGAGAAGATTATCTTACAGAATATATTGTAAAAAACACATAAACGCATTAGTGGAGAATATGACTCAGTAGATGAATAGATATTTTGAGATGCTAAACAAGATAATGTTAATATTGAGATGCTAAACAAGATAAAGTGGGTGTTAGAATGACGCGTTAGCGTAACACGTCATTCTAACACCCACTAATGTAGATTTGTTTATGATTTATAAATTATTTTTTTTTAATTGTTCAAACGTTTTAAAAATTTCCTAACATAAATAAAGATTCGAAGGTAGTAGGCATGAATCTAAATATTTAAATCTTTGAAGCCTTACATGATTTCGATAAATCTTTGAAGTAAAGATTTTAATAAATCATTGAAGTCTTTTAAATTAATATGACAAATTTTTGATTTTTTTTTTAATTAACTTTAATTAATTAATTTTAATTTTATTTTTAATTAATTTCGATTATGTCTAATTTTAATAAAAAAAAATTTTTTGTTGTAATATTTTACTAATTTAATTTAGCTTGTTTACTATTCAATGACAAATCCAATGGGGATGTGGGGTACGCATCGCTTAAACTTCCCCCCCCCCCCCGCCCTCTCCCAACCAGACTTAAAATGTATAAATTAACTAATCAAAGATATTAAGAAAGGTAAAATTTGAAGTTAACAATATCTAATAAACAAAAAGGCCCGTACCACGTCCTTATAATTTGATAGAGCTGAATTAATTTTATCAATATGCGCTTCCTATCTAAAAGTTATACATAAAAGAACTGGTTAAATCTTTCGGTGTACTGTAGATGAGGTTTTTTGTTCACTGGTGTTGGATAACTTCCCTTCACTTTATTTTTGCAACCGAAAAAGCTTTTTAAAAAAAAAAATTTTGAAGTGATTTTTTTTGAAAAATGTTAAATTATAGGAAAACTAATGATCTTAGCGGAAAAGTGCAAGGTGGACTAATTATTTTACTCTTTAAGAGCAAATCTTGATCTTTCTTACTTAGTTAGTCAGGGTTATGAAGGTACATCAGCTATGTCCGGCTGGTAATAATGGTTTTCAGGAGAACGTAAAACAGCTGACTCCATCTGCAGTTTTAGTGTGTTGTAGTAGCTACGTCTTCAACTTAGTTTTAAATTTTGCATGTTCTTTTCCCAAAATAAGACACATGTTCAGTACAGTGAAGTGGTGTACAACTTTTATTAATGATTCTATTAAGAAAAAGAAGATATTAGAAAAGTTGCTGCAAGAGTTTAAAAGTTCTGCTTCATGTTTGAAGAGCTTTCGTGAAGCACGTTTTGTATAAAGGGATGATTGCTTACTTATTTTCTATCAAATTTATATTGATATTGTAAGATGTTTAGAAGAAATTGTCAATGACAGCAAAACTGCTGACGTAGCAAAAGGAATACTAAAATGTCTTTATTATTGTGTCGTTGTTGTAGCACTTTGTTACGCAAAAAAAGTAATTGCATTAAAACCAGCTATTGCAAACAGCCTATAACAATCTTATTGGTGCCTTAAATGTCATAAACTTTGTGAAAAAGTCTAATTTATTGTGGCGTTCTGATTAAAATGAAGTATGGAAGAATGCTAGATTTGGTCCTTTCAACACTGCTAAGTATTTGACAAACTATTTAGGTATTCCCTTAGTCACTCCTCGTGTCTTATGTGAGCAATTGGATAAAAGCAACGTTTCTGCTGAAAATGCATGCTAGTATTACAAAGGAACAACTTGGTTCCCGTTCTTAGATTCAGTTACTTAATCCGTGGATACGCGCTTTTCAAAGCACTAGCAACTAGTAATAAAAAGGTCTGCTCTGTTACAATCAATAATTTCTCATCATAGTTGGATTGATGTACTTAAAACTGTAAGACTGTTCAGATCTGCAAAGAAAAATTGCAATAAGAAAACTATTAATAATGAGTATTTGGAGTGAAAAGAATTTTGCTCACATCTTCAAAGTCCTCCTTCAACTTTATTAGCTGCTCTAGATCTTATTCCTAAAAGATATTATTTATAAACAAAGTTGAAATACTATATTAATTTCATTTTCTGTTATTTATTAATTTACCTTTTTAGGTTGGCAACCACCAAAATACTTTTTTGGAGTTTCTCTGCCATATCAATCACGACAGCTTCAGAGCAATAAAATTTTTAAAAGACCCACTAAATTAAATTTATTAGTTTACTTTTGTCTTTGTTTATCGGCCTTGCAAAAAAAAAAAAAAAACTTTTTCACAGCTTGTACAGCTAAACCGAGCTTCAACGAAATGAAAATTAAAAAAAAACAACCATCAAATTTGCTTTATTAGTGAAATTTTGCTTTTGTATCTGCCAAGCTAGAAAAAGAAAGAAATGGTGCAAAAAATGAATAAAAGTTCAATAATGAATAAAATATTCTTACAATCATTTAAATAAAATAAAAAAAAGAACCCATTTCTTAAACAACAAATGTTTAATGTTTTTGTGGTACATACATACATTATATATACATACATATATATATATATATATATATATATATATATATATATATATATATATATATATATATATATATATATATATATACATACATACATACATATGTATATATATATACATTATACATTATAAGTACATTATACATACATTATATATATATATATATATATATATATATATATATATATATATATATATATATATATATATATATATATATATATATATATATATATATATATATATATAATCTTTGAAAGTCATTTACTTGCTATACGATAAAATGTTATTAAAATCAATAAATACGGCTGCGAAAAAAATATATTTGTTTTTATTTATATATACAGTGGCGGATCAAGCATTTTTTAATCTTTGAGATAGCTAACTTCCAGACATGGAGCTAACTCCAAACATTATTATGTTTGGAGTTAGCTCACTTATATCAAATAATGAGGGTTTCCAAAAAATTGCGGTGATTGGGAGGCTGGGAACAAAAGAGCCCCAAAATTTTTGCCTCACCTGCCCCAGACGTGATAGCAACAAGTTGATGAAATATTTTTTGTATTATTCTCAACTAGACTTATATTCATCGATAATTTTTAAGTTTCATGGTATTATTTTTCAGCGTTCAAAAATTATGACGATATAAAAGTTAAACTCCCCTCAATTTGAGGGGGTTGTTATTTTTATATGGGCGGTCCTGGGCATATGATTGATCATATTGAGGGCCCGTTAAGTTTTCTTAGCGGGCCCTCAATATGATCAATCATATGCCGGGGACCGCCGAAAGTGCATTTACTCTGGTCATTGAAAATTAAAAAAGAAAATTTATTAAATCTTTTAAATGTCAAAACTATTTAAATCTTTTAAAAGTTAAAGTTATGAAACACTGTTTCATAATAAAGATTTGCGAGCATTTCGACTCGCAAACAAATTAATAACTTCTTCAAAATTAATTCACGGAACAACCATAATACATTGAATAAAGAATCTATTTCTTTTGCTGCATTAAATTTTCAAAAATCTAAATATTTTAAAAAACTACAGGTTCAAATAACTGAAGGATATTTTACTTTGAATGCTAAAACTTCTAAGCTATGCTTAGATTTGTTTCCCATTTTGTGCAAGTGGTGTTTTATAGCATCATGAACGCATCCATGTTCGCTTGTTAAGCAGCGCTTAGTTAATCTTTCATTACTTTCAATTAGCTGCTTTATTCGGGTTGTCGGGCTATCTGAGTTGATCTTGCGATGTTAAGTCGTTGTTACAATAACATTAAAAGCAACGCTTTGTCGCCTCAGACACCAAAATTTTTATCAATACATGCTCCTTATGTCTACGGTTGCCAACTAGATATTTATATTAGCCAAATTTAAATCCGTTGTAACATGAAAAGCCAGTGTATCTAACTGGAGAACATCTAGAATTTTTTTTACTTTGATCAGTTTTAGGAATAACTTTAATAACAGCAACAAACTGTATACGTATACACAACGTATAATCCCCTGATCCCCTACAGAATTGACTATATAAAACTATAATGTATACAAATCTTTAAACTTTAACAGACGCCTTAACATATACTATTAAATTAAACTAACCTTCTTTACCTTCTGTGACGATCTGGTTGAGGGATCCTTTCTTTTTTCTAGCAATTATAAAGTGACTTTACGATTTCAGCATATTAAAGATAAACAACCTGCACTTTCTTTCAAGTTTTCGCAAATTTTTCAATGGTATACCATTAAAAACTTTGTACAGATAAATCTTAGACAGCAATAAGATTCTTTTTAGGTGGGTTTATTTTCCAGGGTTTAGTTTGGGCTTTTATAAAAAATCATGTACGGAAACTTGTACATTTTTTGACCATTATTTTTAAATAATAAAATCTGTAATTTACCCTTATTTATTTCAAATCTATATAAATACTCTTAGAAAGAATGATATACATTAATGATATCATCAAAAAATAAATATTGAGTATTTATTGTACTTGAAAATGTTATCTTCAATGTAGAATTAAAAACATAAACAAAATTTAAAGTAATAATTGCGTTATAAATATAAATAGGGGTTATCGAGTTTTAAGATTGAGTTCAATAGCAATTGTTCAAATTGTTAAATTGGCAAGTTTGATTAAGGCAGTGTTTATATAGAGTATAAAAAAAATATTTTTTTCGATTAAAAGAATATAGATATATCTAATAAAAAAAATTACTTTTTAAGTTATTTCAAGTTTTCAAAACTATTTTATACTTTCAAAATTATTTATAGTTTTACTATACCTGTGAATAATATTTATAAAACTCCATATTTTTCTCCAATCCTGATTATAATCTTTATAATCAAAAATCTTTTGGCTCTTTCCTACAACTCTAAAGCCATCGCAATTGCTTTCATAAGTCCATAATTTTATGCTTTTAATATCTACTTCCAAATTAAATTTTAAAATGATAGAACACTCTTTAACAGCGAAGTTAAGCATTTCATTGATCACTTTACTGTTTACATAAAATTATTTTTAACAACAATCTCTTAGTAGAAGATGAGATTGTGTCCAAAAAATTATTGATTTGTTTGTTAAATTGCTTCTCCCACAAGCTATCATTAAAAATAGAATTTCGCAGCAAAAAATATTTTTTTCAATGTTTTAATTGACTTGACCCAGCTAATACCCGTTGTATATAGTCAAAAAATGGTGAATCAAATGTTATATCTTGTTTAATATTGTTGTTGTATACCCAATCTATTCATACTAAAAGTATTGGTATAATTTATATTTAAAGATGTTTTTTTTTTGCTGTTTCTTTTTTTTAAAGATAATCACTTAAACTAACTACTTTGTATTAAGTAAAATATAATGAATTAAATTAAAGATTCGTCATGTAAAAGGGTTTAAAAATTAGTAGCCCTAGGTACAATAAGCTATTTTTTAATTATGCCTAGGACTGCACTCTGAAAACTAAGTTTAATTCCCTAATAGCACATTGCTATACGTCACTGTAAAGTATACTAATCTGTATCAGATAATTACACAAACAGTTCTGAACAATAAGTAATACAATTTTATTGCAACACTTATATAATAATAATGATAAAAAGGGATAGCTATGGTTTCATATAAAAAAAACAACGGAGTACAGTATTAAGTTTCAATATAATAGCCTTCGAATTGATTGTTTCTAAAATAATTATTGTCTATTTTGTTTTTAAATTTATTTATTGCTTCTTGATTTACTATTTGTGAACTTAGTTTATTCCAATTGCTTATAATTCTGTTGGTAAAAAAAGTGTTTATGTATGTATACAGAGTGTATAAATATGTATAAAGACTATATCTTTATTGAAGTTTTATTAAAGTTTACTATTGCTGAAGAAAAAAAAGACATTAATTATACTTTGTGAAGAACAAATCTTCTTCTTCACAAAGTATAATTAAGGTAAGTCCAATTATTGAACCTACGATTATTTTATAAAAAGCAATTTTTATCCAAACCAATTGGGATGTGTAATTTTAACGGGTCATTTTAAAAGCATCATAAGTCATTTTTGGATAAAAAAGATGAAGCAAAAAACCATGTTGTATGAGGGTTAATACATACTACATACATGTCAGATCTATGTGTATAATTGTATAAGTGTATAGTTATACGATTTCATTTTTTTAAACATAACGCAAAAGAGCGGTTAAGTTTTGTGATTTATAACGGGTAAAAATCGCAATGTTACCGTTATGTTGCAGAAAATTTTAGTATGAACCAACAACGCATATATGAACAACGGTAATACCGTTATGTTGTTCTCATGCGTATTATCAATTTATTTTATTTAAAAGACATGACAAGATAAAAATAAAAAGAGATAAAAACCGTACAGCTCTTGTTATAATTTTTATTTTAGATTAAATCCATTGCCGCAATTGAAAAGATTTAAAACTAAAAGTTGTTTATGCAATTTATTTAATTTATTTTAATTTATCTTTAATTTATTTTAATTTATTTTTAATTTATTTTAATATATTTTTAATTTATTTTAATGTATTTTTAATTTATTTTTAATGTATTTTAATTAAGTTAATTGTTAGTTGTCAATTAAAAGTTTTCTTGCACAAAGAGAAGCTTTACAATGCTTGTTTAAATTATAGATTTAAAAATTGCTTACAAATTTGTGTAGTGAAATTCCAAAGAACAATAGACTTCTCAGTGTCAGCGCTGAAAGATTTGCAAAGGTTTTGTTTAGTTTCAGCTCTGCAAGTTAAAAAAGTTTTAAGATATGTCATTTATAAAAAGAGGTTTTACAATACAAATTAATATACATAATATATATATATATATATATATATATATATATATATATATATATATATATATATATATATATATATTTCAATTACAATTATACATATATATATATATATATATATATATATATATATATATATATATATATATATATATATATATACATATATATATACATATATTTCTGTTATATGTATATACATATATATACATATATTTTTGTTAAGAATTTAAATATTTTACAAGTGTTGTAATTATATACATTTGTAATATATATAGTAATATACTTTTAAATACACACAGTTATAAAATGTTTATAAACAGATAGGAGCTCAAAGAAGATATGGATGATAAAAATGACATCACAATCTTTTCATTGAGCCCTTTTTAATAATCAAAATAATGGTGTTTTCTAAAAATACTGAAAGAAAAAAATACAGAAATAAGAATGCTATTTATACAGAAATAAACTATGCCTATCATGGAAGGCAAACATCTATAATGGAAGACAAACACCTATTATGGAAGATAAACATCTATCATGGGAGACAAACGTAAATAAAAAGATTAGTTTTAAAAAAATCATGGAAGACAAACATCTGTCATGAAAGATAAACATCTATCATGGGAGACAAACGTAAAAAAAAAAAGATTAATTTGAACAGAAATTTTTGTCTACCTCATTTTTGATTGAAATCAAAATTATTTAGCTAAGGTTAGATTTATAATTCATATTTTCTGGTAATATAGATACTTATCCAAATGTTAACTATCCTAATATTGTGAACTTTATTTTACTCTTACTACTAAAGAGCAATTAAAAACACATAAAATTCTCGTTTCTTATAACCACTTTGTATTTGGTTGCGTTAGAAAAATGGCTGTAAACATATTTGAAATGTTCTTATGACATCAAAATTATTTAGCAAAGGTTAGATTTACAATTCACATTTTCTGTAAGTTGTTATATGTATAGCTTACGTCATAGGCATTTTCTATAAGTTTAAAAGTTGTATATTTTTGTTTTATTTTGTTTTATTTGCAACAAGTGAGGAACTTAAACTTGTTTTATTTGCAATTGCAACAAGTGAGGAACTTAAACTTGTTTAAAAATAAAATTACAACTTTTTTTGTTTTATTTAAAAAAAAATGTTTTCGAGAAAAAACCAATTACTTATATAATTAATCGTTTCAAATTCTCTTTAGTAAGTTAGATACCAATGTTATTTAGTCAATGGATTTTTTCGTATGTTAGTTTCGATTTTCTTTTTGTATAAAGTTGCTCTATAAAAAGGAAAGTATATATAATAATTATTTATTAACTATTCACTTTCAAAATGTCTAAAAGTATAAAGTTGCAAAGTGAAGAAGATATACAGGCTGCGTTAGCTGATGTTGAAGAAAAAAAAGCTTTAATCAAAAATTTTTTATTTATTTATGGCATTCCACTTTCAACTTCAATAAGTTGCAAGAATAACAACGGTGCAAGCTTCAAGAGATCAGTTTCAACAACGATAAACGCAGCAAACAGAGCCAATGAAAGCGAAGTTGAACGCAGAGCCTGTGTTTAACTTCGTTTGTGAATAGAGTTAAAATTGAACGTTTAAATGTTTAACTGGACAAATCAATCTTTTTTTTTCTTAGAAAAATTAAAATTTTGAATATCTACAAACTAGATGATTATGTGTTATGTTTAAATGTACAGTAAAGTAAAAAAAATTTAGAGTGGTAGGCTTGCCTTATAAACAAGAAACTCCGAGTTTAATCCTCACAACGTTCCAGGTAGTATTGCGCTTAAACTTGTTTCTCTGGGCAGCGGCCTTATTTCTCAATGTTCGTGTTTTGGAGTTATATAGTTGAGAGAGGGTTGTAACCACAAAGTAGCCTTAAAAGTAAAATTAAAGTAGCCCCCTCTGCTGTAGTGGATTTCATGGCCTAGAGGAGGTGAATGAAAAAATTTTAATTAGAAATTAAAAATTTGAAAATAATCAAGGTCCTCCTCTAGTGTATAAATCATTATAATTTGAAACTCAAAACAAATACCGTTTTTGTGTTAATAAAAATATCCAAGAGTTTTTCTTTTAAATAATAAAAGAGTAAATCTCTTCAACGCAAAACTTTGTTTAGTATTCTAACTTTTTTTGATTTATTTTTTATTTAGTACGTATAATATATTTAACATATAGAATATGATGAACATCATATATTTTATATTAATATAATATCTTTTATTCATATATTATCTTATATAAAGAATATTATATATCAATGTTATAAAAATACTTTGTTAAAATGTTTAATGTATGATTATTGTAAAGCATTTGTAAAGTATAGGAATATTATGAGTATATGTAGAATGTTATATCGTAGGGGAAAGTCGGGCCTTATGAGTATATGCAGACGCTCATGAGTCTATGCAGAATGTTATAATTTAGGAAAAAGCCCCGGACGGCGGGAAATTCCGGACACTTGATATACAGTTTAAACTAAGGGTGGAATGCAAGAAGCGGACTTGAGTCAAGTTCTACTTGAACTTTTCATTGTAACCAATAGCGGCAGAGTATTTTTTGAGGGAAAAACCCATACTCTGCCGCTAATGGTTACAATGTAAAGTTCAAGTCGAACTTGACTCAAGTTCGCTTCTTGCATTCCACCCTAAGAAGTTTAAATACTATAAAAACATTATTTTAGTGAAAATATGGCATATGCAAAATACCTATCAAAGTATGTCAAAGCAATTGGCTGAGAGTACTAGATATTGTTTTCCACCACCAAAAGTGCGATGTATCATCATATATGATTCACGTCTTAATATATCTAATTTTTATGTAAACTAACATGTTCCAGAAAAAATTTGCGCGTTCTGATGTGCCGTTTACGGAAACCGTGCATCATTTTAAATAGCTAATTATTTTAAAATGTCATTGTATTAGTGTTTTTCCAAACTTAAACAACTCTGTTATCAAAATAATTAATTTTAATTAAAATGTTAGCAAATCAAGATAAGAAGCAGAGAAAAAATTTTGCATTTTCTAGTTGAAAATCCTGGTGTATCCAACAAAACAATTTCTAAAGAGTCGCAGATTGCTTTGAAAACAGTGCAGAGTGAACAATCAAAAGGAAATCAGGTAGTGGAAGAAAAAATGTTTTGTTTGACGAGATCTTGGTAAAAGAGTGAAAGAAGCCTTAGACAGAAAACCGGATATTTCTGTTCGAACTTTAGCGAATAAATTTATAATAAGTGCTTCCACTATACAAAGAGTGAAGAGAAATCGTGTTTATAAATCTTATAAAAAAAAAAAGTTCCTCGTCGTGAAGAAAAGCAAGAAAATGTCGCAAACCGTTGTTCAAAGCTGCTCTATAAAAAATTATGTGCCATAAAATCTTGTTTGATTATTGACAATGAAACTTATTGTGCTGCATATTTCCGATCTCTTCCAGGACACCAATATTATTCAGCAATTAATAGCAAGAAACTAAATTCCAATTATAAATGCATTGGAATGCAAAAATTCGCTAAAGAATTCTTAGTTTGGCCAACAGTTTGTGAATGTGTAAAAGAAGCGCTTGTTTTGTGACTACGGGAACAATTAACACCAAAATATGCATAAAAGAATGCCTCAATAAACTTCTTTTGCCATCTTTAAGAACACACACGGGTAACCCGTTATTTTGGCCTTTTTTAGCATCATGCCACTATTCTGGGACAATTTTAAACTGGCTTAGAGAACATAAGAGTCAATTTCGTTGAAAAACAATGCAATCCACCAAGTTGTCCCGAACTACGTCCTATTGAAAGATATTAGGCTTTTGTCAAAAGAAAACTAAGGTTCAATGTAAACGAAGTCAGAAACATTAAAGACTTCAAATGAAATGGATTAGAGCTACCAAGAAAGTCCAGCCGAAGACTATGCAAAAGCTCATGTCGAGTGTAAAACGCAAAGTGCGTGCGTTATCACGTACAAAACTTCACAAGCTTTCTTAAGTGAAATTTAAGAGTATTAATATATGTACTTTCAAAATATATTTAATTATTCAATATCAAAATACAATAGTTAAACAAATATTCTTTAAAAATGTTCGCGCAGAATTTTTTTTGGTACATGTCTTAATAACTTTTTATTCATTAAAGATACATTTTTATTTTACAATATTAATAAAAAATTGGTTCTTCATTCAAAAATACTGTTTTTAAAGCTAGTATTTGTGAATGAGGTATGATCGGGTAGTATCCGACAAATGTTAGGAGGGTGAGTTTGGACAATTTAATCCATTTACATATTAAAAATGAACAGCTTTCTTATAAAAACAATAAGACATTTAATATATTGCACAAACCCATAATAGCAATTTATTTAATTCCAATAAAAAAATCTAAGACTTGAAAAAAGTGTTTTGAAGTGTTTAACTTCATTAGCAAAAAGCTCATGTTTATATTTCTGAACGATGACGTTTTCTTTCTTATTCATTATATATCAGAGGAAATTTTTTAAGGCAATTTTTTTTTAAATGTGTTAAGAACATTCAAATGCTATTTAATTATAAATTACATTTATGTCACATAGATAAAAAAAAGAGGTAAAATATTTTTAAGATTTTCAAATATAATTTTCAAGTTATTGTGAATGTATTTTAAACAATTTTGTAAACAATACGATAAAGCGTTTCCTGTAAAAAAGTTTTATGTGAATTCAAAATCACTTCTATCGCCTTGGATGACAAAAGGCCTACTAAAATCGTCAAGGAAAAAACAAAAACTTTATGAAAAATTTCTTTAAAAAAAAAACATATTCAAACGAAGCAAAATATAAAAACTATAAAAATATATTTGAAAAAATCAAAAAATACTCTAAAAAAGTATATTATTCGAAATTACTAGAAAATGCAAATGGAAATACTAAACAAACTTGGAATGCTATTAAAGAAATAATTGGACAAAACAAATATAAAAATAATGTTCTGCCAAAAAAACTTTTAATTGACGGTGAAACAATATACGATAAAGCACTCATAGCTGAAGAACTAAACTGTTTCTTCATAAATGTTACTTCTAATTTAGCGCAAAGTATTCCTTTAACTTCTTCAACATTTGATTCTTATCTAACAAATTCTAATAAAAAAATGAATCAGTTAAAGCTAGATATACGCGAGTTGCGGACTGCATTACTAAGCTTAAAAAGTAACAAAAGTGCAGGATCGGATAAAGTTAGCGTTAATATATTAAAATTAGTCTATGATATAATTGAACCATCTTTGTTTCATATATTCAATCAGTCACTTAAATCAGGTAAAGTTCCGGATAAATTAAAAATCGCTAGAGTAACTCCAGTATTTAAGTCTGGAGATGAGTCAGAACCCTCTAATTACAGGCCTATATCTGTTTTATCTTGTTTCTCGAAATTGCCTGAACGTATAGTGTACAATAGGCTGTATAATCATTTAACTGAAAACAACATGTTATACAGTAAGCAATTTGGTTTCAAAAAGCAACACTCAACAGATCATGCAATAGTAGAGTTAGTTAATCACATATCTAATGCTTTTAAAGAAGACTATTATACGTTAGGAGTTTTCATTTATCTGACGAAAGCTTTTGATACGGTGAATCATTCCATTCTAATAAAAAAACTGGAATATTATGGAATAAAGGAGACATACTTACTCTGGTTTGAAAGTTACCTTTCAAACAGAAAACAATATGTACAATTTGAAAATTTAGAAACGACCAAAAAAACTGTAAATTGCGGAGTCCCACAGGGTTCTATACTTGGACCCTTACTTTTATTATAAAAATACATAAATGATTTGTCTTCAACATCAAACCTATTAAATTTTGTTTTATTCGCAGATGACTCAAATCTTTTTTATTCTCACAAAAATAATCAAACACTTTTTACAGTAGTAAATGAAGAATTAAAAAAAGTAAATGAATGGTTTAAATGCAACAAATTGTCTTTGAATGTTCAAAAAACTAAATTTTCTCTTTTCCACAAACCAAGCAAAACAAAGGAAATACCATTTATTCTTCCCAATCTTTTGATGAATAAAACTAACATCAAAAGGCAAATATCTGTAAATTTTTTTAGGTGTGAACTTTGATGAAAAGCGGAAAGTGCATATAAATTCTATAGAAAAAAAAATTTCAAAAAGCATTGGCATGATCTATAGAGTTAAACCACTTTTAAATTTTAAGTCCTTAAAAAGTTTATATTTTTCCTTTATACATAGTTACTTAACTTACGGCAACATCATGTGGGCAAGTACTAATTACACTAAGCTAAAAAAACTTTATAGCAAGCAAAAACATGCTGTTAGAGATATTTGGATCTGGTAGAGCGGTTCCTTGTGAATCTCTTTTACGTGTAATTGGTGCCCTGAATATTTTCAAACTTAATATCCATCTTGTTCTACTTTTCATGTATAAAACAAAATATGGACTGTCCCCCAAAATATTTGAAACTTATTTTAAAGCAATACACCATAAATATGCTACAAGATTTTCCGCTAACAACTTTGTTATACCAAAATCTTATTCTAAACAAGTTTCTTATTCAATTCAGAATCGCGGACCACTTTTGTGGAAAAGATTTCCAAACATTGTTTCCGGAAAAAAAAATCTCTTCATCAGTTTAAAACTGATTCAAAACAGTTTTTTTTAAACGCGGATTTTGATTTATATTATTATAAGTCTTTCTTTAAAAATAGATCAGATATATAATTTAAAAACTGGTTAAAATTAAAAAAAAAGGTTAAAATTTTTTGACAATAATCATTATCAAAATCACATTTTCTCGCTTTTTATTTTATTTTTTGTGCGTATTTATATATATAAAGTTGTTATATATTCACTTTTACTTTTACCTAATCTAGTTATGATATTTTACTTTATCTTTTATATATTTTACTTAAAATATATATAAAGTTTTATATATTAACTCTTACTTTTACTCAATCTATTTATGATATTATGTATTAAACGATATTTTACTTTATTTATTATATATCTTTTGTAAACATTCATTTAATTTTTCTTTTATGTTATATATTCTTGAAGCAACTTTGTAAAAATTATAAATTGTAACACGGTGCATGGCGATAAGGCAAATTATGCCTTCTTCTTGCTCCGGCCATTAACTTAATTGTAAATTTATGGAAACTGTCAAATTTGTTAAACGGCAAAATAAAATAAAATAATAATAATAATAATAAAAAAAATAATTTTATATTGATCGTTTTAAACAGACTCTCAGAAACGGTTTTTTTTAATGGTATATTTATTGACTTACTAAATTTACTAAATTTAACTAAATTTATTTATTTAAATTTACATTTAACTAAATTTTTACATATTTTAATAACTAAACTTTTTATAACTAAATTTTTTGAATATTAATATTATAAATATTAATAAGTCTTTTCTATCATTTAAAACAAACAAACAATAAACCAATCGAAAGGTTTAAATTAAGTTATTAAGTATTGACGTATTCCACATTTCAAAAGATAATGCAATGTATTCAAGCACATCCTTGCCTAATAATCAAATATTTTATACATTTATCATAGAACGAGTACATTGCATATCATAATCTCTAAACACTACGTTGGAATGCGGAATAAGTCTATTACTTGGAAATCGACTCACGCTCTTTTACTCTATAATTTATAATAATAGAGTAAAAGAGCGATTTTACTCTATTACTTAAAATAATAGAGTAAAACCGTGAGTATACTCACGATTATTCTCTATTATTTATAAAACAAAATAACTTTTTTATTTTTATTACTTCTGCTGAATTAAAAACGTTTAAGCCAAGTTGGTTGATAAATCATGAAGAAACAAAAAGTAAAATGAAAAAAATAATGAAAAAACGAAAATGAAATAACAAAAATAAATGAACTTAAACTACCTACAATTAACACAAACTAATTAAGTCAATTAAAAATCAAATGAAAATAAACCTCTATTAAATTTAATATATTTAAAAATAAAAAATAAAATTTATTGTTATGAAAGTTCTATCATTAAGTTTCATAATTTTGCACGAGGGTTACAATGCCAGAATGATTTGTCAGAATTTCATAGTGGTTTCTAGCCAAAACCTTTAGCCAAATAAATTAAAACAAAAAAAAATTGTTATCATTAATAATCAAAATATCTTTTGAGGTTTAAAAAATTAGTATTTTTTTTAACTATAGATAAAAATTATTGTCAATTTATCTCTATTCAGAGTGTCAATTTTCAATGTAGATAATGAACAGAAAATTATGTATCATCAACGAATCAGTTATAGTCAATTTTTGATTAATAATCAGGTTTTATTCAGAAATTAAATTAAGGGCTCCATAAAAATATATATCCATAAAAATATATATCCATAAAATATATATCCATAAAAATATATATCCATAAAAATATATATCCATAAAAATATATATCCATAAAAATATATATCCATAAAATATATATCCATAAAAATATATATCCATAAAAAAAAGAAAACAATTAATAAACTAAAAATATTTATTCACGAAAATAAATTCTCCGAAAAAATTTATAAAACAATTTAAAATATTACTTATCAGGTACTTTTGCCTTTTGCCTGTTCAAAATTGCAGCCCTATTTCTAATAGCTCTTTTGAGTCACAAACATAAAAATCAGTTATATCCTTCGTCAAGTTTTTTGAAGGATCCAGAAACGCTTCTAAAAAAAAAAAAATTTTTTTGTATAAAAATAAAATAAAATTGCATATTATATTATTGATAATCATACCATTTATATTATTTAAATACATCTACTTTTTAAATAGAAATTTGTAATTTGTATTATAAGTTTTACTTTATTAAGTTACTAAATCAAAGAGTTATTTCACTTAATTTTATGGAGACCATTAATAATAATTAGTAATAGTAATATTAATAATTGTTAATACTAATTAGTATTCGTGTTAGTAACACTTATTAGTATAAATGATTACAAGTAATGACTGAAGAAAATAAGAAATGTTTCTTGCTAAATTTAGAAGCTAAAAACCTTACTGTGCTTTAAAGCACAGAAAGCTTTTTAGCATTAAGAAATAGACTTCTTAAATGTTTTTAAATAAATCTTAGGGACCAAAAATAAATATTGAAATTACATACCTGGCATGCAACAATAATGCATCGTCTTTGAAAAACTATTTTTTCCAGATACCTATTTTTACTAAATAAATCTTGAACACTACAAACCATCAATGCATCTAATTCAAGCCTTGCAGTTACCCGCACATCTTTCCCTTATGAGCCTTTATAGCCACATTTTAATCAGGGAAAACATTCCATTCATAGTTTGCTAATAAATGCACCTTAAAATTAAAAAAGAAAATTATTTAAAAAGGTAAAAGGTAAGACTCTTTTGCTGTCACAAGCCATTTTTGGCTTGTGGTAACGTTTATCCAAACAGCACTTATTGATATTTTTTTTGTTGTAGCAAAAAGTCTCTTTTCAAGAAAATAGAATTGCAATGAAAACAAGAAATAGTTTAAATGGGATGGAATAAATGGGATAACAGATAACACTATGTAAGGTATTGCTGCTCCCATCTAAATGTTTTTTTGTTTTTTTTAATTTAGTTTATGAAGGTCATTTCTTTTGAATAAAAAGAAATGACCTTCATAAATGACTTTTGTTTGTTGCGCTCTAGTCAGGGGAAACTTTTTAAAATTCATATTATTTCTCATGAGGAATATTTAATGGCATTCAGTACATACATCGACTATCTTATAGCCTGCTGCTACAAGGTAAGGTGCTGCTACATTGACTGAGGATTTGGCATGGGGTAGGAATTTTTTTTTATTATTCCAATAAATATTTCTTATGTTAAAAAAGTCTACATTGACAAGAGCAAAACTAGCAAAAAATAAAATTATTTTAGACTGCTTAACTGTAGGATTACTTAAAGTCAAATTTTCACCTAAGTACTAGCTTATAAAATTTAAACTATTTGTTACATGATGATGAATATATATGGTGAATATAGTAATGTAAAGCCCTTTCAAAAACCATTATAGAATGGTAAAATGAAGAATAAAATAAAAAAACAATATATTGTATTTAGGTTTCTCCTAATGTATAGAAACATTAAAATAACTTGCAAGTTTTCACCCTTACCAACAAGTTATTAACGGAAAAAATGTAAATTAATTAAGAAGGTATCTAATCTCAGAATTATTTAAATAAAGTATTTTTTGGATATAATAATACCAAAAATTAATTAGCCTTTTATTGCAATATGTATTTGTTTTGAAATTTTACTTCCTCTATATCAAACTCTTCTATAAATGACATAGCTGAAAATCCTCACAGTTAAAACTGTATAAAAACTGACATCCGTAAGAAATCCAAAGGACATACCAACTAAATGGTGGCCGGGCAATGTATGCGCACTGGGCAAGAACTTAAAAACAGCAAAAAATGATTGGCCCTTTCAACGCAGCTACTGTATAATAATTTTTTTGAAATAATTGTTTTGACATTTTTAATAAAAGAATCTGAACGGCATAGAAGAAAATGAAATAATTATAAATTAGTTTTCATCGGTCCTGTGTTCTCTAAAGTAATTATTTGAGGCTTCTAGAGTTTTCTCTGATATCATCATCAAAGACAAGCTGAAATATTTTACCATCTGATATCCATGAATCAGAATTTATGTAAAGCCTGTCACACGTTGCCATAAATATAACTGTGTATACATTTCTGCAGTCTCAAAATAACATTTTTTAAGTTTGTCAAACACAGATGACATCACTGCCAAAATTGCATGCAGTCTTCTAATAAGGTCAGGACTTACACCAATTATTTCAGCAGATTTTTCAGCTTGCTAAAATTGTGTTCGGTGCATCATTTTTCACATATTTAACAGAGTAAATATTGTTTTGATGCAGTTTGTCTTATTTATATACACATATATCTGTCTTCTATTCATCTAAAAATTAAAAACAGCTAATAATATAACGATATACAATATGGTATATACATACATAAAAATACAAAATAATGAACATGGGGGTAGTCTTACATAAAAAAAATAGACAATCAACTCAATTATTTTGTGCTCATAATTAGTTTGATTTAACAATAGGAGTATAAAATCACACTTCTCAAAAGTTTGTACTATGTTAACATTTTTTTTTCATTGCAGCCTTATTTATAATGTAATCAGGCCGAGTTATAAAAATGAAAATAATCACATAAAAAATTAATTGCACAGTCTAGGGTGACCAAACCTGGCAAACCAAAATTGGCAAAATATTTTGCTTGGTGCTAACAATATACATCTACAATTTTTAAAACAAGTTTAATATATCTTCCATAATGTTTCATGTCCTTTTTTTATGCACATATGGCAAAATAAAGAATCTATATAATTTCGAAAAAAGTCTGTAAATTTAAATGTTCAAAAAATAACAGTTATATTTTTTATAAGGAGATATTGTTAACTAATTATATTTTATATACATATATAAATGTATACACATATAAATATATGTATACAACCACATGCATATATAAAATATAGCATAAGCTTTTCTTACCATTAGAAAAGCTTATGCTTTTCTAATATTTTAGAAAAGCATAGTTTCAATTTGCAAAACTGTTTGCATAACTACTCATTCTTACCCAACAAAATTTGAAACATGAACTATATAGGGGTAACTGCTATGCAAAAACCTTATTTTTAAAACAAAAGTTATTTGAAAAAAAAGGTATTAGAAAAGTCAAAAGTTATTGAAAAAAACAAAAGTTAATGGAAAAAATAAAAATCATAGAACGGATTAAAACAACTAAAATCATATCGGCTGAAAAAAACTTGTAACGCATAATATTACGCATAGTAAATGCCATCAGATATAGCCTTCCACCTTTTTTATTTTTCTTCGTAATACTTTAAAGATCATTTCCTAATAGGAGCACTAACAGAAAGTGCCAGAGATACCACTACAAGTGGTTAGATACAAAAAGAAAACTTTGTAAAATGTCTTGAACATTTTGTACGTAATAGAAAATGTACAACTGAAAATCCCTGTTAATTGCTGCTTGGCAATCATGAAACCTA